>NC_080425.1:4618805-5218805 GCF_029873635.1 Malania oleifera | reverse complement strand
CCTCACAAGTAAAATTCCTCTTCCACAAATCAACATCCGTACAAGCAGATGAATGGCCACTTGAAGCCAACTTGATTTGTTACCTTTAATAGCGCTTGTTAGCACTAGGAATTCCTCATGGGTGAGCTTGATATGTATAGGTGAACACCAACTAACCCAGAACCTTAAATCCTTAGGTTTTGGCCTAACCATTTACATAAAAACCCATCTTCCGCTTAATTTTTCAATATCGAACAAAATCACAAGTGAAATTCTCAATAATACAGTAAAAAATATTCAACTCATGAAACATAGGTTAAAATACCAATATAGCCCTAGCAAACAATGACGGCGTTAGAATTGTATAGCCAGAGAGGCTGGAATAAAAATCATAACAAAAATAAAAAAATAAATCAAAATATTTAAGCACATCTAATTGTTATATTTTATTTTTTTATTTTGAACTTACAAAAAAGACATGTTTTTTTGTTTTCACAATTTTCCGTCTTTCTTTTCCTTCTCTCTAATTCAATTCTTTGTTTATCACCCAAAAAAAAAAAAAAAAAAAAAAAAAAAAACATAGAAATTAACTGTTGTAAAATTCGGGTATAGGACACACACACAACAGAAGATGTAGAAACAAAAGAAACTCCAAGTCTCAATAACACATAACCAATATGAATGAGAGAAAAACAAGCAATAACACAATAATGAAAGCAAATGCCACTCAATATTCACTACGATGTGAAACACCACAATACACAAGTTTTACAATGATCTCTATGTACAAATACATTCATAAGTACATATATACAAGTCCCTCGGAGGTTTCCCTCCAATAACCCAACCACCCCAACGTTCAAATTCGAAATTCAAATTTTTTTTTTTGTAGCCCAGGCGTTCTCGTCGACAAGAAGATGGGTTCATCGATGAGAACAAGAAGGATACTCATCGACGAGAACAGGGCATTCGTCGATGAGCCCATTTTCCTACTCTTGGTATCTCAGGATCTCTGGACTTTTGGGCCTCTTAGGATCTTCTCATCGACGAGGACAGGGCACTCGTCGACGAGTCCCTGCTGTGCAGCCCTTCTTATGTTTTTCTTATTTTGTTTAAGAAACTTTATAAGAGCCACACCATAAACAACAATTTCCACCTTGGCGATTATATGCCCCTTAGGAGAATCCTGAAAAACATGTTTAGCTGCTCCACCTCAAACTTTAAAAAATGCTAGGTTGGGTTCATCTCCCTCCTATCACTTGGAGACATGGAGTAAGTCCAAGAAATGCTTGGACTTTTCAGAAGTAACCAATTTCATAAGAATATCCGCTGCATTTTTAGAAGTGTGAACCTTCTCTAACACAAGTTCACCTAAAGCAATCAATTCCCAAATTCCATGGAACCTCACATCAATGTGCTTGGTTCTAGCATGGTATACCTGATTCTTTGCCAAGTAAATGACACTCTAACTATCACAATACAACACCACTCCATCTTACTGTAATCCCAGCTCTCTGACTAAATCGGTAAGCCAAAGGCTTCCTTTGTAGCTTCGGCGACTACCAAATACTCCATTTCAGTCATGGATAGTGCTACCAGAGACTGAACCATGGATCTCCAACATATCAGTCCTCTTACAAGAGTAAAAAAATATCCCATTGTAGACTGTCTGTCATCCAAATCTCCAACATAATCTACATCTACAAACCCCATAACTAAAGGACAACCCTATTGCTTGCTGAACATGATGCCATAATCCAATATACCCCGCAAGTATCTTAGTATCCATTTTACAACTTCCCAATATTGTCTTCCTAGATTAGAAAGAAAATTGCTTACCACACATACAACATGTGCCAAATTTGGTCTTGTACATACCATGGCATACATCAAACTCCCTCCAACACTAGCATAGGGGACCTTTGAAATGTCTCGGATTTCCTCATTTGTACTTGGGCAATCTACAATAGACAATTTAAAATGATTTGCCAAAGGTGTACTTACCAGTCTAACATTAACCATGCTAAACCTTTCTAACACCTTATGCACATAACTGCCTTGAGACAACCATAATCTCCTAGTAGTCATATCTCGGCGAATCTCCATCCCAAGTATTATCTTGGATGAACCAAGATATTTCATATAAAATTCCTTATGCAACAGGTTATTTAACTGATTCATCTCAGTTAAACCTTTTGCAGCTATCAACATATCATCGACATACAATAACAAGAAAATAAGTGAACCATCATCAAGTTTGTTCACATATACGCAACAATCATAGTCACACCTTTTGTAGCCAATTTTGATCACATAGGAATCAAACCATTTATATCATTGCCTTGGAGACTATTTCAGTCCATAAAGAGATTTCTTCAACCTGCAAACTTAATTTTCTTTCCCGATTCAATGAATCCCTCCGGTTGTACCATGTAGATTTGTTCCTCCAAGTCATCGTGAAGAAACATTGTCTTCACATCTATTTGTTCCAAGTAAAGATCATAATAAGCTACCAACCCCAATACAAATTTGATAGAAGTATGTCAAACCACTGGAAAAATGATCTCATCATAATCTATCCCCTTATTCTGTGAGTATCCTTTTGCCACCAACTATGCCTTGAACTTCTCATCTTCCTTTTTTGATATTGCTTCCTTCTTCCTGTACACCCATTTGCACCCAATCGGTCTCTTCCCATATGGAAGCTCCACCAACTCCCAAGTTTGATTTTGGTTTCCTGAGCTAGAGCTCCTTGCAACCACGAGACCATGATCATTTCTGTTGCCCTAAGCTTCCAACTCCACCTGCACGACATGTTCATCACTGCCCTAGCTTTCTGGCTCCTATTTCTGTTCATCACATTCTTGAGTATGCTTCACCATAGCCTTCTCATCAAAGACTACATCCCTACTGATCATGTCCTTGTTTGCCACTGGATTCCATAACTTGTACCCCTTTACACCCATTGGATACCCCAAAAAGATGCAACAATGAGACTTCAGGTCAAATTTAGACCTCTCTTCACTAGACATGTGGACATAGGCTGGACACCCGAATACTATCAATTCGGAAGAGTCTGGTTCATCCGTTCTGCCACATCATTTTGTTGAGGTGTCCAGCGAACCATAAAATGCCTCTTAATGCCTAATGCCTTGCTTCTAAAAAAAACTCCATAAACCAAGAATTAGCATACTTGGTCCCATTATCCAATCTCATGTATTTGATTCTCCTTCTTGTCTAGTTCTCCACTTCAGCCTTCCAAATCTTAAACTTGACAAACGTATCTGATTTGTGACGCATGAAATAAACCCAAACTTTTCATGAGTAATATAAATGAAACTCATATAATACACATGTCTACCCTTTGATGCAACTCTAATTGGGTCCCAAACATCTGAATGCACATAGTTAAAAATAAATTTTTTCTTGTGAGTAGCTGATATGAACTTTTCCCTATTTTGTTTTCCAATAACACAAATCTTGCAAAATTCCAGTTGACATGATTTCAAGCCCTTCAAGAGTTTCCCCTTGTGTAGTTCCTTCATGTTGTGTTCCCCAATATGCTCAAGGTGCATATACCACAAGACGGTCTCAGCTGATTCAACATTCATGACTGCAACTCCACCTACAACGGTAGTTCCCTACAATGTGTAGATATTCCCATCTAGTTTCTGCCCTTTCATTAAAGTCAGATTACCTTTCCATACCGTCAAGACTCCACCTTTAGACTTGTAATTAAAGTCATTACAATCCAAGGTGCCGAGTGATATCAAACTCTTTCTCAACTCTGGTATATGTCTTACATTACACAATGTTCTCACAGCACCATCAAACATTTTTATCTTTATATTTCCTATGCTAATGATCTTGCAAGAAGCATCATTACCCATAAGAACTGATCCAAAATTTACTAACTTGTAAGTGATGAACCACTCCTTATTCGAAGTCATGTGAGAAGAACATGCCGAGTTAAGTATCCAAGAGTCCATTAGATTATCCGACCCCACTGAAACTGATAGAACATCACCATCACTACATGCTGAATCTCCTACTTGAACAACATTCACAGATTTTGAAACACCGTCATGTTTCTCAGAATTTCCCTTATTCTAATCTGGATACTCCAGTTTCACATGCCATTTTTTACCGCATTTATAACACCGAATTTCCTTCTTCTTGGATTGATTTTGGGATTTCGGATTGGACCCACCTTTAAACTTTCCTTTGCCACGATCATTACTACCCTTTACCCCAAGTCCTTCTCCTTCATCACATATTTTCAACCTTTGATGAAAATTCAACAAGGCACTTGTTACCTCTTCTAGATCAAGAGTCTCCTTTCCCCACATAAGAGTAGTCACAAGGTTTTAAATGGTATGAGTCAATGACAAGGAATTTAACAACATCAAAGCCTTATCATCCTCATCAAACTTGACATCAACCCTCATCAAATCACTAATGATTTGATTAAAAGATTTAATGTATTGATCCAAGCTTGATCCTTCAACCATCTTAAGCCAATACAAACGTTATTTAAGAAAAATTTTATTATTGAGAGATTTGGACATGTACCGACTCTCTAACTTTCGCCATATAGCTGTTGGAGAATCCTTCTCCATCACCCGATAGAGTACTTCATCGGCTAAACATAAGCATATTGTAGAAGCGGCCTTTGCTTTCAATTCTACCCATGTTGCCTCATCCATTCCTTCTAGTTGAGTGTCCAGTAGAGCCTTAGCCATTCCTTGTTGCACAAAAATGTCCTTCACTCTCCTCTGCCATAAACCAAAGTTACCAGTTTCATTGAATTTAACGATGTCAAATTTTGCAGAAGATGATCCTAATTCCATGACAACAATTGCTCTGATACCAATTTGTTGTAAAATTCGAGTATAGGACACACACACAACGGAAGATGTAGAAACAAAAGAAACTCCAAGTCTCAATAACACTTAACCAATATGAATGAGAGAACAGCAAGCAATAACACCAGAATGAAAGCAAATGACATTAAATATTCACTACGATGTGAAACACCATAATACACAAGTTTTACAATGATCTCTATGTACAAATACGTTCAGAAGTACATACATAGAAGTCCCTCGGAGGTTTCCTTCCAATAACCCAACCACCCCAACGTTCAAATTCAAAATTCAAATTTCTTTTCGCAACCTATGCGTTCTCATCGACGAGAAAATGGGTTCGTCGATGAGAACAAGAAGGATATTCGTCGCCGAGAACATGACATTCGTTGACGAGCCCATTTTCCTGCTCTCGGTATCTCAGGATCTCTGAACTTTTGAGCCTCTCGAAATCTCCTTGCCGACGAGGATAGGGCACTCGTCGACGAGTCCTTGCTGTGCAGCCTTTCTTATGTTTTTCTTTCTTTGTTTAAGAAATTTTAAGTATAAGAGTCGCACCATAAACAACATTAACCAATGAAACGAGTTGAGTGTGTTAATTATTAGAAGGATAATAAAGAAACACAGTAAGAAAACAAACAATATTATAACAAGATAGACAAAGACAATACTAAGTTGCATGTCACATATCATGTGGCTAGTTATATTATATACACACACATATACATATTGTTTATATATAAATTTAATTTAGAAGGAAGTAGGGGTTGGATTAGGTGGGGGAAGGATGTGAAAGATCTCTGCCTGGATGCCCTCCTAGCTTTTATATCTCCATGCTTGCTAGCTAGCTATTGCCCGTGCCACTTTTAATTTGTTGAAGTGGAATGCAATAGATCCAGAATGATAATTTGCTGCAATATTGAAAATTAAAGTGTATGCATATATTTTAGCTAGCAGCTAGGGGCGGCGATCGAGTGGACAGTGCCTGAGATATATATATATATATATATATATATATATATAGAGAGAGAGAGAGAGAGAGAGAGAGAGAGAGAGGCATATCCTCCTCGTCCTCTCCTTCAATTAGGAGCTACATTGTCGGCAATTTACACTTCCAATAATTAAAAAAAAACTTTCTTCAAAGATTTCTTCTACTCCTAGAAAATATGCGTGTGAGAGAGAGGGAGTACTTTCTATAAGGAATAAGAAGAGAAATAGTTTTTGTATGCGGAATTTAAAACCCACAACTATCTTCATCATATTATACTATATTTAAGAGTATAAATTTTAAATTTTAAATATAAATTTAAATAAATTTAAACAATTTTACATATAATTTTATTTTATATCTTATCCGAATCGAATACATATCCTCGTTTTTCAATTGTATTAGTTCAAATACTAACAAGATATGAATTGTTCTTCTATATATATATATATTTTGAGTGGGTGGGTGGGTGGGTGTGAAGATTTTCAATAGTTATTTTTGACATTTCAAGACAATAGGTCTAATTTATAATCGATTATCAAGCACAAGGTGGAGCTTAATTAAGAAGGTAGCAGCATAATTAAAAGAAGCAAAAGTCAAATGCATGTGACAAAACTTAATTATCTTCTTAGGTTTCAAGTTGTCCTTTCTCCCAAACAAAAGAAAAAAAAAAGGTATTAAATTAGTCTTTACTTACTATTAGCATAGATTCTTAGTTCTATGTAAGTTTAGTACCAATCATATTTGAGTGAATATGCAATTAACTAGAGAAGATCAAAGCCATCTGTTCATGCATCAAGTGATGATTTGAAAATATACACAAACGTGCGTTTCACATATGTATTGGCTTTCATCATTGATTTTCTAGCATCCCAAACAGACACCATGAATGAGCAGGCACTGAGATTGAATTTTCAGGCACTAATTAATTAAGTGCTTAATTGGTTGGAGAGATTATTCGCGGATGCATGCCAGCAGAAAGAGAAAAGATTTGATTGTGACTTCATAGGATTAGTGTGTCCCGATTACTGGGCCAAGCTAGCTAGGTCGTCCTTTCTGTTCATTATTATTATTATTGGGTGAACCCTAGCTATATGCATGCCCATTAGTTCACATACAAATACTGTAATCACACAATAACTAGCTGTTTCAAATTTTCATTTTAATATATATTATATGAGACACCTTTTCTTCATTCAGATTATAAAATTTAATAACAAAAATTCTAGGAAGATCAAACAATATAGTATGACTGTATTCCGTCTAGAAATTTATTTGGGAAAAAAACTAATCAAAAGGATATATATAATTTTCATTATATCTTTTCTCTACATCAAATAATATCAACAATTGTTCGATCAAAATTAAGAATTAGTGAAATGTAAAGCTAATTTTTTTATTAATTAATTAGATTTTATTTTCTTTATTTTGTCTCCTTCTTTCATATAGATTTCTTCAATTTTTTTTTCCCTACTTTTCTAGGGAAACATCCAAATAGTACCAAATAAGTATATATTTTGTGCAGTTCAAATTTGGTGCATGATTTCACCTAACAACTCATATAGTACATGGTTCTATTAATGTGATCCACCAAATAGTGTAACACCTAAAAAAAAGAAATAAAAAACTGCTAATTAACAATTGAAGATAGGAATATATATATATATATATATATATATATATATATATATATATAATATTGCTACCAAACCCCATGTAATTTACAGAGAGGCATGATTTCAAATTTCTACTCTAGTCATTTTCCATGATGACATCCCCCATGATATATAATTGATCAAGTAATTTGAACATCAATTATAGAGTGGATAATACACACACACACACACACACACACAGATATATATATATATATATATATATATATATATATATATATTAGGACATATATATAATTTAATTTCCATGGTGTATGAAATCAAACTTCCATGTGATGATGATATGAATTTCCTCAAAAGAATTTTTTTTAGTGTGTAATCCTTATAATTTTGAAACAATAATCATCATTATTTGCCACGTAGTTGTGTATCAGATTTGAAAAGTTTACATCTCAAATTGTATAATAATGTCATGTGCAATTATAAAATTCAATCTGTAATTTTTTTTTTTGGTAACTTGTATATGCATTTTATTAATGTTCTATGAATAAGATTAGCATGGTTTGTCGAACTAATTAAACAGGACTCAGTTTCTATTTTCGGCAAGTTTCATATTTATTTTGAATTAGAAAAAACCAAATTCTAAGCTTCTTCTTCCTTTTTAGAACATTTTTATTTGGAGAGGCCTTTTATGAATTTGAGAGAAAGTTGCCATGATTGAACATCGAGCAGATATTATATTATTATTTGAAGATCCAAACCTTTAGATTTTGTCACAAAAATCATGCTCATGCTCTATACTAGCTATCATATTCCTTAATTAGAATGGAACCTAGTAAACCAAACTTCCATCTTTATGTAGAAATGAACAAGAGGCAAAACTACCATTTTGAAACTTGAAAACTCAAAGTGGTGGGTAATGCGCGAACACAAGGCTTAAACCCTTGTTTTTACAATGAACTATAAACTCTAATACTTTCAAATGTTTTATATGAATAAATGTTGACTCAAGGTATCGATTTTGATGATATCAAGCTAATGAGTTACCTTTTTGAACCTTGATTAGTGCCCTTGGTCCAAATCAAATTGATTCGGTAGTGACATGCAAGGTATAGAATTCTTGGATAAAGTCTATCAAGCATGCTAACTCCTTTACTCAATTCACTTGTGTTGCTTTCCTAACTCCTTAAGATATGATTGCTTACATGGCTAGTCTTTAGTGGTTGAGTCACATACTCTTTTTGTGAGGCAATTCATGTTGATACTATTATTCCCCATTCCTTGAATATTCACTATTAACCTTAAAAAATTGATCAATAATCCTATTTTGTGACAACAAACCTTAAGAAGGTTGTTGATGACAAAAGGCAATTATTGGAGAAGTTCAAGGGGACTCCCTTTGCTAAATTTTTTTTTTGTATGAAGCATTTAATTTTTTTTTTGTTATGTCTTTTGGACTAACTAATGCATGCACTTGTCACTCTTTGCACCCTAATGAATAAGGTTTTTTGGGATTATCTTAATAATTTTGGTCATTTATCTTTAACTCAACTCTGCACATCACAATAATCACTTGAGGCAAGTCCTTGGGACGTTGTGTCGGAGTATGTTACTCCCTTCTACATCTACTTTAGGATTTCTTGCTTATTCTGATGTTGTTTGGGCTGGAGATCCTACAAGCCTCAAGTCCACAACTAGTTACTGTATTTTTCTCGGTGACTCTCTCATTTCTTGGAAAAGTAAGAAGCAATTTGTAGTTTCTCGTTCTTCTACTGAGGCTGAGTATCTGTCATGGCTTCAACTACTACTGAAATAGTTTGGTTGCATTGGTTACTTGCTAATATGGGTGTCTTACTTGCTGAACCCACTCCTATGTATTGTGACAACACTAGTGCTATTCATATTGCTCATAACTCTGTCTTTCATGAACGCACTAAGCTTATTGAAATTGATTGTCATCTTATATGTCATCATCTTCGCCTTGGTACCATCTCTCTCCCATTCATTTCCTCTACCATGCAGTCGACTAATTTCTTCACAAGGTCTCACACTATTAGTCATTTCCAGTTTCTACTCAGCAAACTCTCGATGCTTCTCAGTGCACCATCGTGAGTTTGAGAGGGCATGTTACATAATATATAATATCCTATATATTTAAGTAGGGGCACTTTAGTCTTTGTATCATTATTAGGGTTAAGTTTATTAATTAGGTTTAATTGTATTCAATAAAGTAATTTGGCTTGTAGGAACCCAAACCCGGAAAATAAGGAAATAAATAAGAAAAGGAAAAAAAGGAAAAAATTTAAAAGGGCAAATAGCACGCTTCATCAAAGAATCCCCTGTTTTCGTCGACAAGTGGTCTTCTGTACTTTGTTAAATAAATTTAGGCGTTGTCGACAAAGAGATCCCGAATGATAGGAAAATATCAAACATAAGGTTCGTCGATGAACCCCTCCTTCATCGACGAATGTCTTTTTGCGGTTTGTCGACGGAGGCACTATTTCGTCGACGAATCATGTCAGGTCAAAGGGGTATAAATAGAATCTTTGTTTCTTCTTCATTAAGAAATCAGTTTCTCTCTCTCTCTCTCTCTCTCTCTCTCTCTCTCTCTCTCTCTCTCTAACCCGCACCCTACAATCTCTTTCTTCGATTTTCTTGTGGTTCGTCGCTTGATTCGATGATTGGATGCCGCTACGAGGATCTAGGAGAAATTCTCTACAAATCTAGTGGAGTGGAGTTTTGATCGGGGCTGTCCAGGCACCACTCCAAAACCAGGGTATTTAAGGGTTTTATTGTTGATTTGGAGTATATGAGGCCTAGGAAACGCTTAACAAGAAATATTCTGTGAGTTGAGTTGATTAATTTGGTGAGAATGTAATTTCAGAATTTTGATCTTCGAACGCCGTAGGGTGTGGATTTAGGGTTTCTAGTAAGCTAGGTATGGAGATTATATTATGTCAGTAAATTTTGAATTATGGACCGATTAAATTGCATATAAGATTTTCTGAACGAATCGGGTATATGAAAAGGATGGTTTTGACTGTTATATGTTTTGGGGAAGATTTACATGGTTGGTTTGAAATCTCCTATTTTATATAAAATAAATAGTTTAAATTAAATAAAATCCTAAAGATGTTCAGACCTTATTTTTAGTAATTTATGTTTTTCTCCGTCAGTTTATTTATTTATGATCTATTAGATAAAAATTGTGCGGCATGAGAACAATTTCTAAATGGTATATATAAGTAAAATGTTTTTACTCATAATACGAGACATGATATGATGACGGGGGGCCGAGATTTGATATAACAGCTGGGGACCGAGATTTAATATGACAGCTGGGGGCTGAGATTTAATATGATGGTTGGGGGCTGAGAGTAAATAAATGATAGGTTTTCTATGAAATGAGAATAAAGTAGTTTTTATTATGTAAATTGCCATATATGATTCTAGAACCCTGCGAATATGAAATGTGATGTTATGAGCACGGTACCGTAGCTATATGTTGGTAGGGAGTGCAATCACACTAGGATAATAGTGTGATGATGGATAGAAAATTTGGTGACTTAAGCCACAGTACTACTCCGAGGTTTCTGCCTGGGGGTCCCATCCGAGGTAGTTCCGGATGACCATAGGTAGGCGTGATTGTACTTACTACCTTTTCTGACTCAGCTATGGTTGGCTCGCTAGGAGCTGAGTTCAGCCTTCGGGCCACACAACTCGTCATGGGGGGAAGCATGTCGTATGAGTATAAGATAGCATGACGACGCTAATATAGCAGACCAAGTTGTATCTTTTATGCATATATGGGTAAATTTACTATAAAAGGGCTATACTGAGTCGATAGTTTATTATTCAGAAAAATATGTATTTCAAAATATATTGAATATTGCAGTTATAAATGTCATTTCATATATAGTTAAATAATGGAAGTTTTATATTCACACAAGAACTCATGCTAGCCACACACTGATATTAATATAATCCATTTTACTGATAAGTGTCTCACCCTATTATACAAATTATTCTTTAGGTCCTCCAAGGAATCGTACCTAGCTTACCTTGGGGCTGGGATTAGACTTCTAGGAGCAGTTATCAGAACTGATGAGATATCAGATGTCTTCTTTTGTTATTTTGGGATTGTAATATGTAATCGGATTGTGTATGTGAGTATCTGGGAACAGATAGAACTTTGGTAAAGTGGTTGGATGTTTTAGAATTGTTCCACCGTATGGTTTAATTTTAGTAGTGGCAAGTGCACCCGAGATTCCCTGGTTAGGGCAAGTTGCATTTATATATGCTCCAGTTGCTATTAGAGAGTTTATATGTTTTATCTAGCACGTGGGGCTAGTCACTGGTCGGGGCGCTACAGGTGGTATTAGAACACCTAGGTTGCTAGGTTCTGTAGATTAGGTTGAATGATTTTGCTAAAGTATATGATGAGGATTGAAATGAGTAGAATAGGAATCTTGAGTTTTGCTTCGTAAGCCTGGAGGCAAAATCCCTTGATAGACTTTTGTGTTTTTCTGGATCAATTGACAGGTTCAGAAAACCATGACAATCCATTGATGGTTTTGTTTTTGAGTGAAAGGGCAAGAACTTGAAAACTAGAACGGGAATATGAAATTGGCAGAGTATGTCGTGAATTAGGGGAAAAGATTTAGGCTGGTATTAGGGTATATTTAAAGTGAATATTTTTGTGTGTTATAATTGCACCAAATATGTTAGGATGCGAGAATTCTAAATTCTTTTTGGTTCTATCTTCAGGATGGATCCCCGGGACAGTAATGCTGTTATAGGAGGAAGTAGCAATGAGGGAGCTGCCCATGAGGGTGGCAGTAATTCTATAGTGGCATTTCAGGATTTTGCCTAGCAATTTATGGCCGAGGTTATGCAAAATTCTTAGGGGCAAGATCGTCCCACTGTTGAGCTGGGAGATTCTATTGAGAAGTTTACTCGCCTGAAGCCTCCTACTTTCGCGAGAAGTACTAACCTGATCTATTTAGAGAATTGGATTCGAGAGATTGAGAAGATCTTGGCTATACTGCGATGCACCGATGAGTAGAAGGTGCTATATGCTATGTTTAAACTAACTGGAGAGGTAGAGAGATGGTGGGAAGCAGTAAAACTGCTAGAGGAGTAGAGACTGGTACCGGTGGCGATGACGTGGAGCCGTTTCAGAGAAGTGTTCTTTGATAGGTATTTTCCAGCCTCTGTCAGGAAAGCAAAGGCAGAGAAGTTCATGAACCTAACTCAGGGACAACTGACTGTTCAGCAGTACACTGCCCGATTTGTGGAGCTGTCATGCTTTGCTCCTTACATGGTACTAGAAAAATCTGCGAAGGCTTGGAAGTTTAAGAGGGGCTTGAAGTAGGAGATAAAAAAGCAGGTGTTTGTACTACAGGTGCAGGAGTTCACTACACTAGTAGATAAGGCTACTGTAGTAGAGACGAGTCTACAGGGGGATGTAGAGGCTCAAAATCCAAAGAAGAGGCCGATGCCTTCTAGTTCTCATACAGGTGCTAGGCAGGGCCCTTGGGAGAGGCATGGTAGCGGTAGAGGCTAGCAAGATACGGGAGTTAGGGCATTTCAAGGTACCCCATCAGGCCCTGTTTGCCCTACGTGTGGCAAGATGCATTTGGGAGAGTGCATGGTAGGATTAGGTGGTTGTTTTTGGTGTGGTAGGCCCAGACATTTGGCGCAAGATTGCCACACGACATGGAACAACACACCTCCACAATAGCTATATCAGGGAGGTAACCAGGCACCACGCGAAAACTATCTGAGGGGTACGACCCAAGTACAGTTGTCTTCCTTAACTCCTAGTGATGTTGAGAACGCCAGTGGCATGGTGATAGGTACAATTTCAATTTTGTCAAATGGTGCCATTGTATTGTTTGACTCAGGTGCGATGCATTCTTTTATTTTTTGGGGTTTCATTAAATTATGCATGGTAGAAACACAACTATTAGACGCTGAGTTAGAAGTGGTCACACCGACAGAGTCAGTGGTAGTGTGTAGTAAAGTGATTCAAGAATGCCCAATGGAAATTCAGGGGAGAATGATACCTGCTAATTTGATTATATATGATATGCATGACTTTGATCTTATTCTGAAAATGGATTGGTTAGCAGCCAACTATGCGAGTATAAATTGCCACAGGAAGGAAGTAGTGTTCCGACCTCCTGAGGAGCCGAAGTTTATATTTGTCGGGTTGTGTGTGCGCTCTGCACCATGGATCCTTTCAGCTATGTAGATAAGGAGGTTACTCCTAGAGCGATGCCAGGGGTATTTAGCATTTATAAAAGAGGCACTGAGGGAGGAACGTAAACTGGAGGATATTTCTATGGTAAGAGAGTTCTCAAATGTTTTCCTAGAGGACTTACTAGGATTACCTCCTGATCCTAAGGTGAAATTTGCCATTGAGTTGCTTCCAGGGACAACATCTATTTCTAAGGCTCTATACAAAATGGCTCTAGTGGAATTAAAGGAGTTAAAGGAGCAGCTGCAGGAACTTATTGATAAGGGGTTTATCAGACCGAGTCTTTCACCCTAGGGAGCATCGTGTTGTTTGTGAAGGAAGAAGGATGGGTTGATGAGGATGTGCATCAACTACAAAATGATTAATAAAGTGACAGTAAAGAATAAGTGCCCGTTACCTCGAATTGATGATTTTTTTGACTAATTATAGGGCACACAGGTTTTTTCCAAGATCGATCTACGATCTGGGTATCACTAGTTGAAGGTTAAAACAAAAGATGTACCAAAGACAGCCTTTCATACTAGGTATGGCCACTACGAATTTCTAGTTATGCCATTTGAATCGACCAATGCTCTTACGACATTCATGGACTTGATGAATAGGGTATTCCATGAGTATTTAGATTAGTTCATGGTGGTATTCATCAATGACATCCTGGTTTATTCGAAGAGTCTTGAGAAGCATGCAATTCATTTGAGATTAGTACACCAAGTACTCAGAGAAAAGAAATTGTTTGCGAAGTTCAAGAAATGTGAATTCTGGTTAGAGCAAGTGGCATTTCTAGGACATGTGGTTTATAGGGAAGGTGTTTTAGTGGACACGAGCAATATAGAAGCTGTAGTTGATTGGGCGAGACCGAAGAACGTGCATGAGGTTAGAAGTTTCTTGGGTTTGGTAGGATATTATCGCCGGTTCATAACGGGTTTGTTTAGACTATCAGTTCTATTGACATGAATCACAAGGAAGAACATGAAGTTCAAGTGGAATGATGAGTGCGAGTAGAGTTTTCAAGAACTAAAGCAAAGTCTAGTTACTGCCTAGTATTGACCATTCCATCAAGAGAGGGTGGATTTATGATCTATAGTGACGCATCTAAGAAGGGACTCGGGTGTGTTTTAATGTAGCGGGGAAAGGTTATCACGTACCCTTCTCATAGACTCAAGGAGTACTAGAAGAAATATCCAACGCACGACATGGAATTGGCAGCAGTAGTCTATGCATTAAATATCTGGAGGCACTCCCTGTATGGTGGAAGGTGCGAGATTTTCACTGATCACAAGAGTCTTAAATACCTTTTCACACAGAAGGAGTTAAACATGAGGTAGCAGAGATCACTTGAATTTATAAAGGACTACGAATGTACCATTAGTTACCATCCAGGAAAACCTAATGTGGTAGTTGATGCTTTGAGTCAGAAGTTAGTGTCTGCGTCAGTCTCAGCAGTTGGAGTTCAGCATCGGATCAAATGGATCTGGAAAGGTTGGGTATGGAGTTAGTGGAAGGAAATCACCAGGCATTCATTGTTAGCTTGGTAGTGCAACCGACCTTACGGGAAAGGATTAGGACAGCTCAGATGAAAGATGCGGAGTTGGTAGAGATTGTGAGTGGAATACAGGATGGGTTGAATGCAGATTTCAATGTCTTAGATGACGGGGTGTTGAGATTTCACACTAGGGTATGTGTACCGAATGATATTAAAATTAAACAAACCATCCTAGAAGAGGCACGCCGCCTTTTATATACAATGCATACAGGGAACACAAAGATGTACATGGATTTGCGAGAATCTTTTTGGTGGTCTAACATGAAAAGAGAGATCGGTCATTTTATTGGGTAGTGTTTGACTTGTCAGTAGGTGAAGGCCGAGCACCAGAGGCTAGCAAGACCGTTGCAACCAATTTTCAATCCTAAGTGGAAGTGAGAGCAAATTTCCATGGACTTCGTCACAGTACTGCCATTGGCACTTTAGGGACAGAATGTAACGCCCCAACTTGGGTCTACAGGGAGCACTGCGTCTCTCCTTCTCCACCTAGACCAGAAAACAGGGGGGTGGGTCTTATCGAACAAATGACTAGTTCTACAGACCAACACATGTCTTTTTCAGTGTGTTTTGTCATTACGCACACACTTCCTGAGAAAACTTCACAGAAGGTCACTCATCACAAGATTACTCCAAGCCAAGCACGCTTAACCATGGAGTTCTTATAGGAAGGCTTCTGAAAAGAAATGTGCACCTTGTTGATATGGATAGTAACATCTAATGTTTTTAAAACTTTTCCACGGGGTATCACACAGAATGCTATCTGGGTAGTTGTTGATAGGCTAACAAAGACTACTCATTTCATTCCAATTAAAGTCAGTTATTCTATGAATAGGCTGGCAGCGATTTATGTGTAAGAGATAGTCAGACTGCATGGGATGCCCATGTCTATCATTTTCGATAGGAACCCGCGGTTTACTTCCCGATTTTGGAAGAGTCTATAGGAAGCTTTGGGAACTTAACTTACTTTCAATACTACTTTTCATCCGTAGACCAATGGTCAATTAGAGAGGACTATTCAGATTCTAAAAAATATGTTCCGGGCATGCGTATTGGATTTCGGGGGTAGTTGGATTAAATATCTGCCGTTAGTTGAGTTCGCAAACAATAACAGTTATCAGGCTAGTATCGGAATAACACCGTATAAGGCACTATATGGTCGGAGGTTTCAATCTTCGTTGTATTGGGACGAGGTTGGTGAGCGACGAATTTTAGGGTCGGAGCTTATTCAGCAGACCTCTGATAAGGTTCAGTTTATCAGGGAAAGAATAATTACAGTTCAGAGTCGATAGAAGAGCTATGCGAATACGCACCGGCGAGAGCTGGAGTTCGAGGTAGGTGATGCCATATTTTTTAGGATTGCTCCGATGAAAGGGGTAATGAGATTTGGGAAAAAGGGGAAGTCAAGCCCCAGATACATCGAGCCATTCGAGATTCTAGAGAGATTTGGTTCGGTGGCGTACATAATTGCATTACCTCTAGCATTTTCTAAGATTCACGACGTGTTCCATGTGTCCATGCTAAGGAAGTACATTCTGGATCCTTCACATGTGATTAGTTATGAGTCTTTGGAGCTCAGGGATACGTTGGTATATGAGGAGATACCGGTTCAGATTCTAGACTGTATGGAACAGGAGCTTCATACTAAGAAGATTCTGCTTGAAAAGGTACTTTAATGTAATCATACAATGGAGGAAGCATCATGGGAATTAGAGACAGAAATACGTCAGAAGTATCCACAGCTGTTCGGAGAGGCTCAGTATTAAACTGGTAAGTATAGCGATAGGTAAGAGTTGGTTTTGTATATAGGTTTCTTAGAATAGGTTGTTTAGCTTTGTCAATTGTTTATTATTATCATTTATAGAAGGTATCTAAGAGAATTTTGTATGGATATTGTAATCTCCCAAGATAGTATATGCAACCACGATATTCCTCCATCATAAGTGAGGGTATCTAATAAATTTGGGACGGGGCTGCTATGTAGGTGGCCGCCGACTCTTCCTAGAGTCGAATCAATAGATTAGTGATAATTTAAGGGATTTAAGGGAAATCAATTAGAAAATTTTGAGGACGAAATTTTTTATAAGGAGGAAAGATTGTAGGAACGCAAACCCAAAAAATAAGGAAATAAATAAGAAAAGGAAAAAGGGAAAAATTTAAAAGGGCAAACAACACGTCTCGTTGACGAATCCCCTGTTTTCATCGACAAGTGGTATTCTGTGCTTTGTCGACGAAATTCAGGTGCCATTGACGAAGAGATCCCAAACGACAGGAAAATATCAGACTTAAGGTTTGTCGATGAACCCCTCCTTCGTCGAAGAATGTCCTTCTGCGGTTCGTCGACGATGGAACTATTTCATTGACTAATCGTGCCAGGTCAAAGGGGTATAAATAGAATTTTTGTTTGCCTCTTCATTAAGAAATCCATTTTCCCTCTCTCTCTCTCTCTCTCTCTCTCTTTCTCTAACCCGTGCCCTACACTCTCTCTCTTCGATTTTCTTGCCGTTCGTCGCCTGATTCGACGATCGGAATTCGCTACGAGGATCTAGGAGAAATTCTCTACAAGTCTAGTTGAGTGGATTTTTTGATCAGGGCTTTCTAGGCACCACTCCAAAACCAGGGTAAGTAGGGTATTTTAGGATTTTATTGTTAATTTGGAGTATATGAGGCCTAAGAAATGCTTAACGAGAAATATTCTGTGAGTTGAGTTGATTAATTTGGGGAAAAAATAATTTTAGAGTTTTGATCTTCGAACGTCATAGGGCGTGGATTTAAAGTTTCTAGTAAACTAGGTAAGGGGCTTATATTATGTAAGTTAATTTTGAATTATGTATCAATTAAATTATATATATGATTTTTTGAACGAATCGGGTATATGAAAAGGATGGTTTTGACTGTTATATGTTTTGGAAAAAATTTACGTGGTTGTTTTGAAATATTTTATTTTCTATAAAAATAATTAGTTTAAGTTAAATAAAACCCTGGAGCTGTTCAGACCCTATTTTCAATAATTTATGTTTTTCCCCGTCAGTTTATTTATTTAAGATCTATTAGATAAAAATTGTGTGGCATGAGAACAATTTCTAAATGGTATATATGAGTAGAATATTTTTACTAAAAATACGAGATAAGATATGACGGCCAGGGGCCGAGATTTAATATGACGGCCGGAGCCGAAAGTTAATAAATGACAGGTTTTTTGTGAAATGAGAATAAAATAGTTTTTATTATGTAAATTTCTATATATAATTTTAGAGCCTTGTGAATATGAAATGTGATGTTATGAGCACGGTACTGTAGCTCTATGTTGCTAGGGAGTGCAATCACACTGGGATGATTGTGTAATGATAGATAGATGATTTGGTGACTTGGGCCACAGTACTACTCCGAGGTTTCTGCTGGGGGGGGGGGGCATCTGAGGTAGTTCAAGATGACCATAGGTAGGTGCGATCGTACTTACTACCTTTTCTAAATCAGTTATGGTCAGCCGGCGAGGAGCTGAGTCCAGCCTTCGGGCCGCACAACCTGTCATGGAGGGAAGCATGTCATATGAGTATAAGATAGCGTGATGACACTAATATAGCAGTCTAGGTTGTATTTTTATGCATATATAGGAAAATTTACTATATAAGGGCTATATTGAGCCGACAATTTATTACTTAGAAAGTATGTATTTTCAGATATACTGATTAGTACAGTTATAAAATGTCATTTCATATATAGATAAATAATGAAAGTTTTATATTCACACGAGAACTCATGCTAGCCACACACTAATATTAATATAACCCATCTTTCTGAGAGGTGTCTCACCCCATTATACAAATTATTTTTCAGTTCCTCCAAGGAACTGTACCTAGCTTACCTCATGGATAGGATTAGACTTATGGGAGTGGTTATCAGAAATGGTGAGATACCAGATGTCTTCTTTTGTTATTTTGGGATTGTAATATGTAGTGAGATTTTGTATGTGAGTATTTGGGAACAAATAGAACTCTGGTTTAATTTTAGTAATGGCAAGTGCACCCAAGATTCCCTGGTTAGGGCGGGTTGCATTTATATATGCTTCATATGGTATTAGAGAGTTTATATGTTTTATCTGACACTCCGGGCCCACGTGGCGGGTCAAGGTGCTACATGGCTTGCCTCTTGTAGCAACTCTCTCTCTCTCTCTCTGCAATTGAATCTTCCTTTCTCTCTCTTTTTTCATTGGATCATGAATATTATCAAATTGTACAATTAATATATCTTTTGAAGATAAGTAGAAAAGTATTGGTCTCAATCTTGTCAGATGATAGCAGGGGACCTAATATGGGGCATTTAGAGGTCTAAATAGATACTTTTGAATTTGCTCTAGGATCGAGGTGTTTTTGTAAGAGGTGTGATCAAATGTTTTCAAAAATCAAAAGCTAATCAATGTATAATGGATTGCCTAAGAGGGAAAGCTCCTAGTAGTGGTGCACTACCTAAGGGTTTGGCAGTAGCATCTCTATGGATCCAAATATATAGTTAAAATAGATAATAAGTAAGCATTTAATTCTTATTTTAACTAGGGTCAAGCTTAGAACAAGCTTGTGGTTGGAATCATTGGAAAAATTTGATTCCCAATTTGTGTATGAGGTACGTAGTAAGACTCAACCAAGTGGAAGATGCCTAGAGTAGAAAGACCGAACATCAATGTTGAAGCTTGTGAACCATTTATCAACTAGCATAGTTAACTCCTTGATGAAGGATATTATTTGAAAAAACTTTACTAACCACCAAGTGTTGCGTTGATCAAACTAGTTAAATAAGGGAAAACTTGACAAATTTGGGTGGAAAATGATCTCTTGGTGACAAAAGGGCAATGTTTGTATGCCCCAAACAAGATAATCTATAAACAATGCTACTGAAGTTATGTCATGGCACCTTGTACACATGTCATTTAGTTTGGAAAAAAACATATGCCCTAACCAAACAAGGGCCAGTATCATTGTCATAAATTGAGGAGGATGTAAGGAGATGTACAAAAACTTGTCTGATTAGCCAGTAAGGTAAAGTCAATAGGATGAAGAATTTGGGATTATTAGAACAATTTTTTGTGCCTACAAGGTTACGGGAGAGTGGTTCCCTGGATTTTATTACTTCCTTTCCTAGAATTGAATACTATGATGTCATCTTAATAGTAATTGTTTGATTTTGCAAGTACAAAACTTTTTATGCCTAAACTGTGACATTATCTCACAGAGAAGACAACTTAGCTATTCTTCGAGAATATGGCGAAGTATTGGTGAGTTCCAAAAAGCCTATCAATAATGCTCAATATGCCAGATTTACAAGGGTAATATGAGCTAAATTGTTTCATCTAATAAAACTACTAACTACTCCACAAGCTATACCCCACAAATAGATGGTTTAATTAGATGGAAAACTTTAATTGATTTTTGGAAGAATATTTGCAATACTTTGTGAATGTCAATCAAAATAATACTATTTCATTATTTGATGTAACTCAATTTTGTTTTAACTTTTAAAAATCTTCCATAGGTAACAAAAGCTCTTTTGCAATTCTAACAAGTTAGCAACTTGCTTTATCGCACTCCACCAATGTTCCATAGAATGAAAATAATTAGAAAGCATATTAATTTAAAAAAGAAAGGGACAAAATGCAAAAGTAGCTCAAGCCTATTTAGAGAAAGACTTCAAATGCATGAAGGAATGGGTAGACAAAGAGAAACATCTACAATAAATAGAAGTTGAGGACTTTGTAATTGTAAAAAAATGCCAACAGAAATGCTTTGTTTCCTTTGTAACAAGGACAAAAGAATCTTACGCAAGTATGAAGGACAAATCCAAGTCAGAAAAATTTTGAACGTGTTTCATACCAGTTGAATCACAAGGCTGGTAGCTGTTTACTCGGTTTCTCACATCATGAAATAACCTAAAGCCATACCATGTAGATGAATGAAAAACTAGGAGATCACCGATTCCAAGGAAACGAGCTACAACAAGAGAGTCAAGGAGAACCTTGGTGATAGAGTCATGAAGGAAGCATGCCATAAATATTCAACAACATGAGTACCTAGTAAAATAGAAAGAGTTGGGAGAAGAAAAAAATTAGCTAGGAGAAGAGTGACCAAAAACCAACCACAATCTAGAAAGAATATTGAATTATTAAACTACAAATCGACAAGAATGTCAATAGATAGAGCAGGAAGAATGTTATATGTTGACAATGTAGAAGAGCTAAATAAAGGATAATGATCTTTTATGTAATTTCTTAAGGATTTAAATTGTAATATAAACTCTTTAAATACATCATTATATTACTATATTTTTTGTTAGATGATATAAGTGTACTTTTTTCCAATGTGCAATGTACACTTGTTTGTTGTGTGTGCTGTTCACTAGTAATTGAATAAGATGGTATTCAATGGCTATTTACCATGCTTATAACTCTTGCCTATATGTTATGATCTTGGCTGCGTATGATGTTACTATTAGCAATGCATCACAGCTCGGCATACTCAATAAGAGTGATGTCTTTGACAGTTATGTTGATGGGTTCAGATAGAAAAAGACTTAGGAGGAAATCGTCAACGGTTTCAACAAACCGTTGATGGTTTCTGTTCAGACCAAAG
The DNA here is from genome assembly GCF_029873635.1 of Malania oleifera. Taxonomy (NCBI): domain Eukaryota; kingdom Viridiplantae; phylum Streptophyta; class Magnoliopsida; order Santalales; family Ximeniaceae; genus Malania; species Malania oleifera. The sequence goes on along the minus strand of NC_080425.1, from coordinate 5,196,935 downwards.
TAATATTTGTTGACTGTTAAATCAACGGTTTCAGGCAGTAGTTATGTAGTGACCCGAACCTGTGTGGGTTCCCATAAATAATTTTATAGTGGAAGCAAATATAACCCCAAATACATTTGTTACCAGAGTACTAATCACTTTATTACATCAATATCTCCAATATTAAAATTAACATCCTTAAAATTTCCAAAACATAAAAGCATAACTAATTTAATATTTATCCTAAATAGCTCTTTCTATCTGACCCACGCTTTCGCTGCACCATTCTGATTCCCGGTATGCTCCTTAAGGTATCTGTAATGTATGATAATATTTGGTGTGTGACGACGCTTAGTAAGTAGAGGTTAGATTATTATTAGTGTGTGGCTGAAATGAGTTTTATGGTATCATAATAAATAACATTTAATATTGTAGGTCATGTTTACTTATATAAAAATCTATCTTTCGGTGACAATATCTGGTACATATATAAGCACTCACGGAGATTGAGCACTTATCCAGCACCCTACCCTTTTTGATAGGCCTACTCCGTAAGTCCCCCCAATTCAGCAAGCCATCAAACTAAAGTCCCAAGGATTGGGGCGTTATGTATTGCCGTCCCTGTTTGCCTTCATATCACAAAACATATCCCTTAGACATGCAATAAAAATGACATCACATAATTTTACCAAATCTAACATGCAACGTAATTAAATACAAATAAGCTCATGTCACACGATTTTCGTGCTAAAAGTATGTATTTTTAACACAATATAATAATGCTGTAAATTATCCCAAGACAAATAAACTTGGAAACATTTTAATAAAAAGCTGACATAATCAATCCCACTTACCTTTCATTCAACTTTTTTTTTAAAATTTTATTTCAAAAATGAATTAGGAACTGAGCCTATTTATAGGAAATTGGAGGGAGGATATTTTCGTAATTTCATAGATTTCTTAAGGATTAAGAAATGAAATGAAATAAATAAATAAATAATTAAAAGAAGAGAAAGATAGATAAAGACGAATAAGAAGAGAGAAAGGGGGGAGATTCAGATTGAGAATGATCTCAATCTTATCATATATATATATATATATATATATATATATTATATTATATTTATTTATTTTATTTATTTTTAATTAATTAATAAGTTAATTTTAATTTTAATTAATTTTTTTAATTTTTTTTAGAATTATCACATTAATCATGTATATATATTTGGGTCGTTACAAGCTAATTCATAAGAAAACAATCGAGAGTTTCATTAAACCGTCTACGATTTCCCATAGTTTATGTTCAAACCAAAGTAATACCATCGAATGTTACTTCAACGGTTTCAGGTAGTAGCTAATTCAGAAGGAAACTGTCAACAGTTTGATCAAATTGTTGACGATTTCCCCTGTTGCATATTTACATGTCAAAGATTCGAGATTAATCATCACAATAAAATCTGAGGAGCGTCAAAGAATCAAAGTCAATATTTCGAGGATCATATATGCTAACAAATCAGAGGCTATTGATTCAAAATAAAAAATAAAAAAAAAATAAAGGAGCATATATGTCAACAACACATATTTTATGGACTCCTAATAAAATCTGTGAATATCTTAGATTCTATGGGATCCTTAATATCCCTTTAACTTAGATTTCATGGGATTCATGATATCTCTTTTTTCTTTTAACTTTATCTTGTAAACTTGTTTAAATATCCCAACGCGTATCCTCCTTATGTATCCCAGTGTTCACGTTTCAGTCATAGTAATAAAAGTACCATTATTTCTTCTTCTCATTTCTTATTTATGGTATCAGAGCAGTGTGAACACTAGGCCAAAAAAAAAAAAAAAAAAAATTTCAAATTGCAGCTCCTGCATTACTCATACACCTCCTGCTTTTCTTTTGTTTTTTTTTTTTCTTCTTTTCACCATGGCTACATTGTCTCTCAATGTTAGTAATTTCATCACTCTCAGGCTCACCCCAAATAACTATCCTTTGTGGCATGAGCAATCATTGGCTCTTGCCGAGAGCCAAGAATTAGTGGGGCATCGCAAATAAATCATACCAAACCCAACCAATGCAAACAACAAAATTCCTCAATTAACATATGCTTTCATAGCATGGTGAAAGTCTAATCATATCCTTAAGGGGTGGATCATTAGGACACTCTCTAAGGAAACTGTTGGACTCGTCATTGGCCTCGACAGAGCTCATGTGTGTGGGAGGCCCTCAAGAATGCATATGCTTAAGAATCACAAGAGTGTGAATTTACTTTGCATCAACAGATCACCTACCTTCTGAAAGAAGATCACACAACAATCACAATACATATCCACATCTTCAAAGGTCTCTGTGACAACCTTGTAGCAATCAAGAAGCCCGTTGCAGACCAAGAAAATGTATTTTGCCTTCTCACCAGTTTTGGTTCGCAATATGAAATCTTCACAACCAATATGTTGAAGCCTCCAAGGTCATCCTACTCTGAGTTGGTTTCTTAACTCCAAAACTTTGATCAAAGGCGAAATTGGTTCTATAGCCACACTGATGTCCAAGCTTCATCTCTTACCCATCAAGTGGTGTTTTATGGACAACAACAACAACAACAACATCCACAACCAAACTTGTCAGGCTATCATAAATGAACACAAAACTTCATGTCAACTGGACGTGAATTCCAGACACAACAAAATAGGGACTCAAGTTAAGTCCATAAAATAAGTGAAAGTGATGGTATAGTCCCAAGAGGGGGATGAATTGGATATTTTAAACTTTTAATGCATAGAAGCTTGATTAATTTTTAAACGTATTTACCACGTACTTTAAATATTTAAATCAACACTAAAGTCTAATCAACAAACGACTATACCAATGAGCAATCCTAAATATATATAATCAAAACACAAGGCTTATTTTATTTCTAGCAGATTAATATAGGTGAATAGATATTTAACCATACTAATATTAATCTTGTGTTTAAGCAATGAATATGTCAATATCAAATAATCCCAACAAATTTAACTAAGCAAATATTCTTCTTGTATTTAAGCAATTAATCACCCAAAATAACATTATCTCAGCCGATTAAATCAATTCAAAATTTGCAACAGTAGCAGCGTTTGATCTCAATATATATTTCAATTATTCAAAACATCCACAAATCTATCTAATCATTCATACCAATCCCAAATCAATAAACCATTCAAAGAGATAAATATCAATTTATTTGTACAAGAAATTTAAAGAGATAAGGGAAAGAAGAACACTAACTTTTTACAAGGTTTGGCGGCCTGTCTATATCCTTGCCTCAAGCAACCCATTGTGAGGATTTCTTTTACTCTCTCCGTTCAATAGGTGGAGTCCCCTCTCTCTTTTCAGTAGGTAGAGAAACCTCTCTAGCAAGAAAACCTCTCTTGCTAGTTCGATTCTATCCTCGAATCGAAAGTTCAAAACGCAATACAACAACAGAATTTTGTACAAGTAACTACTCTCTAAGAAGAGCGGATTTGTACAATAAAAAATAGAAATAACCTCTCAATAATAAGTTGTAATGAGGCTCAAGAGAATTCTAGGGTTTTCTAGACTAAGAAATATGAAAAACAAAAGATCAAAACTAGAGTTTGATTTTTAACAATGAAGAACGACGCATAATAGCTATAGCAAGAAGAAATCAATATGATTTGTGTGTGATTGGATTGATTAGGGTTTCCCTTAAATAGTAGGTTTTAAAATGACCGTTTTCCTAAAGTTTGAAAATAATATTCTCTCAAAATGGTAAGAAATCGCGCTGTTTAAAAACTTAGCCGCAAAACATCGGTCACCCAAACTTATGCCTTTGTCACTCGAACTATTAAGAATTAGGAATTTCAAAACAAGTAGCACCACTTCAGTCGCCCGAAGAAGTTCGGTTGTTTTAACATTCTGTTCAGTCACTTGAACATTCTGTTCGGTCACCCGAACTAACACTGTCTTGGCTTTTTCAATGGCAGTACCACTTCGGTTGACCGGACCAAGAGTCCAGTCGCTTGAACTCACTATTGCCAGAACAGTTTGTTCAGAATCTGGTGAAATTACATCTTCTTTATTTCAAAACTCTTTTTTGTCCTTTTAAAAACATATTTTAGTCTTTGAAAATATATTTTCCTAGTTTTTGAAATAGGTCTTTGAGTCAAATTTTATCCTATCAGATTCATAAACATACTTAACATTGAGAAGTACTTACATGAGACTTCTAATGCAATACACATCAAATAAAAAATTAAGTCCTTATGTATTGAAGCTTTCACTTCATCCAAGCCTTAGACAATCTTCATTTATCTTTTATCCTTCATGGTTTTTAAGCTTTGAGTATGATCCAATGTGCTTGTGAGTTATGATACTTGTAAGTTTACTTGAAATGAAATTAGATTCCTTATTTTGTTATCATCAAAACAAAGATGAAGCCTTGTTAGGCCAACAATAATTCCTTTCCTGCAAATACACAGCGCCGTCTTCCACCACCAAGTGAACACCGCATGATACCCGTTGTTGGAATTGGTGTATTCCCAAGAGGGGGGGGGGGGTGAATTGGGTATTAAAATTTTCTTCTTAGGTTAGGTGTGTTCCACAATCAGTATACCACAACTTAAGGTCTGTCTAAGTATTCACCAATTCAACAAATATATATGTAACATGTATGTAATATAATCAAGGTAATAAATAATTAAGCATATATGCGCAGAAATTAAAGTGTGAAAAATAAAGAATAGACACAAAATATGTTATCGGCATTCGGCCAATCCCGCCTACGTCCCCGCCTCAAGCCCACAAGCAATAGGATTTCACTAGTTGTTCACTTAAAGGGTGGAGTGTCACCGATCACAATACCCTCTCCTTACTGGGCAAGGGAATACCCTAGGTCAGATTCATAGGGTTGACCCCAACATTTACAACCACACCTTAGAAAGGTGTGCCTAGTTTACTTAACCGGGTCTAAGCAATCTGGTGCACGTTATAGGCTAGTGCAATCCTCCTCCAACGATCACATATCGGGAATACAACAGATATAACAATTTACATACAAATAAACATGCTTCTACAATAAGCAGATATGTACCGCAATATAATCAATGCACTCACAAATGATAAAGATTTATGCTTAATAAAGTTTGTGAAATTCACCTCTCAAAGATATGTTTATCAAATAGTGTGTGAGAGAATAATATAAATGATCTTTGAATCAGGTGTGAAATATTCACTATGTGTATTTCAAAGATCAAGAGCTCAAAGAAAATAATATCTCCAAAAGTATTTTTCAATAAAAACAATAGGAGATGATGATGATGATTAGCCTTTCAAAAAGAAATGTTTTCAAATAAGCATAAGAATATCTCCAACAAATATTTGCAAAATAAAGTATAGTAGATGTTGAATATAGGTTGCAAAGATTATTTTAGCAATATGCACGAAAATGAGCTCTTGAGTCTTGTAATGCAAAGAGTCACAATCTAAGATAAGATTTTCCTAACAATATTTATCACAAGAAATATTATGGGAAAAATATCAAAGCAACCTCTCAAAAAGATTTTCAAAATGAATGGATATGTGAGAGTATAAAATATGTTTTGAAAGTGATGTGTATAAGCAATGAACATACACAAAAATTTTAAAGAGAATTTTTGCTAATCAAATCTCTAATCTCTTGCTAATCTAGACAAATGAAGGGGTATATATAGAATTACCTAAATTTTGAACTGTTGGGGACACAGAAAGAATTTTTGGAAAAGTTTAATTAAAATTAACCCTTATTTAACGAGATAAAAATATACGAACTTGAGAGGTTCGATCGCCTAGAGTTATGGGCCAGTTGCCCAAACAGACTCAGAGATTTTGAAATAACTTTTGGGTTTGGTAAGCCGTGAGATGTGTCGGTTGGTCGAGCCAAGGCGATTTTCCAAACCTTCGTAGGTTTAGTCGCCTGGCTAATTGTTCGGTTTGTCGGTCTTTGAAGTTCGGTCGGCCGAGGTGATTTTGAACTATCGTATCGGTTGGGCAGGGTAGGTAGAGAAAGTCAATTTTAAAGTTTGTTCGACTGAGGCGTTTATAACACTAAGAGGTCGGTCAACCGAGCACCTTGAAAAATCAAGGTATGCCAAACTTTGACCTTGAACTGTTTTCAACCCTATGGGAAAGGATGTGATATATTAATTTGAAGGGTTATGGGTCCTATAGTCAATCTATGGTTTTGGTTTGAGCATTCAATCTTTATCATGCATGAGATGCAATTATTACAAACCATAAAACTTAGTACTATTACGATATATCTTGAAAGAATAAAAAAAAAAAAATCCTTATGCTCTGCTCCTTTGCAATTTCATGGATTGTGCCGAATAGTGTGCGCATTTAAGTGCTTTTCGGCTTCCATTTTTCATCTGTCATCCATGCTTAGAAAAAATGAACATGTTCATACACTTAGCACACTGATGAGATACCGTGGTTTGTCATAATCAAAACAGGGATTAGACTCAAAAAGTCAACAATCTCCTCCTTTTTGATGATGACAAATACAAGAGGAAAATTTGGGTTCGCTTGACAAAGTTCCCCCCCTAATAATATGCAGAAAAAAAATGATATTCAATAAAGTTGACAAACAAACATGAAGACTTCAGAATTTTTCAAGATGTGCATTTAAGTACAGTTATCATTTTCCATTTTGAGTAACAAAAGTTTAAGGAGAAAGAACTAATTTTGCTCTTATAAAACATTTCCCCCTTTTGTCATCAGCAAAAGGGCTAGACAATAAATCATTTGAGTATTAAGAGATTTAGCTTAAAAAGAAAACTCCCCCTATTTGATTTAAACTTGGGCATATAAAAAAATTTTAAAAAATATTTGAAAAATATATCAATTAAGCACACAAAACGAAATAAAAAAAAAATTTCCCTTTTTATGTTTGCAAAAAGTGCTGGGGGTGTGCTTGCTAAAAAAAAAAAACTTTAATGGAAAGCTCAAGCAAGAAAATTTTTTCTGGTTAAACACAAAACAACTCATGACCAGAAAAATACAACCATATGAAACTTAAAGATATCAGAAAATTAAAAACAAGGATCATATGGTAAACATATGACTATGGAAAAATAACATATTTCAACTTAAGATTTTCAATGAAGTCAATACATTTTAGCACGTGCCACAATGAATTCATCCAAGAACTAGGCTAAACATATTGGTGAGCATAAAAGAATAAGATTTAATTTTGGATGCTCCCTCTATCGATTTGAATCCTATATTAGATGAAATGAACTGCTTATACAAAGCAAAGATGGTTTGACTAAGTATGCCAAGGAGTATAAGCAATCATTTTAAACATTTTGACACAACTATACTGGATATTGATTAACTCATTTCAAACATGCAACTAGTATAGACTCCTTATAGACAACATATGCATTTGAAAATAGAAATCAAGGCATTACTATAGTGCTCGTAATTGAGAACAATCCATATCAAGTTATGAAACTTTAAGAGCAGGATATGATGTTCAGGGTTCTCAAAAGTGCCTTAATATTCAAATGGCTAAACATGATGCAAATGAGTCTTTTATGCTTTTTCTATAAAACTTGAGCTTAACTCCTCTAAATGTTTGATGATTATGCTAGGATGAAGTTTAATATTTATTTAGTTTTCACTCATCCTTTCAACAAAATTTTAACATTTATCTTTATCATAATCATCTTTTTACATGGTTTTATTTTGGGAAATTTCTACTGAAATTTTGGCAGCAAGCCGTGTGTAAATAGAACATTTCTATAAAACCAGTACCTAAAATGTGGTTGTTTTTAGCAAATAAATCGAATTAAGCATGCAACAACCTTGATCCACCATCAGCATGCAATTCACATTACTGCATCAGCCATGTAGGAGGCATTCAATACAGACATGTAATCAGGTAGCTCAGATAATAGTTCATAAAATATAAGCTATCCAACAAGGAGATTTAATCATTTAATACATTATGGATAGTAATTTGCAATATCGTTCATAAAGGCATATAAACATGTAGTATGATTATGGGAGCATATGATAGAGTTAAAATTTTAAGGAGACGTGCTCCCCCTGAGTTATGCACTAATGCTATCTTATGCCTTTATCTAATTTTCAAGAAATTAGCCAAGTGTTTTAAGATTTTCAATGATTTAGGCTTTACTTTGAGTTCCTAGGCTTAATGGACCAAAAAGTCATAATGAATATTCATTTAGATGTAACTAAGCCTATTTAGCCTTTTTTCTTATAAATCTCAATTTGTGAGAGGCTTGAGTTCAAACGACTTTCAATTTCTACTGCATGTGCATAGGCTCCTTTGAAATATGTTTCTCCATCTAGATAGAGACCTAATGTGTAACGACCCAAAAATTCAGCTATATATATATACATATATATATATATATATATATATATTTCACATACTAAACTCTCATACCATGTTAATAATCACAAAGTCAACCCGGACCCAAATTGGGGTAATGGGGATATACCTATCCATAAATACATTCTAACTAAGCAGCTAAAACATAAAACACCCAGATCTCATATACAATACTAGAGTTCTACTGTCTCCATAAATATACATATACGTCCCCCTAAAAAAAAAATACATAGAATATCATAGGGATTACACAAAACATATCCCCCAACTTTAAACACTTACCCTAAAACTAGGATAGTATTAAAACCTTCTCTACCTTGAGGCGCACTCCACTTGTCTGCCTGGATTTCCTGAAATGTTTAGATTCTTGGGTGTGAGACGCCTCTCAGTAAGATGGGATAGATTATCATCAGTGCATGGCAACATGAGTAAAGCGTGCTATAAATATATATACTACAAGTAATTTAATTGTAATATATTAAACTGTAACTCAAAAATCATGAAAATATGTACTTATGCTTATATATGTCCGATGAAATCATACTTTTCACATAAACATACTATATCATAATAAATTTCCATAAACATGTAAAACATCTGCTAAATCTGTATAATACTAAAGATTTTCCCCTAGATGGATAGTTAGCTGATATCATGTTTTACCCCCACATGATTGGGTTGTGCAGCTTGTAGGCGGGACCTAACAATGGTTGGTCTACCATGTTAAGACAAAACTGACTCATCTATAAGTACGATTGGCCTACCCAGCCTGGTCCGGACTGCCGGGGGCACACTACTCTTCTCTCGGTTCAATCGACTATCCAAATACCAACACTCTATCTGAAATGTGCGATGACACTAATCTGACATAATAACTACGGTACCGTGCTCTAAGACTAAACTAATCCATCAGGGTTCTGCTATCATATAATACATTTCGTAATATAACTGTAACATAACTCATTTTCATGTTTCTATGTAAAATCTATTATATCATAATTTTTGAATAAATTGTTATATATATATCTGATCATGACACTGGGCCGAGTGAACTATCACGACACTGGGCTAGTTGAACTATCACGACACTGGGCCGGCTGAAATATCACGACACTAGGCCGACTGAACTATAATAGTATATTGTATAATATCATATTTTCTATAATGTCTATATCATTTCTGAAAATCATTATCAAACTGCATTTGTTCTGTATAATCATAAAATATTTTGGTCTGTATATATATATTGTAAAATAATCATACTCATGCAACACGAGTGAGTGCTACTTTATAATATACTAATTGTCTGGGGAAAACATATTTTACTAAAAAATAATATTAAATCTGCTTCTAGGGTTTACTAAGTTCGAACAATAGATTTCCCAAAAAGATACATTAATTCATAAATATCATTCCCATATACCTTAATATCCAAAAAAAATCATATAAATAATTTCTGTAATCAAATATTATATTTTGAATTGGTAAATTTTCTAAAAATACTTGACATAATCTATCCCCTTACCTGATTCTTGGAGAAAAGCCTACAGGGATCCTAAAATAGTGTTTGCAGCATTTGAACAAAACCCTGTATTCATGAACCCTAATTTAATCATTTCAACCCTAGAATAATAGCTATTTTATTATTCCTAAGCCCACACACTCCCAATGACTAATTAAACTTTAAAAACATTTTTCTAACCCTAGTTTTGGAGTGGTGCCTGAAATGCATGAACTACAAAACCGCTCTTGTTAAACTGCGGAGAATCGTCCCTAAGATCCCGAAATCACGTTTATCCTTCGAATTGGGCTGAAATCGGGCAAAAAATCAAAAGAAAGTGAGAGAGAGGGTTTATAATTTTTACAAATAAAAATGACTTAGAAGCCTATTTATAGGCCGCTGGCACAGGGGAAACCATCAATGGTTTGGCCTCTTTAAGCAAACCATTTTCACCATTTTACCCTTACCTCCCCTCGATAACTCAAAACAGTCGACAATTTTCTAAGCTCCACTAAAACCGTCGATGGTTTGGCCTTGCGTCAAACTAATTCCTCCTTTTCTTACTTATTTTTATTATTATCAATTTTTATGGCCTCTATATTCTCCTATACTTATAAAAATTTCCTCCTCAAAATTTGTCATTTAGCACTTATACTAACATTTGGGGAAAATCGCTAAAATTTTATTAATTACCCTCACTTATGGTGGAGGAATATCGTGGTTACATTTATGGCTCTCGAAGATTACAATAATCAAATCAAAACTCTCCTAAAACCACCCAAAACACAAAACTATTACATGAAAACCTACAATTAAATACACCTGAACTACTTAACCTGCACAAAACCTACTTACAAACAACGATCCCTACCTAAACCATTACCTTTCTCTTCTGGCTAATGCTGGGCCCCACTAAATAGATGTGGGTACTTCTGATGCATTTCCTCCTCTAGCATCCAAGAGACTTCCTCAACTACATGGTTCCTCCAGAGTACTTTTACTAGTGGGATTTTCTTGGTGTGTAGTTCTTGCTCTTTATGATAGCTGGCACTTTATCATATGATAGAGTATCTCCAATCTCTAGTTCCTCATAACTTATTATATGTGATGGATCTGGGAAATATTTCTTCAACATAGACATATGAAATACGTCGTGGATTCTGCATAACGTTGGGGGTAACGCTAACCTGTACCCACCTGGGTGGATTCTTTACTCTTCTTACCAAATCTCATCACTCCTTTCATTGGTGCAATTCTCAAAAACACATGATCTCCAACACCAAATTCCAACTTCCTCTAGCGAGTGTCTATGTAGTTTTTTTGTCAACTCTGAGCTGCTTTAATTCTTTTATGGATAAGCTTGATTTTCTTAGGAGTCCGCTGTACAATCTCTGGCACCAACATCTATCTTTCACCCACTTCATCCCAATATAACAGAGATTGACACCTTTGACCATACAACGCCTCATATGGTGCCATCCCAATACTGGCCTGGTAGTTGTTGTTATAAGCAAACTCAACCAGTGGCATATACTAGATCCTACTACCACCAAAGTCCAATACACAGGCTTGCAACATATCTTCTAATATCTGTATAGTCCTCTCTATCTATCCATCAGTTTGAGGATGAAATGCTATACTGAATGTTAGCTAAGAACCCAACGTTCCTGTAACTTTTCTAGAATTGAGATGTGAACCATGGGTCCCAATATGACACGATGGACACTAGCACGCCATGCATTCTGACTATCTCCTGTATATACAGTTATGCCAATTTACCGATGGAGTAGTTAACTCTGATGAGAAGAAAATGGGTAGTCTTCGTCAAATGGTCCACGACTACCCATATGACATTTTGCCCATGCTGCACTGGTGGCAATCCTTAGACAAGGTCCATGGAGATGTGCTCCCATTTCCATTTTGGAATATGAAGTGGTTGCAATGATCCTGCATGCCTCTGATGCTCAACTTTTACTTGCTGACAGGTTAAACACTGCTCTACATATTAAGCGATTTCTCTTTTCATATTGCTCCACTGGAAGGATACTCGCAAATCTCTATACATTTTTGTACATCCTGGTTGTACCGTATACAGGGAACAGTGCACCTCTTCTAAAATGATCTTTTTAATTTTAGTGTCATCAGGTAGACGCAACCTGCTATGAAATCTCAAAGCTGCGCCATCTGAAATATTAAAATTGGCTCCTTATCCACTATGCACTTTATCTCTAATCTTTACCATTTCTGCATCTTGCATCTGTGCAATATTATTTCTCTTCAGCAAAGTTGGCTTAAGTACTAGATTAGCAATAAATGCTTGGGGATCTCCCTCCACCAGCTCCACACCAAGTCCTTCTAAATCCATTCTAATATGATGTTGCGCCACCACTGCTGATACTAAGGCACTTCCTAAATTCCTGTTCAAGGCATCAGCTACCGCATTAGCCTTCCCTGGGTGGTAACTGATGGTACAGTCGTAATCTTTAATCAATTCCAGCCACCTCTTCTGCCTCATATTCAACTCCTTTTGTATGAAGAAATACTTCAAACTCTTATGATCTACAAATATTTCACATTTTCCACCATACAAATAATGTCTCCAAATTTTCAATGCATACACCACTACTGCTAACTCCAAATCATGCATAGGGTAGTTCTTGTCATACTTCTTAAATTGTTGAGAAGCGTATGCCACAACTTTTCCCTATTACATTTGAACACACCCCAACCTCTTCTAAGATGCATCACTATAGATCACGAAACCATCATTTCTTGATGGAATAATCAAAACTGGAGTAGTGACGAGTCGTTGTTTTAGTTCTTGAAAACTTTGTTCACAATCATTGGTCCATTTAAACTTCACATTCTTCCTTGTTAATCGTGTCAGAGGACCCAATAGTTTGAAAAAACCCTCCACAAACTATCAGTAGTATCCTACCAAACCTAAGAAACTCCCGATCTTCTGAACATTCTTCGGTCTCGCCCAATTCACTACCACTTCTATCTTGCTTGGATCTACAAAGATACCATCCCTAGATATCACATTTCCAAGGAATGTAACTTTTTCTAACCAAAATTCACACTTTCTGAGTTTAGCATACAAGTTCCTTTCTCTCAACACATGTAATACCATCCTCAAATGATTTTCGTGCTCTTCTGAACTCTTGGAATAGACCAGAATATTATTAATGAGAACCACAATAAACTGGTCCATGTACTGATGAAAGACCCTATTTATCAGGTCCATGAAGGCAGCATGAGCATTTGTCAGTCCGAATAGCATAACTAAAAACTCATAGTGGCCATTTGAGTTCAGAACGCTATCTTTGGAACATCTTCTGCCTTAACCTTCACTTGATGGTACCTAAATCGAAGATCAATCTTAGAGCAAATTTGTGTTCCCTGGAACTGATCAAACAACTCATCAATATGGGGAGGAGGATATTTATTTTTAACTATCACTTTATTTACCTCTCTATAGTTAATGAACATCCTCATCGTCCCATCTTTCTTTTTTGCGAATAGAAATGGTGCTGCCCAAAGCGATACACTAGGTCTGATAAATCCATTGTCTAATAATTCCTATAACTAATATTTTAATTCTTTTAACTCTGCTGGAGTCATTCTGTAACGAGCTCCAGAAATCAGTGCCATACTTGGAAGTAAATGAATGGCAAATTCCATTTCATGATCAGGAGGTAATCCAGGTAACTCCTCTGGAAAGACATATGAAAATTCCCTCACTACTGGAATATCTGCAAATTTCAATTCTTCCCCTAGCATCTCCTTTACACAAGCTATGTACCCCTGGCATCCGTTTAGGAGTAGCCTCCTTGCTTGAATAGTTGTCACTAACTGTGGTAAGGAGTGCATGCACGACCCCACAAATTTGTACTCTTGCTCCCCAGGAAGTATGAATACTACCTTCTTTTGACGACAATCGATGCTTGCATAATTAGCAGTGTAATGACCTGAATAATAAAAATAGTATTTAAATAATGATTAAGAAGGTGAAAAATGGAAACAAGAAGAGAAGGAGGCAGTAGGCCAAGCGTTCGTCGACGAAATTGTAATTGGGCTCATCGACGAGGTGACGTGTCTCATCGACGAGGAAATGCCGAGAGAGGTTTTGGGCAGTCTGAATTTCATCGACGAGGAGTGGGTTTCGTCAATGAAATTATTAAAGGACTCGTCGATGGGATGACGTGGCTCGTCGATGAATCCATCCCTATAAATAGTGGAAAACTTGAATTTTTGATGGAAATTTAGTGCAGAAACTCTCTTTTTCTCTCCCTTTAGTTTCCTCCTCTTCTCCATTTAATTTTGGGCTGAATTTCCATCGGTTCGAGGATCTGAAGCCACCACGATGCTCCTGGAGAAGTTTTCTGCATATTAACCGGAGTGGATCGTTGGTTGAACCCCGTTGAAAATCATCCCTGAGTTGAGGTAAGACTTTTTATGCCAAATTTGGTCCTACTGTAGTTATAGGAAATGATATTCGCATGAAAATAATGAAGTTTAATACTGGGAGTTTTCATTTTCAGGGTATTGATTAGGAAATCCTACGGGTGTGAGACTAGAATTTTTAGGGGCTTTTCTCAGTAGCTAGGTAAGGGAATAAACTAAAGTAGTTATTTTTCATGCAAATTATTATTATGTATGAGTAAATTTATTTTATGGAAAGCATGTATTATTTCTGAGAAGCATGTATTATATTTGTATATTACAAAGGAAATGCACGTTTGGGAAAATACTACTATTATGTTGAAATATATATATATATATATATATATATATATGTATGAGATGCCAGAATGGCTTTATACAACAAATGTGTGGCATGAATATTAATTTACGTGAAATGTATTACGATATGACTTTGTTACGAATGAAGTATGTTTTCAGGAATATGAAATGTTACAGTACAAAATGATGTTGAAAATACATAATAATTGATTTATTTTCCGAATGATATTTATGAAATGATTTTGGCATGACGCCGTATATATATATGAAATGATTTCGGCGCGAGACCGTATTTATAAAATGTTCGGCACGAGACCGTATTTATGAAATGTTCGGTGTGAGGCCATATTTATGAAATGATGTTCGGCACGAGGTCGTATTTATGAAATGATTTTCGGCTTGAGGCCGTATTTATGAAATTATGAAAAATTCTATAATATCATGAATTATGTATTATCAGAACTCGGATGTTAGTTTAGTTCAGTTACACGAGCTCGGTACCGTAGCTTATAGATCAGATATCTATGATCAGATTGGTGCTAACCACCCCACGAGGGGGTAGGAGATGGATAGTCGATGTGGCTTTCAGTGTAGAGTGTGGACGTCCACCTGGCAATCCGGACCAGGGTGTGGAGGGCCCATCGTACTTACAGACATTTTTGACTCGGCAGTGGTCGACCAGCCATTGTCGGGTCCCACCTTTGGGCTGCACAACCCATCATGGGGGGTAATATATGACATCAGCTAACTATTAATCCTGGGTGTGTTTTCAGTATTATTAACTATAAGAGACTTTTCATGATCAGTATGAATTATTAGAAAATATGAAAGTATATGATTATTCCACCATATTATAATGAATGTTTTTAGATATATGAAATGTACTGAGTATGTATAACTGCAATAAATATTCATGTTACCACACAACTGTATTTAGTTTATTTTCCCTTACTGAGAAGTGTCTCACCCTCGAATTTAATTTATTTTTCAGGAGACCCTGAGAGATCAGGGGGTCATGGCCGCCGTTGAGTTTATCGAGTTACTTCGTTAGGAGGGTAAGTCTTGTACTAGGATCAGGAGATTTTTGTTGCATGATCCTAGGTTTATTTTGGCACTTTTGGAGATTGTATATAAATACAATATTATGGAATTACAGTAGACTCTAGTATTATGTATTCTATGGTTTTGAGAATGTGATTTATATTTACTGCTGTTTAGGTTTTCGCTATGATTGACAGGTATCACCGTTACCCATGAGTTCGGGTTGACTTTTCCATTTATTATGTTTCATTTTATATTAAGATTTTTGAGGTCGTTACAAGCAGCTAGCCAGTCGATCCCCTAAGTCATGTCAAATTCGTGCATATTCAACACTACGAGGTTGACTGGTAGCACTCTCCCCTGAATATTCACTGAATAGCCTTTGAGCACTATTCTACAAATCACTACAACTCCTGTCAGTGTACCATAGATAATTCGGCATCCAGTAACTGAGTTTCTATCCCACATAGTCTAATATACTCTCGAGAAACAAATGAATGTGTGGCCCCTATATCAAATAAAACAGTAGCTTTAATTGAAAACATAGGAACAATCTTGTCACTACATCACCGGCTGCCTCTGCGTCTCGTGGTGTCAGTGCATAGACTCGCACCTGCGCAGTATTTCTTTGATGGCTGCCTTTGGGTGCTTGGTTATTTCCTTGAAATTTTTTAGGAGTAGGGGCATTGCTCGATTGCACACGATAGTCTCGTGCCATGTGAACCGGTCTACCACATTGATAGAAAACATTCCTTCCTGCTCGGCACACTCCCACGTGCCTCTTACTACATCTATGGCAAATAAAATAGGTCTGATCGCCTTGATACCCACGAATTCCAATCTCCTGTCTTTGACCCCCACTATATCTATCTTCCCTCCACAGGCCTCGACTGGTACCTACTCGGAATTCAGGAGGCATGGGTCTTTTCCTTTAACTTTGCACCCTAGCACCCTTTTGCCTGCTTGTCTCTGCTACGGTGGCCTTATCCATCACTTGTGAGAAATCTTGCTCCTTTAAAATTGCCACTTGCTCATAAATTTCCTATCTTAAGCCTCTCTCAAGTTTTCTTGCCTTTTTCACCTCATTTGGAACCAAGTACAGGGCAAAGCGAGACAACTCAATAAATTTTGCCGCGTAATATTGGACTGTCAGGTGCCCCTGGGTCAAAGTTAGAATCTCCTCCACCTTAGCTTCTCTAGTGGTGGCAGGGAAGAATTGATCAAAGAATATCTCCTTAAACTGGCTTTAGGTCATGGCTTCGTGTATTGGTCTCTACTCCTCCAGTAATTTAACAGTTTTCCACTACCGCTCAGCCTCACCTGTCAATTTGAATATGGTGTAGAGAACTCTTTGTTCATTAGTGTAGTGTAGCACTATCAGTATTTTCTCAATCTCCTGGACCCAGTTCTCTGCTATGAACGGGTCGGCTCCTCCTAAAAATGACGAGGGATTCATACGAGTAAAATGTCTAATTGTGCAGCTCTAATCAGTAGGTGGGCAGTCATGTTCTTTAGAATTTCGTGCTATTTCTGCAATAACTTACTAAGCCACTAAAACACCCCAAACTCGCCATGTGGGGCCCGGTGTGTTATAAGACCAACCACATGTCTTTGATACCATTCACACAATATAACTAATTAAACAACCTAAAATAAAATACTAGAGTTCTACAAACATATATAAATAAACCCATAAAAAGGTACAACCATATTCTCCATATTACATAACTAGGACAAATATATTAAGTATGAAACTATACACATATCCGTTCTTTTAACTACTCAAAAAACTACGCCCCGGAGCTTTCTAAGCTCGATCACCTGGAGGACCTAAAAAGATTAATAATTTGATGGGGTGAGTCACCTCTCAATAAGGAAGAAAAAGTTAAAAACAGTGTGTGGCGGTGAATTTAATATATATATAATCATCCATTACTCAATATCTTTAGCATCAAAGAATCCACATTTTACATTCCTAACATTTGGTAATATACACACGTTCATAATTACTTTTATGATAATTTCCCGAGAATAGGGAAGATTACCCGCCCATACAGGGAGCTTCCCTCTACTCTAACACTAATGCTAGGGCACTCACCTTACTCAATAAGCCCTCAGGATATGTATCCAGGTAAAGTCTTCGAGAATAGGGAAGATTACCTGCCCATACAAGTAACTTCCCTCTGCTCTAGTACCACATAAAATTACTAGGGCACTCACCTTTCTCAGCAAGCTCTCAGGTGGAGTAGTCTATTTTACCGTAAATACTTATGTAATTAGAGTTACTTGAAACCAATGCTAGTCACTTCACAAAGTTCCACATGTACACACATATCACAATCAATCCACATAGGATATACACATGCCTTATTCACACCCACACACGGTCCATATCCACATAGAATGCAATGTCCCCACATAGGATTCTAATCCATATGAAATACATGTCCACACAGGACTATCAACCACACACGTTGTTATATAAGCTTCTCAACCACACATATGACAACACATACCACCCTATTCATGGTAAATAGGTAAAACAAACTCCTCATACCACTATCAATGTTTTAGCCCCTAATATAAACACTTATATAATGACCTCCTCATACCACTGCCAACGCTATATTGCAATTTACATGAATCATAAAATAGTACACATCCATACAATACACATTCAGTACAGGTAAACACATCATTACATTCCCATTCACGGTATTTATTTATCCAAGCAACATCACAACCAAACAAAATTCGCAATCCAAACAGTAACCACAAGAGAACAACAGACGAAATCAGGTAGTGCCCGCAACCATTTAATTACCCTGGTTTTGGAGTGGTTCCCAAGTACTCCAAATTGAAAATCTGCTCTGCCTATGTTGTAGAGAATTTTTCCAGGTATCTCGTAGTAGCTTCTGATCAACGAATCGAGCAAAATCTAGGCCGAATTTGAAGAGACAGGATAGAGAGGTTGTTTTTAGAGAGAGAAAGTAAAAATCCAAAACACTTCTTGCTAAAAATGAAAGCAAACTCTATTTATAGGCAGAGCCTCGTTTAACAAGACATGTGGACTCGTCCACGATCCTAAGAGGAACATTCTTCAATGAAGACGCGAGCTCGTCGATGAATTTCAGATATGTTTAAAATCCCTCTCGGAAAATTCTCAACGACGAGACATGTGCCCTCATCGACAGGCCAAGGAAGAACGTTCATTAACGAGACTAGTTGGTTCATCGACGAGGCCTCGCTGACACTCCTTTTAAAATTCCTTTTTCTTCCCTTCTCTCTTTCCTTTCCTTTTCTTTTATGATTTTTATTAATAAAAATTTTTCGAGTCATTACATTCTCCCCTCCTTTAGAAAATTTCATCCTCAAAATTCGTTAATCACCCATTTTTCACAACTAAAAAGCTAACTAACCACAGTCATACATTTCAATCAATTCTAACATATGTAACATTGAATCATACAAAGTGAAACAAAATTAATACTCATGCTAATGTAGAAATATTACTTGCGCCTTTAGCATTGTCCCCCTCAAGTGTACCCAACATATAAACACGTTCCGGGGCACCACCATAGCGAGGGACCGGGTTGTTCTTCTAATTTTGATTTGGAAAAAGTGCATTGTTTGGAGGTTCTCAACACTCCTAGGCTATATGGACATATTTGCCGCATTTGTAGCACGCGACATTTCTACCCCGACATTCTCCCCAATGCCTTTGATTGCATCTAGGACAATGGAGGCATGACGAATCGCACTGACGTTCTTGATCATTCCTTTCTGACCTCTGACCTACGATATCTTTGTCTCCCCTCCATGACCGTTATTTGACATTTGCATGAGGACTGGGAGACACATGCCTTTTCCTTCGTTTTGACGCCTCTGCACCTCTCTATAGACTCGACTCTACAACAGTGGCTTTTTCCACCAGTTTCGTGAAATCATGAATCTGCAAACATGTCACATGCTCATAAAGCCTCTGATTTAAGACCCTTTCAAACCATCTCGCCTTTTGGTATTCATATGGAACCATAGAAGGTGCAAAGCGAGAAAGCTTTAGGAACCTAGCATACTGCTGAACAGTGAGGGGCCCTTAAGTCAGGTTGAAAAATTCCTTTGCCTTCGCATTCCTGGTGGTAACAGGTAAGTATTGGTCATAGAAGACCTGCTTGAAATGACCCCAAGTCATTGCTATAGGTACTGCTCACTGTTCTTCCAACAGCTTCATCGCATGTCATCACCGTTCAGCTTCTCCAACTAACTTAAAGGTGGCGAAAAAAACCTTTTGCTCCTCAGTGCAGTTCAACACTACCATTATCTTCTCCATCTCTTGCATCCAAGTCTTAGCCTTGATCGGATTAGTACCACCCTCAAAAGTAGAGGGTTTAAAGGGGGTAAATTGTTCAATCATGCAACCCTAGTTCACTGGTGGGTAGCTTGATCCCCCGATATCTCGTTTCATTTCTTCTCTAACCTTATGAGCTATACCTCGCAACAGTTGGGAGGTCTCAATCTCATTATCACTAGAAGCTCCCAACTCATTTCCTCCTCTATCATCCACGCCTTTGCCTATCGAATCCATCCTGAATATATAATAGAGGCAGATTTAGAATCTCTACACCTTAATATATCTGACAAAATCATAAAACAAGAAACCAATTTAATATCCAAATCCTAAATTAAACATTCGATACCGAGTTATCTACAATCATTTTAACCTCCGAATTCAAGTTCCAAGTTTCAATTTCTCCGCTTGGAAACATCACCGTCGATGGATTTACCGTGGTTTTCTAAAACCAACGACTGATTCAGAAAATCACAAAAGTCCGTCAAGGGATTTCTACCTCCAGGCTACAAAACACAGCTCAAATTCCTACCAATACCCTAATCTACCCATTCCTACCCTTATTCAACTCAAAACTATACTCTGATATTAATCCTCCTAAAGTTTGCTGAATCTATAACCTAAAGCTCTGAGTATTTCCATAACCAGGTAGTGTGAATCTTATCACACATACGGCTGGCTATAGTTCTGATACCAACAGTAACACCCTGAACCATATATAAACAAACTTATAAAAAGATACAACCATATTCTCCATATTACATAACCGGGAAAAAATTATTAAATACGGAACTATACACATATCCGTTCTTTTAACTACTCACAAAACTAATCCCGCCCTGGAGCTTTCTAAGCTCGATCAACTGGAGGACCTGAAAAGATTAATAATTTGATGGGATGAGACACCTTTTAGTAAAGAAAAAAAAAGCTATAAATAGTGTGTGGCAGAGAATTTTATATATATATATATATATATATATATATATATATATATATATATAATCATCCATTACTCAATATCTTTAGCATCAAAGAATCCACATCATCAATTACATTCTTGACATCAGGTAACATACACGCATTCACAATTATTTTTACTGATAGTTTCCCGAGAATAGGGAAGATTACCCGCCCATACAGGTAGCTTCCCTCTACTCTAACACTAATGCTAGGGCACTCACCTTACTCAGTAAGCCCTAAGGATATATATCCAGGTAAAGTCTTCGAGAATGGGGAAGATTACCTGCCCAGACAAGTTGCTTCCCTCTGCTCTGGTACCACAGAAAATTACCAGGGCACTCGCCTTTCTCAGCAAGCTCTCGGGTGGAGTAGTCTACTTTACCATAAAGACTTATGTTATTAGAGTTACTTGCAACAAATGCTAATCACTTCACAAAGTTCCACATGTACACGCATATCACAATCAATCCATACAAGATATACACATACCTCATTCACACCAACACAAGGTCCATATCCACACAGAATACAATGTTGCCACACAGAACTCTAATCCATATAAAATACACGTCCAAATAAGACTGGACCACACAGGTTACTACATAATCTTCTGAACCACATAGATTACAACACATACCACCTTGTTCATGGTAAATAAGTAAAATAAACTCCTTATACCACTGCCAATGTTTCAACCCCTAATATAAATGCTTATAAAACGACCTCCTCATTTCACTGCCAATGTTATATGATGGTTATATCAGGTACGATATAACGACCTCCTCATACCACTACCAATGCTATATGGCAATTTACATGAACCATAAAACAATACACATCTAGACAGTACACATTCAGTACAGGTAAACACATCATTACATTCCCATTCACAGTATTTATTTATCCAAAAAGCATCACAACAAAACAAAATTCGCAATCCAAACAGTAACCACAAGTGAACAACAGACGAAATCAAGCAGTGCCCGCAACCATTTAATTATCAAAGTTGTTTTCATGATACATGGTTTTTTTTTTCTAATATAATATATAATCAAAACTGGAATTTTCAATCCCTGCACTGTTAAGAAAATTATACATAAATTTATAGAATTTATACTCAAATTTAACCAGTTTAAAATTAATAAAAACTGTTAGAACGTATTTCCCCTTACCTAGTTTCCTAAGTCACGCCCACGGAAACCCCGTAATGTCACCTACAGTACTCACCCAGACCCTAATTCAAAAACCTGAGTTTAACAACCCAAACTTCAATAAAATTATATTTTATCATTCCCTAAACCTTATATACCCCATATTATTAATGAAACTTGAATAGTTCCCAAGTACTCCAAACTGAAAATCTTCTCCACTTATGTTGCAGAGAATCTTCCCAGGAGTCTCGTAGTAGCTTCCAATCGTTGAATCGGGCTAAATCTGGGCCGAATTTGAAGAGAGAAGGCAGAGAGGCCGTTTTTAGAGAAAGAAAGTAAAAGCCCAAAACATTTCTTGTTAAAAATGAAAGAAAACTCTATTTATAGGCAGAGCCTCGTCGACAAGACACGTGGACTCGTCGACTATCCCAAGAAGAACATTCGTCGACGAAGAAGCGAGCTCGTCGATGAATTTTCTTCGTCGACGAATTTCAGATATGTTTAAAAGCCCTTTCGATCATCGATAAGACATGTTCCCTCGTCAACGGGCCAACGAAGAACGTTTGTCGACAAGACCAGTTGGTTCGTCGACGAGGCCTTGCTGAAACTCCTTTTAAAATTCCTTTTTTCTTCCTTTCTCTCTTTCCTTTCCTTTTCTTTTATTATTTTTATTAATTAAATTTTTCTGGTCGTTATAGCCACATTGCGCAGTACCTAATCATAATCATTGCCACCTATACTGGAGGCCCCCACGTCGCCACTACCTCCAGCGTTCATGTTGTTACCTCCTGGGTCCATCTTGAAATTAGGGCAAAATAGTCTAAGATTCCTAACTTCATAACATGACTAATAAATTTATCTAACTAAAAACCATAAGATATCCTCATACCACCAATCAACTTTACGTTCTCATTCCCAATTTAAGGTTCAGTCTTACCACATAGAAACAAAAACCGACAATACTTTACCATGACTTTCCTAAAATCGTCATTCCAGGAAAATCACAAAAACTACCACGAAGTTCACGCATCTAAGCTGCGAGACAAAACTCTAAATTTTCACTTTAACCTCCAACAATAACTTACTGAAATCCTAATCCACCCATTTCCTATCCTCATCAAGATCCAATCCTATAATTTGGTATTTTTATCCGCTGTACACTAAAGTCTACAGAACCTAGCAACCTAAGCTCTAATACCAAATTGTAACGACCCAAAAATTAAACTATATATATATATATATATATATATATATCTATTCCACATACTAAACTTTGATACCATGTTAATATCCACAAAGTAAACTCGAACCCAAAGTGGGTAATGGGTATATTCATGTCCATAAATACATTCTAACTAAGCAACAGAAACATAAAGCACCCAGATCTCATATACAATACCAAAGTTCTACTGTCTCCATAAATATATATATACGTCCCCCCAAAAAAATACATAGAATATCATAGGGATTACACAAAACATATCCCCCAACTCTAAACACTTACCCTAAAACCAGGATAGTACTAAAATCTCCTCTACCTCGGAGCTCGCTCCACTCGTCTGCCTGGATTTCCTGAAATGTTTAAATTCTTGGGTACACCTCTCAGTAAGATGGGATAGATGATCATCAGTGCATGGCACCATAAGTTCTAGCGTGTTATAAATATATATACTGTAAGTAATTTAACTGTAATATAGTAAATTGTAACTGATAAATCACGGAAATCTATACTCATGCTTATATATGTCTGATGAAATCATACTTTTCACATAAACGTACATATCATAATAAATTTCCATAAACATGTAAAACATCTGCTATATATGTATACTACTAAATTTTCCCCCCTAGATGGATAGTTAGTTGATATCATGTATTACCCCCACATGATTGAGTTGTGCAGCCCATTGGCGGGACCTAGGAATGGTTGGCCTACCACACTAAGCCAAAATTGACTCGTCTGTAAGTACAATTGGCCTGCCCAGCCTGGTCCGGAATGTCAGAGGGGCACACTACTTTTCTCTAGGGTCAATCGACTATCCAAAAACCAACACTCTATCTGAGGCGTGTGGTGACACTAATCTGACATAATAGCTATGGTACCGTACTCTGAGAGTAAACTAATCCATCAGGGTTCTTCTATCATATAATACATTTCATAATATAATTGTAATATAACTCATTTTTATGTTTCTATGTAAAATCTATCGTATCATAATTTTTCAATAAACATATATTTTATCTGATCACAACATTGGGCCGACTGAACTATCACGACACTAGGTTGGCTGAACTGTCACAGCACTGGGCCAGCTGAAATATCACGACACTAGGTCGACTGAATTGTCATGACACTGGACCGATTGAAATATCATGGCACTAGGCTAACTGAATTGTCATGGCACTAGACCTGCTGAACTGTCACGACACTAGGCTGGCTGAACTGTCACGACACTAGGTCGGTTGAACTGTAATAATATATTGTATAATATCATATTTTCGGTAATGTTTATACCATTTCTGAAAATCATTATCAAACTGAATTTGTTCTGTATAATCATAAAATAATCTGGTTTGTACATACATACTATAAAGTAATCATACTCATGCCATATAAGTGAGTGCTACTCTATAATATACTAACTGTCTAAGGAAAACATATTTTACTAAAAAATAATTTTAAATCTGCTTCTAGGGTTTACTCAATTCAAAAAAAATATTTCCAAAAAACATATATTAATTCATAAATATCCTTCCCATATACCTTAATATCTAGAAAAATCTTATAAATAATTTTTGTAATCAAATACTGTATTTTGAACTAGGTAAATTTTCTAAAAATACCTAACATAATCTATCCCCTTACTTGATTCCTGGAGAAAAGCCTGCAGGGATCCTAAAACAGTGTCTGCAGCGTTTGCACAAAATCTTGTATCCATAAACCCTAATATAATCAGCTTAACCCCAGAATAATAGCTATTTTATTACTCCTACGCCTACACACTCTCAATGACTAAATAAACTTTAAAAACATCTTCCTTACCCTAAATTATGGAGTGGTGCCTGAAATGCCTGAACTAAAAAATCGCTCTGGTTAAACTATCGAGAATCATTGCTGAGATCCTGAAATCACATTTATCCTTCGATTCGAGCTGAAATCGGCCAAAAATCGAAGAGAGAGAGAGAGAGAGAGAGAGAGAGAGAGAGAGAGAGAGAGAGAGAGTTTATAATTTTTACAAATAAAAATGACTTAAAAACCTATTTATAGGCTACTGGCACAAGGGAAACCGTCGACAGTTTTCTGAGCTCCACCAAAACCATCAACGGTTTGGCCTTGCACCAAACCAATTCCTCCTTTTCTTACTTATTTTTATCATTATCATTTTTCTAGGTCTCTACATATTGCAAAATTCAACTTTATAAGGATATAAAGCTCTTAAAGGATTTGATTTAAATTTGAGAGCTTGTGAGGAGGAAATTTGAATAAATACTCTCACATATTAAAATTTCTATTATGTTCAGAAGAGTATTCAGGAATGTGCACAAGTGGACAATATTCAAAATATTTTAGTGCTAATGAATATGTCTACACCTTTTTGGCAAAGGCAGCTAGGGGTATATGATTATTTTTTAGAACAGTGCTCTTTGGAGGATGGAAAGTATCCTATGGGAAAGGATGTGATATTTTAATTTGAAGGGTTGTGGGTCTATGGTCAATCTATGGTTTTTGTTTGAGCATTTAGTCTTTATCATGCATGAGATGCAATTATTACAGACCATAAAACTTAGTACTATTATGATACATCTTTAAAGTATAAACAAAAATCTTCATGCTCTGCTCCTTTGCAATTTCATGGATTGCGCCGCATAGTGTGCACGTTTAAGTGTTTCTCGGCTTCCATTTCTCATTTGTCATCTGTGCTTATAAAAAATGAACTTGTTTATACACTTACCACACAAATGAGATAATGTTGTTTTTCATAATCAAAATAGGGATCAGACTCAAAAAGTCAACACCCATTGAAAGGGACAAATACTGTGACCAACAGTGTTAATATTGTGGCATGATGGGTCACATTGCTAAGATTTGCTGGTGGGTACCAAAAGACCCAACTTCTTAAGATGAAATTCCACAAGCACTTTCGGTGTTAAAAATAGACACTACCATTGCAGACATGGAATGGACTTCATACACCGGGGCCTCCAATCACATAACAGGTAAGCCATGTATGTTAACTAATATTCGAAAATATTCTAGTTCCGACTGAGTGCTAATTGGAGATGGATCTTCCATGAAAATTCTTGGAATTGGAAACTCTTATATAAAGCAAAACAACTCTGCCTTACCTATAAATGACGTGTTATTAGTTCCAAACCTAACAAATAACTTACTCTCTATAAGCTAACTAACTACTTAATTATTAATTATGAATTTTCTAATATTGGTTTTTGTGTTAAGGAATGGGAAACAAGACTAGTAATGATAACAGGGAAATCCAAGGGTGATCTCTATGTCCTACTGAATTCGCTAGAACTATATTTCTCTAATCAATTCAAATCAGGCAATGCAAAAGTTTGGAATCAACGCCTCGACCACTCTCAGTCGTCAGCTTTGCAATCTTTAAAAAATAAGGGACTAATTGATGTCATAGGGACATCAAAATCTCAACCCTTTGTGATAGTTGTCAACTAGGAAAGCTTGGTCGTTTACTTTTTTCTTGTTCAGAACACTCAAGTACTAGAAGTTTTGAAAAAATTCATCGTGATTTGTGGGGACCCGCTCCCGTTTCTTCTATTACAAAATTCAGATAATATTCTTGTTTGGTTGATGACTTCACTAAGTATAAATGGTTAATTCCTTTAAAAAGAAAATCATATTTCTACAATGTATACATAGCTTTTGAAAAGTATCTTGCTGGACAATTCAACAAGCAAATTAAAAATTTTCATTCGGATGGCGGTGGTGAATTCATCAATTCCAAAATGTCAACTCACTTCCTTTCAACAGACATTATGAATCAAATATTAGCCCCACATACTCCCGAGCAAACTGGTATGGTTCAAAGACGTCATAGAACTATAAGAGAACTAGGTATGACTATGTTGTTTCACTGTGGTGCTCCATTATTTTTATGGGTAGAAGCTTTCACTACATTGTTTATCTCATGAATCGACAGCCACATCAACTCTCAAATTTCAAACCCCATATTTTTCTTTGCATGAAACTCATCCAGCCTACTCCTCACTTTGAACCTTCAGGTCTAAGTGTTTTCTCTACACTTGGGATACACGACACCACAAGTTTGACCCTAAAACACTCCTTTGCATCTTTGTTAGTTATAGTGAGAAACACAAGGCATATAAATGTTTTCATCCACCAACAATTTTTTTTATCTCCTGGAATGTTATCTTTGATGAATTAGTTTTTCCTTATGGACCTATAAACAACCCCTACATAACAACAACAAAACCACGGGAGATCAGTATTTTTGAAACCTGGTTACCACATATTGACACTCACCCATTTGTAGGGACATCTTCAAACTCCCACATAACCCCAAGGTTTAGTTCTCCACTGACACTTCAAGATACAACATTATCCTCACCTACGCCGCTGCTTCCCCTTAGCATAGCACCTCATCACATAGTAGATAATACTGCAAATGACTCTCATGAGTTACCTCACAACACAGATTCACTAGAACCATCATCACAACTCGAGTCACACATATATGAAAATTTGGAAATATCCCGAGTTGTCATCCCATAACCCGTGTCTACACCACTAGATTCACCTCACCATCAACTTACCACTTCAAAACGAACACATTTTATGGTCACTCGATCCAAACTAGTTGTGGTAAAACCCAATTCTAAGTATGCCTTGACCACATTCACCTCTGCCAACATATCCCGTGAGCCTCACAACATCAAAATTGCTTTAGCACATCCTAGTTGGAAAGCAACCATAGATGAAGAGCTTGCTGCTCTACATCAAAATCAGACCTAGAAACTTGTTCCACGCAGACCTAACATGCATGTCATTGGTTCTAAATGGGTATTCAAATCAAAACTTAAACCTGATGGCACGTTAAATCGACTCAAGGTATTATTGATTGCAAATAGGTATCATCAAATAGATGAAGTAGACTATAAGGAAACGTTTTCTCCATTTATCAAACTTGGAACAATTCGCATAATTATAATTGTAGCACTTGTTCAGCAGTTGCCTATTCGTCAACTAGATGTAAAAAAATGCCTTTTTACATGGTTTAATTTTTGAAGACCTATATATGCAGCAACCACCAGGAATGGCAGATCCATGACATCCAACATACGTTTGTAAACTACAAAGAGCACTTTATGGTTTAAAACAGGCACCACGTACTTGGTTTGATCTATTTAGTGCATTTCTTCTTAAATATGGCTTCTTTTGTAGTCTAGTCGACCCTTCATTATTTATCTTTCACTCTAAGATAGGTTTATTAATTTTACTTCTTTATGTCGATGATATATTGCTTATAGGATCTACTCCAATGCTTTTTAATTGCAAATTTCATTGCACTACTAAGAGTGAGTTCGCAATGAAAGACTTGGGGCCAATCCATCACTTCCTTGGCATAGAAATCACACCAACAACCGATGGACTTCACCTCTCTCAATCACACTATGCTTTTACCATACTTGAAGCTCCAATATGGTAGACTATAAACCCATGAGTACACTACTTGATGCAAAAACAAAAATTTCTCCTTGAAGACCCTAGCTATTTGTCGAGGTATTGTTGGAGCTCTACAATACCTCACACTTACTCGCCCTGATCTTTCATTTAGTGTTAATTATGTATCCCAATTCATGCATGCTCCCACAATGATGCACCTAAAAATGGTTCGACGTATCCTCCGATATGTCAAAGGAACAATTGAAATGCGACTACATTTTTCTTCACACGCTACACTTGATCTATTTGCTTTTTTCTGATGCAGATTGGGTAGGGTGTCCTACAACGAGACGTTCCACCACAAGCCACTATACATGTAGCTCCTCAAACCCGATGGGGCCCAGAGAGCTATTCCTCATAACATATATCTCTTATACCATATATATAATGACCTGAACCCGAAGTGGGGTACCGGGACACCTATCCATAACTCATACTAAACAGAACAGTGGAAGTATAAATACCACAATAACTATACCAGAATTCTAATACCACCATAATTATACATATACCTCCAAAATTCTGATTATTTACATCCCAAACAGTCAAAAGCACATCTACATACACATATCAGTGTCTCACCAGAACTTACGTATACAACACTAACTAATCCCACCCCTGAGCTCTCTAGGCTTAGTTCCTGGTACTTCCTGAAATGTTAAAATTATTGAGGTGAGACACTTCTCAGTAAGGCGGAATAGATTATCATCAGTGTGTGACAGATGAGTTTTTACATAAGAAAAACATAACCATTAATTTAACTTTAATTGAAAAGGCATTTATATACCATAACTCACACCTATACAATTTTGAATACATATTTTCTACTCAAACATACTTTAACTTAATAGATAATCATGTTTTCATAAATCTACGTATATATATATAAAATAATTTCCCTAATGGAACTATCATATAACATCATGTATAATCCCTCATGATTAGGTTGTGCGGCCTGAAAGTTGGATTTAGCCATAGCTGACCTACCAAGCTAAGTCAAAACTATTATGTTTGTAGTACGATTGCCCATCCAACCTGGTCCGGACCCAGTGGGTAACCTTCTCCTGCAATACATCACTTCAAGGGCCAATCGACTATCATCCGCTTACACTTTCCTGATAGTGTGGCCGCACTTCATGTAATACTAGTTACGGTATCGTACTTTGAATCATAACTAGTCCATCAGGATTCTGCTACCATATAATACAATTCATATAATAAAACTATAACATAATCTCATTTTCATAAGTCTGTATAAAATCTAACATGTTCACAATTATGTATAAAATCTATCATATCATATCTTTGTATAAAACTGTCATTTCATAACTTGACATAAGCTGTCTAAACTCGGCATACAGCCGTCTAAACTTGGCATAAAGTCGCCTGAACTATCATTTCATTACTATACAAAAACCATAATGTTTAATCATACAATAATAATTATTCTCATGCCATACGATTTGACTGATAAATCATAATATAGTAATTGTCTAGGAAAAATATATTTTGCTGAAAACAAGGGTATGATTAATTTCACCTATTTAATTTAATTCCATTACATTCCAAGAAAATCCATTATACTCAAATCCCTACAATTTAATTTAATTCCAATTTATTCCTAAAAATCTGATATAATCAAATCTCTGCAATTTAATTTAACTCGAGCATATTTTTAAAATAAAATCTGAACATAGATATAATTAATTTCACATACTCAATTTAAATTGGGCATACTTTAAGTAACAAAAATCTAATTAAACTCATGTACTCAAATTTACTCGGGAATATATATATTTTTTTATATAAAACCTGACATAATCTATTCCCCTTACCTTAGCCTTGGAGTGGTGCCTACGACGTCCAAACGACGAATCCACTCTGTTTGAAGTGTTGAGGAGCGGAGTTAGGACCCAGATATGATATTTGTTCTTCGATTTGGTCGGGAAATAGCCGAGATATTGAAGAGAGTGACAAAGCTTGATGAGAGAGAAAATGGAGAGAGAAGGAGAGAGAATGGAGAGAAATCTGTGAGGGGGGGGGGGGTTGGCTTGAAATCTAATTTTCAATTGAACCTGGATGCTTATAGGAGCATCCAGGTTCCATTAGTATATATATAAATAAAATATTAAATTCTTATATAATTATATTATATTATATTATTTATTTAATGATAATTATTAATTAATTAATTAAAATTTTTAACACTTCCATGCATATAATTTTTGGGTCATTACAATACATTCTTGGGAGGGAACCTCATCTTGTGGTGTGCAAAAAAAAAAACATACAATTCCACGATCAAGCACTGAAGCAGAGTATCGCGCCATGGCCAACACCGTAGCTGAACTCACTTGGATAATTTTTATTCTCAAAGAACTTCGAATTACCATGACATCTCCTCCCATAATCTATTATGGCAACCTCAGTGCACTTCATATGTTAATCCTGTGCTCCATGCTTGTAGTAAACACATTGAGTTGGATTATCACTATGTATGCAAACAAGTTGCATGTGGACTACTTATCACTCAACACATTTCCACTAATAACCAAGTTGCAGACATCTTAACAAAGCTAATGTCAAAGTCAGCCCTTTTATTAGCTTTGGTGCAATCCCAAGAGGGGGGTGAATTGGGTATTTAAAAAATTATTGCTTAGGTCGATTGGTTTAACAACAGTATTACATAACTTAGGGTTAGTCTATGCAATCAATAAATAAACACACACGTGCAGTAAAGTAAAGTGCGAAAAAAGTAAACAATACATGCGATAAGTTATCGAGGTTTGGCCAAAGTGCCTATGTCCTCACCCTGGCTACACCACCACAAGGATTCCACTACGGCTCACTTAAACGGGTGGAGCGCACCTAATACAACATGCCTTCCTAGGATGGCGCACCTCACTTTCCTAACCAGGTCTAAGCCAGTCAGGGACTATTCCATAGGGCTAGTCTCCCTCTTCATGCCCACACCTGGAATACAACAAATGATATGAAATTTTTGTACACAGAAATACGCTTCTTCACAAATAGATATGTACTACAATATGCATGCTAAAATCAATATACTACCAAAAGATAGGATTTGATAAGTTCAGTGTAGTCTAAGTGTCTACTCTCAAATATTTATGCAAATATTGCAATCAGTGCATGAGAGTGTAAATGATATGATCTTTGTGTCAAAATGATAGTATCCATCACAATGCAGCAACAAAGATCTTAAGCATGCTTCAAATATCCTCAACAAATATTTTTCTCACAATAAATCACAAAAGATATTTGAAGTTGATTTGTAAAATAGTGTTTATCTTTAAACACACTTTCAAATATTTTCAACAAATATTTTTCTTAAAATAAACCATACAAGATATTTGAAATTGGTTTGTAAAAATTATTTTATCTTTGTGTCAAGATGATATTATCAATTAAAAGGTACAATAACTAAGATTTTCACAAACAAATATCCCAAAAGTATTTTTCTTAAAAATAAGCATATGGGATATTTGAAAACGGTTCCTAAAATTTATTTCAGAAACAAATAGCAATACAAACTCTTGAGTATTGGAATAATGATGCAAAACTCACAAGTTCTACGAAGTTTTCCTACGGAAGACTTATTAATAAAGCCTCCTAGAAAAACTCAAGCTTACTCTCGGATAAAAAATATATATCAATCAACTAGAACTAACGAGAGTATACGCTTAACTAGAAACTCACAATCACACTCTTACTTAGTAAGGTTTATAACGAGGATGAGTAAGGATGAAGAAATGAAGCTAGAATGAGAGAAATAGAGCTTTTGAAAATCAAAGAAAATTTTCTAATTGTTTTGCTAATCTCTTGCAAATTTTTGCAAATGAGAGGGTACATATAGAGTTTCCTAAAATTATAAAAGTTTAGGACACAAGGGCTATTATTAGGATTATTTTAAAATGTTTTAGCCCAATTAACCTCGTTTAAAAAATTTAACCGTGGTAAAAATAATTGCCCAACCTGAGAGCACCGGTCGACCGAACTTGAGGTTAGGTTGACCAAGTGACAAAGTTCGGTTGATCGTGGGAAATTTGAACTGAGAGTTTGGTTGATTGGATAAGGAACTCAAGGGCGATTTTTCAATTTCACGTGGTTCGGTCAACCAGGTGATTTTGAATTAGGTAGTTCGGTCGACAAGGTGGTTGGGGCATCTTTCGAGGATGTTCGATTGACCAGAGTGTTGGAGTTCATTTTCTGCTCGATCGACCAAAAAGTCAATATGTTGACCAGGGAAGTTCGATTGACCATGGCTTGTATATATTCTTGTGGTTGGTAGACCGAGCGGTCAACATGTTGACCCGGTGGAGGTTCGGTCGACCGAAGACTTCTGTATGTAGAAGTTCGGTCGATTGAACATGCCCTTTTTTGTGCATTTCGATCTTTTTCTTCTTATAAAATTACCTCTATTCACATGATAATAAACACTAAGATTATGGGGGGTCATTTTCATGCAATTTTGTAGGTCCTATGGTCGATCTAAGGCCTTTGAGCATATACCCTAAAAATCTGGTGTATACCTAAGGTCCATCTACGGTCTTGAGCTTATCTATCCTACCATACAGGTAAGACATTAATTATTACAGACCATTTTTTTATGTTACTATTACGAACTCAAAATGATAAATATAAATTACAATGAATAAACATTTTGAGTCTTCGTCTTCTTTAAGTCTATGTGCGTGCACCATATGATACTTCTGATTAGTCTTGCACACAAACTCATCAACCATTAAATATCAGAGTATTTGTTATAATCAAAACGGGATATGACCTATAAGGTCAACACCTTTATTTTATTTTATTTTTTCTAACAAACATGGCCTCCAGCCCCGACAACGTTTGCGGGAGGGTATTAGCAATGCATCATAGTTCGGCATACTCAATAAGAGTGATGCTATCAACGGTTACGCACGGTTTAAGACAAAAATAGACTAAGGAGGAAACCATTAATGGTTTGTTGACGATTACGTTGACGGTTTCAAATAGAAACAGACTCAGGAAGAAACTGTTGACTATTACATCAATGGTTTCTGGCAGTAGCTAATTTAGAAGGAAACCATTGACAGTTTCATGAAACTGTCGACGGTTTCCCACGATTTCTATTCAGGCCAAAGTAATACCGTTGACTATTACTTCAACAGTTTCAGATAGTAGCTAACTCAGAAGGAAACCGTCGACAGTTTCCCCTACTGCAAATTTAAATGTTGAAGATGCAAGGCAAATCATCACAATAAAGTTTGAGGAGCATCAAAGATCCAAAGTCAATTGTCTGAAGATCATATATGCTAACAAATCAGAAGCTATTGATTCAAAAAAAAAAAAAAATTGAAGGAACGTATATATCAACAACATAGATTTTATGGACTCCAAATAAAATTTGTGAATATATCATATTCTTTGGGATCATTAATATCCCTTTATCTTAGATTTCATGGGATTTATGATATTTCCTTTATTTTTAACTATATCTTATAAGCGTGTTTAAATACCCCGCCGAGTATCCTCCTTATGTATCCCAGTGTTCATGTTTTAGTCTCATAGTAATAAAATTACCATTGTTTCTTCTTCTCATTTTTTCTTTAGTTACTCTCTACAAGACACCTCGATTCGGATGACTTACGTGATGCTCGTGAATGTTGACTTGATCAAATAAATTAATGTTAGCCAATTTTATTAGTAAGAGTTGTTGACACACAAACCTTACAAGTGCAAGTAAAATGTGAATCCAGGGCACTAAGCATCTGGTTGTGCTAGTTGATTGATCCTCCTTTCCCTTCTCCCGCTCGCCATCTTAGGCTAATCAAAAGGCATGAAAATCAAAGGAGAAAGAAAAATAAAACTAAAGAAAATTCACATATATCATCTTCTATTTCTTATAAATGATAGATTAAACTTAGGATATAAAATAATTATTCAGCCCAATCAAATCCGATAATCTATGAAACAACACACAAAAAATAAAAAAGCACACTTTAATCTCCTCGAACAAAGTCAAAACCAAGCTATTTTTTTTTTATGATTATCTCATTCTTTTTTTTGTTTGTTTTTTTGTTTTTACTAAAACCTATTAAATAAGAAATTATTTAATTAATAAATTTTTGAATTCATTTGTTTATAGCTTTTTTTTCTTTCTTTCTTTCTTCTTTCAATTTCCTTCGTGGGGGCAAGAACCACTACATAAGATGCCAAAAAGTGGAAAATAGTGGATCGGCACCAAAACAATAAAACAAAGGTGCCAGCTGAAATCATCATACCGACTCCCTCATGGTCCTGGATAACTACTATAGCTTTCTAGCTTGTATATTTATCTCCATGGCCGCCCAAGATACACAAAGAAGTGGGTGGAGGGTAGGTCGTACAGAGAGAGAGAGAGAGAGAGAGAGAGAGAGAGAGAGAGAGAGAGAGAGAGAGAGAGAGAGAGAGTCCAAACAAATTTGAAAGGTAGCCAGGAGCTACCCCGTCGACGTACACATTTTCTTTTTAAAAAATTTAAATTTAAAAGTGCATGCCACCTCGCGGTGCACCTTCTTCTTCAATCTCACAATAAGGCTACCGTCTACCTCCACCGCTACCTCCTGCTTTAATTTGGATATATCTTCTCCTCCTCGCATGCATGCATCACCCTTTAATGTTACATATATAAACAGACAATATTTTTTATCTTACTAGCTTTCAGAGAGAGAGAGAGAGAGAGAGAGAGAGAGAGAGTTTAATAATGTTGGCGAAGTTTTCTTTGATCCCAAGAAAAAGAAAAAATGCAAAAGTGGGAAAGGGAATGGATAAACATTTACTACAGTACTACCAGATCTTGTCCTGTTTGTGGTACTGGTAGTTTATGCATTCATCTGAACCCGGTCACATGCAGAGCACATGACATGCCTGCTTCCAACGGTCAGCTAATTCATAATTACCCAAAAGGATATCGTGCACGTTGCGCAGGCGTGGAACTGGGTTAAGGGTCGGGTCCCGCCAAGGTTAGAATATGGCCCGAATCAAACAATGAGATATGGTGGTCGGGTCGGAATCCGAATGGCAGTAAAACTCGACCCTCCTTGTCACAATTATTTCCCCTCTTTTCGGGTCAAGTACTTGTCTAGAGCTAAAAGTAGGTGTGGACCCGGAAGCCCGTTTTGTCAAGTATCACTGCCCTTTTCGTATACTTCATTCCGTCCTTTGCAGATTGAGGGCCCACACACCCACTCTCGCACAATTTTAAAAAAACAAAAGAAGATGGAAGGAAAATGACATTGACATTATAATTGCATTACACATGAAATGTGTGTATTTGATGTAATTATTCATTTAATATTGTGAAAAATTTTGAAGTTCTGTTTGGAGAGGTTAAATTTTACGTTTTTAATTTAGATTTGTATAAATTTATATAAAATGTAATATAATTTTAATTAAATTTTATTTATGTAATGTTTGAAGTGCAAGCTTCTAAACATTGAGTAAAATGAGAGAGGTCTCCTTTAATTAGTTAAGTTCAATAAGTAAAATGAAATTCAAACTCTTAAGCAACAATTAATTTTATTTGTCTTTGTCAATGGTGAGACATAAAAATTGACATGCATCATTGTTCATGCATCATATGCTAAAAAAGTCATAGAAAATCAAGTATCCATATATTATTAGCTTGTTGGGATAGATAGACATGAAATGACCCATCTTGATTTAGTCCCATTTTAGTTAGGTGGTGTTTATATGGTCCCATTGGTTTGGTCCAAATTATATCAATGAATGACCTATTAGCCAAACATGAGAATGAGTTTTCGCTTTGCAGTGGTGGTAGTCATTGGCATTTGATTACTCACACTTCATTGTTCTCCCCCCCCCCCCCTTTTTCTGTTTTTTCTTACCATTGTAAATAAGTGATGAGGTTGGAATGGTTTTAGGAGAAGGGAAATTCTATCATGAACCTCAAAAACTTTTTACAATTTTGAGAATCTTTATGTAATAACCCAAGAAAAAAAATAAATAAAATGAATAATAATAATAGTTAGTATTAAAACGAAAGTGTTTCTCTGTTAGGATTCTTAATTACATGTTTGATGCCTAAGAAAGACATTGTCTAAGCGAGTGCTCAGAGACCATTGCGACTCAGTCGCTTCCTGGAGGTCGGTCTGATCAAAATGGAATTTCATAAGATAAAACAGAGTAGACACCGTTTATATACATAAATAAGTACATAAAATAATGTTTTGACTGACATAATTTGTAGAAATATATGATAAAATAATAAAAATATAAGTATCCTATGCGGGGCTCACAAGACTGTGTGGGGCCCACATGAGTCCCGAAGCCATATGGAGGTTTTACACAAGTCTCAAAGTTATGTAGGATGCATAAAATTGTATGAGAGTTATTCAAATTACGTAGGATCCATTTGGGTCTCGAAGTTATGTGGGGCCCACAAGATCATGTGGGGCTCACATGAGTTTTCCAAATTTTAATTTAATTCTTGTTCAAAAATAAATAATAAAATAAATAAATACTAAAAATAGTTTAAAAGTAATAACAATGATAATAATAATGATAATAATGATTAAGAAAAATAATAAAATAATAAATAAATAAATTAATTAATTGATTAATTAGGTAAGTGGTTAATTAAAAATTTATTTAATGGGAATGGTGACAAGTACTCCCACATGGCCTCTATCCCCAACCCATACCTTGCCCATTCTTTAATTTTTAAAAATTATAATTTCACTCATCTCCCCATACTTTTATAAATTTCATTTCTTCCCCAAAATTTTCCTATAAATAGGGAGCTCTCAGCCTTCATTTTTCACAACAATTTTTTAAGGAAGAGAAGGATTAGTGAGTAAAAGAAATTGTGGTGGAGAGAGAATTTTTGAATAAGTTCTCAATCACCCACTCTTTCCGATCTCATTTCTTAGAGATAGTTATAGTGTTCGTAAAGAAGAAGGTAAGTAAATTTTGATTATGCTAGTTTTTTTTTTAATTCATACCCAAGTTTATTTTATAAGTAAATTTCAATTATGTTAATTAGTTCCACAAAATTTCCATGAGTTTATTTTTACGCGTATTTAATTATACCAGTTCTATTTTCAATATACTTGCATCTATTTTTGGATTAAGAAATGTTCTAATCCTCTCTGGTAAATTTTCAGCATTTCTTTCTATTCAAAAATAAAATTATATATATTTTTAAACAAAAATTGTGTGGCATGAGTTTATTTCTACGTTACATTTTTTATGAAAATATGAGTAAAGATGAGATTTTCACGATATTATTTTAAATTGCATAAATTATAATAAGATGATTTTTAAAACCCCTTATGGCAACGAAAGTTCAAAATTACAGATGCTCGATTCTGCAGCTTAAAGTTTATACGGATCAGAGTACACCCACACTGTTTACAGAGTGGTTATTTATGTTAGTGGATTTCTCCTGAGTGCACACCTGGTTCCGGACCATGACTTAATAAGGAAAATCTCACTTAAAGTTTACGTACGTTGATTTAATTTGGTCGGCCAGCCAGCTAAGTCCAGTCTTCGGACCGCACAACCCAATCATAGGGGTAAACATGACTTACGGCAAATAGGCCTAAGGGTGGTTTTTATAATATATGTTTGTAGATATTTAATTACGTGTACAAAGTTACTGATGATTTGAAGGAAAAGTGTAAGTTTACGTGAAAAGGATCATTCTGGTGCTTAAATGACGATCTAAGGAAAACGTGTAAGGAAAAGTATATGTATGTTTATCATTAAATATTTTTATAGTTTTAAAGTTAAAAGTTTAATTTAACAATTATAGTATATGATTATAAAATTTTACTATTGAAATTGATGACAAAAGTTTTATGTTGAAATTCTTAAATTTATATTTATTCTAAAAGTAGTCTTGAAGTTATAGTATTAAATATTGTTTTATGAAATTCTTTAAAAGCTCATTTTGGCCACACACTAATAATAATCTTATTTACTTACTGAGCGTCATCTCACCCCAATCATATTTTATTTCAGATAACTCTGAAGGGCATGTCGGAAATCAGGCTTAGCAAGCATGCGGGTGAGGATTAGAAAAATAAAGATTGATTAGAAAT
Organism: Malania oleifera; assembly: GCF_029873635.1. Classification (NCBI taxonomy): domain Eukaryota; kingdom Viridiplantae; phylum Streptophyta; class Magnoliopsida; order Santalales; family Ximeniaceae; genus Malania; species Malania oleifera. The sequence continues at coordinate 5,157,977 of NC_080425.1, read as the reverse complement.
ATTAGTATGGTTTCAGATATTTATGTTTGTGTAATTTTTCTTCTTTTCAAATAAATGATTGTAATATGGATAATTAGCGCTTTGGTTTAATAAAAATTGAGTTTATTTTGCTTCCGCTGTAAATCAATAGTAAAAAGTTAATATCCCAGGCCCCTTGGGGTTGGAGTGTTACATTTGGTATCAGAGCGATAGGTTATAGGTTCTGTAGACTTTAAGAAATAATTTTACCAAAGCATAGGCATAACCATGATGTGGGTAAGAACGGGTAAATTAGGATGTTTTTCTTTTGCTTATAAATTTGATAAAATTTTAAAAATGAGGTTATGATTTTAAAATAACTCTAGTCCTTTCCCTCAGAATGGACTCAAGGAACAATAATGTAAGTGTTGAAGGAAACGAGAATAATACGAGTACTTGCAATGGAGAAGACATCAATGCTACTACAGTGTTGCGTGATGTGGCATAAGTCATGAAGGAACTTCTGCGGAACTCCAAGGATCGGAATGATCCACCAACCTATGAAGGTTGTACGGTTGAACAGTTCAATCGAATGCGCCCTCCGACTTTTGAGGGAAAAGCCGATCTAATGCAGAAGATTGGATGCAAGCAATGGAAGAAATACTATGAGTCCTTCATTGTACGGACGAACAGAAGGTGCTATATGTAGCCTATAAAATGATTGGTGAAGCCAAACGTTGGTGGAACTCGAAAAAGTTACTCTTGGAGGAAGGACCAAATCCAACCGTCCTTACGTGGGAGCGTTTTAAGGAAGTCTTCTTTGAACGATTTTTCCCCAAAACCACTAGAGATGCTAAGGTCAGGGAATTTTTGGAGTTGAAATAAGGAAATATGAATGTACAACAATATGCAGCAAAGTTCATTGAATTATCTCGTATTGCATCTTATTTGGTTCCGGACGAATCAAAGAAAGCTCGAAAATTTGAAGAAGGATTGAACTCAAGGATTTATAAGATGGTAACAGTATTCAAGCTTGAAGACTTCTCCTAATTGGTCAACAAAGCAACGAAGGCAAAAGAAAGTCTACAAAGGAGTGCGGAGATATCTGAGCAGAGAAAGAGGCCCATGCCATAAGGGTCTCACCTTGGTAGAAATCAAGGACCTTGGAAAAGGAGCAACGACAACAACAACAACAGTTGCAGCAGCAATGTGGGGCGAGGGCAAACAGCGAGAAACCCAAACAATGCACAAGGCACCCCTTGTCCAAAATGCAACAAATTACATGGGGGAGAGTGTCGAGCAGGACCAGGGGTATGTTATTGGTGCGGTGAACCTGGTCACATGCAACGAGAATGCCCACAAAATCAACAAAGAGGAGGCAACCAGGCACCTCGAAGCAACAATCAACAGAACACCACTCAGGCACCTGTCTATGCCCTCACTCCAGGAGATGCCGAAAATACTAGTGATGTGGTGACAAGTATTATTCCCATATTCTCCAAGAAAGCAGTAGTATTATTTGATTCTGGAGCCACACACTCCTTTATATCTACAACTTATGTTAAAATATGCAGGGTAGAGACTCAGCCATTAGAGACTAAGTTATCTATGGGTACACCAATGGGAACCTCGGTAGTATGTAGAAAAATACTTAAAGGCTACCCAATTTGTATTGAAGAAAGAATAATACCGGCTAACTTGGTAGTATTTAATATGCACGGGTTTGACGTAATTCTTGGGATGGACTGGCTAACTTCTAGTTATGCTAATATAAATTGCTATAATAAGGAGGTGGTGTTTAGACCTCCTGGAGAGCAAGAATACAAGTTCAATGGAACTCGTGTATACCCTTCACCAAAAATATTGTCGGCTATCCAGGCAAAAAGATTACTCTTGAATGGATGTCAAGGGTACCTAGCATGTGTGGTGGAGGCACCAAAGGAAGAATTGAAGCTTGAGGATATCCCAATAGTAAGGGAATTCTTAGATGTATTCCCTGAGGATTTACCTGGGCTACCTCTTGACCGCGAAATTGAGTTTGTTATCGACCTACTACCAGGGACGACACCAATATCTAAAGCTCCATACAGAATGGCACTAGTAGAATTGAAAGAACTGAAGGAACAATTACAAGAGTTGTTGGACAAAGGATTCATCAGACCCAGCATGTCACCATGGGGAGCACCGGTACTGTTCGTTAAAAAGAAAGATGGATCGATGAGAATGTGTATTGATTATCGGGAAATAAATAAAGTGACCATTAAGAACAAGTACCCAATACCTCGCATAGATGACTTGTTTGATCAACTCCAAGGAACACAAGTCTTCTCTAAAATTGACCTCCGATCAGGGTACCATCAAGTGAAAATCAAATCAGAAGATGTTCCAAAGACTGCATTCCGAACGAGATATGGTCACTATGAATTCTTAGTCATGCCATTTGGACTGACCAATGCTCCTGCTGCCTTTGTGGACCTAATGAATAGGGTTTTTCATGGATATCTAGATCAATTTGTGGTGGTCTTCATTGATGATATTTTGATTTATTCAAAAAGCCCCCAGGAACATGAGAACCATTTGAGGCTAGTACTCAAAATACTAAGAGAAAAAAAACTCTATGCCAAACTTACAAAATATGAGTTCTAGCTAAAAAGAGTTGCATTCTTAGGGCACGTAATATCTAAGGATGGTATTTCTATGGACCCAAGTAAAATAGAGGCAGTGGTGGATTGGGCGAGACCGAAGAATGTTCATGAGATCAGGAGTTTCTTAGGTTTGGCAGGATATTATCATCGATTTGTGGAAGGGTTTTCTAAAATATCTGGCCCTCTAACGAGATTGACAAGAAAGAATGTGAAGTATGAATGGATTGATGAATGTGAGCAAAACTTTCAAGAATTAAAGCAACGACTCATCACTGCCCTGGTGCTAACAATTCCATCAGGAGAAGATGGTTTTGTGATCTACAGTGATGCATCTCGGAAAGGGCTCGGGTGTGTATTAATGCAACAGGGGAAGGTCATTGCATATGCTTCTCGACAACTCAAGGACTATGAGAAGAATTATCCCACGCACGATTTGGAACTAGCAGCTGTGGTATTTGTACTAAAGATCTGGAGACACTATCTCTATGGTGAAAGGTGTGAGATTTTCACAGACCATAAAGGTCTCAAATACTTTTTCACACAAAAGGAATTAAACATGAGACAGAGAAGATGGTTAGAATTAATCAAAGATTATGATTGCGCCATCAACTATCACCCGGGAAAAGCTAACGTGGTAGAAAATGCATTAAGTCGAAAGTCAATGAATGCGTCAGTCTCGGCATTGGTGACCCAACATCAAATTATGATGGACTTGGAAAGAATTGGTTTGGAAATAATGGAAGGAAATCATCAAGCTCTTATTGCTAATCTAGTAATCCAACAGAACTTATCGGAAAAGATTAAGGCTGCACAGATGGAAGATACAGAGCTAGTGAAGATTATGGGTAAGGTACAGAGTGCACTGAAGGGAGACTTTAACATCTCTGACGATGGAGTTTTGAGATTCCAAACTAGATTGTGTGTGCCCAATGACAAAGATATCAAAAGAACAATCTTGGAAGAAGCTCATCGATCTCTTTATATAGTGCATCCGGGAAGCACGAAGATGTATAGGGACTTGAGAGAGTCTTTTTGGTGGAATAACATGAAGAGGGAGATTGCACAATTTGTGGAACAGTGTCTTACTTGTCAGCAAGTAAAGACTAAGCACCAGAGACCAGCAAGACCACTACAACCACTCCACATTCCTGAATGGAAATGAGAGCACATTTCCATGGATTTTGTAACTAGGCTACCTCCAGCACTCCATGGACAGAACGCCATCTGGGTGGTTGTTGATCATCTAACAAAGACCACTCACTTTATTCCAATCAAAGTTAACTACTCTATGACCAAGCTTGCAGAGTTATATGTTCAAGAGATAGTTAGACTACATGGCATGCCAGTATCTATCGTATCAGATCGAGATCCACGGTTCACATCACAATTCTGGAAGAGTTTGCAAAGAGCCTTGGGATCACGACTTACTTTCAGCACATGATTTCATCCTCAAACTGATGGACAGTCAGAGAGAACCATTCAGATATTGGAGGATATGTTGAGAGCTTGTGTACTGGATTTCAAAGGAAGTTGGATTCAGTATCTACCGTTAGTTGAGTTCGCCTATAACAACAGTTATCAGTCCAGCATAGAGATGGCACCGTATGAAGCGTTAAATGGTCGAAAGTGTCAATCCCCATTATATTGGGATGAGGTTTGCGAACGAAGAATTTTAGGACCCGAGATTATACAAAGGACCTCTGAGAAAATTAAGCTCATCCGAGACAAAATCAAAACCGCTTAAAGTCGGCAAAGGAGCTATGCGAATACCCATTGGCGTGAGTTGGAGTTCAGTGGGGGATAAAATATTTTTAAAAGTCGCTCCAATGAAAAGAATTATGAGGTTTGGGAAGAAGGACAAACTAAGCCCCAGGTATGTTAGACCATTCGAAGTATTGGAGAAAATTGGTCCAGTCGCTTACAGAATTGCCTTACCTCCTGCACTATTGAGAATTCATGATGTATTCCATGTCTCAATGTTAAAGAAGTACGTTCCCGACCCTTCTCATGTGATAAGTTATGAGTTGTTAGAAGTTAGTGACACTCTATCATATGAAGAAAGTACCAATCCAGATTTTAGACAAGAAGGATCAAGAGTTGCGCACAAAGAAGATTTCACTGGTAAAAGTACTCTGGCACAACCACGACATTGAGGAAGCATCATGGGAACTAGAAGCAGAAATATGACGAAAATACCCACATCTTTTCGACGATAGCAGGATCAGGTAAAAGAACAACATTATATAAGGTACTCATTTAAATCTTTGTAAATTTCGAGGACGAAATTTTTATAAGGAGGGGAGGATGTAATAACCCAAGAAAAAAAAAATAACTAAAATGAATAATAATAATAATAGTTAGTATTAAAACGAAAGTGTTTCTCTGTTAGGATCCTTGATTCCATGTTTGATGCCTAAGAAAGACCTTGTCTAAGCGAGTGCTCAGAGACCATTGCGGCTCAATCGCTTCTTAGAGGTCGGTCTGGCCAAAATGGAATTTCATAGGATAAAACAGAGTAGACACCGTTTATATACGTAAATAAGTACATAAAATAATGTTTTGACTGACATAATTTGTAGAAATATATGATAAAACAATAAAAATATAAGTATCCTATGCAGAGCCCACAAGAATGTGTGGGGCCCACATGAGTCCCGAAGCTATATGGAGGTTTTACACAAGTCTCAAAACTATGTAGGATGCATAAAATCGTATGAGAGTTATTCGAATTACGTAGGATCCATTTGGGTCTCGGGGTTGTGTGGGGCCCACAAGATCATGTGGGGCCCACATGAGTTTTCAAAATTTTAATTTAATTCTTGTTCAACAATAAATAATAAAATAAATAAATACTAAAAATAGTTTAAAAGTAATAACAATGATAATAATAATGATAATAATGATTAAGAAAAATAATAAAATAATAAAATAATAAAATAATTAATTAACTAATTGATTAATTAGGTAAGTGGTTAATTAAAAATTTATTTAATGGGTATGGTGGCAAGCACTCCCACATGGCCTCCATCCCTATCCCATACTCAACCCATACCTTGCCCATCTCTTGCCCATTCTTTAATTTTTAAAAATTATAATTTCACCCATCTCCCCATACTTTTATAAATTTCATTTCTTCCCCAAAATTTTCCTATAAATAGGGAGCTCTCAGCCTTCATTTTTCACAACAATTTTCCAAGAAAGAGAAGAATTAGTGAGTAAAAGAAATTATGGTTTAGAGAGAACTTTTGAATAAGTTCTCAATCACCCACTTATTCTGATCTCATTTCTTAGAGATAGTTATAGTGTTTGTAAGGAAGAAGGTAAGTAAATTTTGATTATGCTAGTTTTCTTTTTTTTCTTTTAATTCATACCCGAGTTTATTTTATAAGTAAATTTCAATTATGTTAATTAGTTCCACAAAATTTCCATGAGTTTATTTTTACTGGTATATACCAGTTCTATCTTTAATGTACTTGCATCTATTTTTGGATTAAGAAATATTCTAATCCTCTCTGGTAAATTTTCAGCATTTCTTTCTATTCAAAAATAAAATTATATATATTTTTAACACAAAAATTGTGGCATGAGTTTATTTCTATGTTACATTTATGAAAATACGAGTAAAGATGAGATTTTCACGATATTATTTTAAATTGCATAGATTATAATAAGATGATTTTTAAAACCCCTTATGGCAACGAAAGTTCAAAATTACAGATGTTCGGTACCGCAACTTAAAGTTTATAAGGATCAGAGTGCACCCACACTGTTTACAGAGTGGTTATTTATGTTAGTGGATTTCTCCTGAGTGCACACCTAGTTCCGGACCAGGACTTAATAAGGAAAATCTCACTTAAAGTTTACGTACGTTGATTTAATTTGGTCGGCCAGCCAGCTAAGTCCAGTCTTCAGACCGCACAACCCAGTCATGGGGGTAAACATGACTTACGGCAAACAGGCCTGAGGGTGGTTTTTATAATATATGTTTATACATATTTAATTACGTGTACAAAGTTACTGATAATTTGAAGGAAAAGTGTAAGTTTACGTGAAAAGGATCATTCTGGTGCTTAAATGACGATCTAAGGAAAACGTGTAAGGAAAAGTATATGTATGTTTATCATTAAATATTTTTATAGTTTTAAAGTTAAAAGTTTAATTTAACAATTATAGTATATGATTATAAAATTTTACTATTGAAATTGATGACAAAAGTTTTATGCAGAAATTCTTAAATTTATATTTATTCTAAAAGTAGTCTTGAAGTTATAGTATTAAATATTGTTTTACGAAATTCTTTAAAAGCTCATTTTGGCCACACACTAATAATAATCTTATTTACTTACTGAACGTCGTCTCACCCCAATCATATTTTATTTCAGATAACTCTGAAGGACATGTCGGAAATCAGGCTTAGCAAGCATGCGGGTGAGGATTAGAAAAATAAAGATTGATTAGAAATATTAGTATGGTTTCAGATATTTATGTTTGTGTAATTTTTCTTCTTTTCAAATAAATGATTGTAATATGGATAATTAGCGCTCTGGTTTAATAAAAATTGAGTTTATTTTGCTTCCGCTATAAATCAATAGTAAAAAGTTAATATCCTAAGCCCCTCGGGGTTGGGGTGTTACACTTTATATATATATATTGATGCTAAATAGGGGATCATTGCTTTAAGGGTTGATTAGGTAGATAGTTGATGAACTTTTGTGGTTACTTTTGAAATCTGCAAGTGAAAAGAAAATTCTTTGGATTGCCTTGGTAGTCCTCAGGGAGTCTCTTCAATGCTTAAGTAGGTTGAACTGAATAGGGAAGGAACAACTTGAGAGAAGAAGGTTCTAAGTGTTATTGCGTGTTATTATCATGAGGGAGCAATTGTTTTGGTTCCTATAGCCTGGTGGTTTCCACGTGTCTCCTTCCTGTGGGGATGCATGCATATCCTGGGAATGCGAGTTTCTTACCTTTAACGTGGGTAGTTTTACAAGATCTATGAATAACTTCCTACGTTTAGTTGTTTTGTGTATGCGATTTTATACGTGGTTACAACTACCTTAGGCATAACTATTAGGTGATTTCCCCCTTATTTTGGTTTAAGCATGGTTGGCTTACTTAGAGCAGGTTTGCAATCGTCAACTTGCTCAAAGTAGGTCGACCTTTGATGTAATTTGTATGTGATTAGCTTGTCCTTAGAAGGTATGCATGTAGATACCCCATATTTTTTGGGTCACTATATAGCAAAAATCAGACCATTCCATTCAATTTATATTCATTCCATTCCGTCAACAATTTGTATTTATTGCGGGCCGATTACAGGTAAATAGGTAAAAATGGCGGGTTAAATAACCAAATCGTCGACGGTTTTGTGAGGGGTGCAGAAAACCATCAACAATTTTGTCTGCAATTCTGAAATTAAAGAAGAACCCGCGAGCCATTTTTTTTAAACAAAAACATAATCTCTCTCTCTCTCTCTCTCTCTCTCTCTCTCTCTCTCTCTCTCTCTCTCTCTCTCTCTCTCGGAACCCTACGACACCCTCTCCCTTCTCTCTACGATTTCGCTCCGATTATAGTCCGAATTGATGATCAGAAACTACCACAGGATCCTAATAGCGATCCTTAGCGGTTTAATTGGAGCAGATTTTCAATTTAGGCATTCTAGGCACCGTTCCAAAGTTGAGGTAAGGATGTTAAATGTTGGTATTTAATTGATTTAATGAAGTGTTTGGGCTTGGAGATGTTTTAATGATAATAATTCTAGGGTTGATGTTGTTTGAACTAGGGAAAATGTGGATTTCAAAGTTTTGAGTTTTGAATGTAGTGGGGCGTGGATTTAGGGTTGTTAGCAGGTCTCTCAATAAGTCAAGTAAGGGGATGGATTAAGTCAGGTATTTTCAGCAAATTTATCATTTAATATATATTATTTGATTCAGAAATTATATGTATGAAATAATGTAGTTTTGGGAATACTGATGTTTGAACTGAGAAAATCCTAGAACTAGATTTATTGTTATTTTTCAGCCAAATATGATTTTCCAAGACAAATGATAGAATACAGAGGTTTACTCACTTATGTGACATGAGTATAAATTTTACTGTAAATAATGGTTTGTCGGGATATTTTATGAATTCACAGTACAAGCATGAATTTACGACAGTTTTTAGAAAAAACTATAAACAATATAGAAATTATATTTTCAGTATATTGTGATATTCAGTCGGCGCAAATGTCGTGATATTTAGTCGGTGTAGATTCTATAACTAGATATATTTATAACAGATATTCAGAAATATTATTATTATGACAGGTTTTATATAGAATCATGAAACACTATTATTATAGTTATTAATGAAATATACTATGCTGTAGCAGAACCATGCTTATACATTTTTTACAGAACCATGATTATACAGTTTTTACAATACCATGATTATTCAGATATTATAGAATCATGGTAATACAGATAATATAGAATCATGATATTTTAACTTATACAAAATCATGGTTATTTCAGTTATATAGAATCATGGTAAAACAGTAATATACAAACATAGTATTATATAGTATTAGATCCCTGATGGACTAAAACAGATTATAGAGCATGATACCGTAGCTAGTTAGCCAGATTAGACAGTGTAACCCCTGTGTGCTGACCCGAGAAGTGTTGCGAAGAGCAAGATGGGTAGACTAAGTTGGTGATAGTCGACAGTGCAACCACACTATTTGGAAAGTGTTGGGTCGGAGGCCGATTAGCCCCGAAGTGTTGCGGAGAGCAAGATACCCACTGTGTGCTGACCTGAGAAGTGTTGTGGATAGCAAGATGGGTGGACTAGGTTGGGTGGGCAATCGTGCATAGTTATGTCATGTTTGACTTAACCTGGTAGGCTAGCTAGAGTTAAGTCTAGCCCACAGACAGCACAACTCGAGTCATACAGGGTTAATTCATGATATACAGTTTTCCATCCAGGGTATAATTTCAATAATATACAGATATAGTAGATGATTTATATGTATACAAAAATTTAGTATGATACAGTATGTTATGTTAATTTATGTTTTATTCAAATTTATATAGAACAGTTTTACATGACTTGTCAAATGCAATTAAATTATGTATATATTTACCTTACTTATCAGATACAGTTTACCACAAACAATATATGTTTATAACACAATAATATCAATGTTGTCATACACTGATATTAGTCTATCTACATTATTAAGAGGTGTCTCACCCCAGCAATACAAACATTTCAGGAAACCCAGATAGACGTGCGGATCGAGCTCTAAGATAGAGGAGGCTGATTGTGCTACCTTAGCTGAAGGGTAAGTAGTGGGATTGAAATCAGGATGGATTTTTGGGGGTATGACCCTAGGATATTTATGATCCTTTTTAGGATGTATATGTGTATTTTGGTTACGATAAAACTCTGGTATTGTATATAAGGTTGAATAAGTCATGGTTTCCGCTGCATAGCTATCATGTATGTATAGACAGATATATCCCCGATTTCCTTTGGGATCCGGGTTGATTTAGTTTATGTTTTATGGTTATTATTATATGGGAAAAAAATATAGCATAATTTTTAGGGGCATTACATAGAAAATATTAATCAAACATCTATCATGTCAAAAACTCTGATACCATTCTAATATAACCCAACCCGAAATGGGTACTGGGTAAATAGTCTATCTCATACAAACAAACCTAATAGCGAAAATCAATATTTACAAACCATCCAGAATACAAATAACCAGAGTTCTATACATCCATTCATATCTCAAAAAATCCATAACATATCCTAGGGGATTACACAAACATATCCCCAACACAAAATACTTACCTCGTCTACCAGGGTACTAGCTCCCCTCTATCCCGGAGTTCTATCTACTAGTCTATCATAGTTTCCTGAAATGTTTAGATATTTGGGTGAGACACCTCTTAGTAAGACGGAATAAATTATTCACAGTGTATCATAATATAGTCATTTAAGTGATTACATCATCTGAAAAAAATATACCGATATGTACTCATAATCATATAGATATAAAATATAATTATATAAGATATGTTACCATTTCTTATGGTTACACATATGCAACCAATATTTATCAGCGAAATTTCTCGAGGATAGGGGAGATTACACGGCTATACATGTAGTGTCCCTCTGCTCTGATATTGTTTGTAACCTTACCTGATTAACTTGGGTGTGGCTACAACTAATACTTATCAAGGCACTCACCTTACTCAGTAAGCCCTCAGGAGAAGAGTTTTATTTCGCCTTAATTATTTATGCAATTAAACTCACACTTTTCCATTTCTCATTTCCATTTCACAAACTAGCTCATGAGTGTCCACCAATAACAAATACACATTTTGACTGTAACTTATGGCTGCCCTGAGGATATTCACATTGTCATGCTTCCCCCCATGATCGGGTTGTGCGGCCCGAAGGCTGGACCTAATAGCGGTTGGCCTACGTAGTTAGATCAAAACAAGGAAACTATCTGTTTGTAGTACGATTGGCCTGGCCACTCCTGGTTTGGATGCCTGGTGGCAAAACAATCCTTCTCATTGGTTCAATCAACTGCCACGCCACACCCTCCATGAAACCGTGTGGTTGCACTAACACCTCATTAGCAATGGTACCGTGCTATCTACCGAACTCTAGTCCATCAGGGTTCTCCTTTATACATTTCAGTATTCGCATTTCAATATTCACCTTTCAATATTCACATTTCAGTATGTTGGTACATTTCATCACAACAGAACTATTCTCACCATTTCCTATTTCATTCCCATTATATCAGTACACATTCCATCTCATAATAGTATATATCTCATTTCACGTATTTCAACATTTCTCAATAAAGCATATCAATATTTCTTATTTCCTCGTTTATCATAGAAAACATTTCTATATATATATATATATATATATATATTCTTTCATTTTCCAATAAAATACACATTGGTATATCACAATTCATTGCTCTCAATAAAACAATTCAGTATTCCACTTTTCATCATTTCCCATATTCAAATCTTATATCATTACCATTTAGTATATAAAACATAATTGGTTTTCATTATCTTCATTTCTACATAAAACATTTCAACATATATATCATAGTCTCTTTATTCTTAGTGCAAATCACATAACCCAATTTCAAACACATTTCCAGTATAAATCATATCCGACACAATTTTATTTGATATTCGTATCATAATAATCTAAAGCAAAATATCATATTCTCTTTTTCACATATTTATTCAACCAGTAATTTCCAAAAGTAACTGTTATAACTTATTTCCTTTACTTGCTTACTGAGAGGCCTACTGAAAATCTCTTAACCCTCGCCTGCGGCATACAGAGCTCAAAATCCTAAAATCACATTTTCCCAAGTTCAAACAACTCAACCCTAGAATAAAAATTATTTTTAGCATTTCCTAAGATCACATGCTCCCATTCGGTTAAATCCTAAAAACGCAGGTCCTCTTCCCATATTTAAATATAATTTATAACATATTTAAAATATCATTATGATCATATCCCTGCATTTTAATCTAATTCCAAAATATTCCCCAAATATTCCATTTAATCAATTCCCTACATTTTAACTTAATTCCAAAAATCTGATATAATCAAATACTCCAATTTAATAATCACCTATTATAATTTAATCGGTTGATTTTCTAAAATAATTGACATAATTTGTACTCCTCACCTTAGCCTTGGAGTGGTGCCTAGGGTCCCCAAATCAAAAATCTGCTCCGACTAACATGACGAGGATCGAACCTAGGACCCTGTGGTGGTGTCCGATCGTCAATTTGGCTGGAGATTTGAGAGAGAGAGAGAGAGAGAGAGAGAGAGAGAGAGAGAGAGAGAGAGAGAGAGAGAGAGAGAGAGATTACCTTATCCTAGGAGTGGTGCCTAAAACACACGAATCCACTCCGATGAAAATGTTGGTTGTCGAGAATGGAATCCAATGGTATTTTCCATTTCGCTGAGAAATTGAGGAGACTGAGAGAGAGAGAGAGAGAGAGAGAGAGAGAGAGAGAGAGAGAGAGAGAGAGAGAGAGAGAGAGAGAGAGAGAGCTCTGCAGCGCAAGAAGAAGCCTGAAGCTTCTTTAGGAATCTTTATATATATATATATATATATTATATTATTTAATTAAAAATAATAATTTAATTAATTAAAATTTAGTTTTAATTTTAATTTTTAAATTTTTATTTATTTATTTATTTATTTTTACATTTCCATGCATATTATTTTTAGGGCCATTACATTCTCTCTTTCTTATAAAAAATTTCATCCTTAAAATTTGTTAAATACCACCCCGAGTAAAATTTATCGTTAACTTAACAAGTTTTGAGTTAATCTTTTAAACGATTCTATTAGAACTGGTAACTAACCTAAATCGTTGGATTAGACATCTTATCCTAATACACCTTACTTCAGCACCAACGCTCAACAACTTCAATTTTCATCTCCAGTCTTCCAAAGATCTAACACTGACCTAACCTTAGAAGAATCAATAGATAACTATCCTTTGATTATGACATGACCCAAAAATTTTGTATTAGTTGTCTAGAACCCACATTTCCTGTTTAGCATATAACTGAAGCTCTTATAATGTTCGTAAAATTAATCACAAATGTTGTTCATGCTCTTCTTGAGTCTTTGAATACCCCAAAAATCAGCCATAAAATTATAATGAATTGATCTAAGTATGGTTGAATAACTTGATTCATTATATCTATGAAAATGCAAGTTGCATTGATAATCCCAATTGGTAATACCAGAAACTTATAGTGATATTATTGTGTACTCAATTTTGTCAAATCAACCGTAAAAAATTTTGGGATCTTACCAATTAATCAAATAATCCACCAATCCCTAGAAGTCTATATCGATACCAAATTATTATTTTTTTAATGTAATGTGATTCAACTTCCAATAATTAATGCATAGCCTCAAGACTCCATTATGTTTCTTAGTGAATAACATAGGTGCAACCTATGACAATATACTTGGTCCAACAAATTCCTTGTTGAGGAAATCTTCTAGTTGCACCCTAGGTTGTCTTAGTCCAGTTAGTGTCATTCTATAGGAAACAGTCGACATAGGCTCTGTTTCTAACACCAAATCAACATTAAATTCAATCTCCTCTTGGAGGTAACCCCGATAAATCATTTGGCAAGAATATCTAAAAATTCATCACCTATGAGTAAAGAAGTTTGGAATTCGTTAACTCATATATTTCTTTCATTATTGTTACAACCCCAGACATGTGCCCAAATTATATCCTTTCGCAAGCTCTCAAAATGTCAAATATGAGAGCTTGTTAGTTGGAAGGAAACAGTCACTCCATTTGGATCTCTGAGTACTACTTTCTTTTGAAAACAATCAACTAGGTGTATGATAAATAGATAAACACCAATGGTTAGCCTCATCTTTAAACAGAGAACTTGCAATGATGACTCACACTCATCAAGGACCATACCTGCTAGGGTTTATGCATTGACGCTGGGAGATGCTGAGACTTCTGAAGACGTCGTGACAGGAATCCTTACTGTTTTACCATATAAAATTGTTACTTTATTTGATGCAGGTGTTACCCATTCCTTTGTATTGGCGGGGTAAGTTAAAGTAATTGGGGTAGAGGAACAATTGTTAGATGGTGAGTTGGGTTTTTTTTTTTTTTTTAAATTATTCCCTTTAGTCTTAGTTCCTTTGAGTTATAATAACAATCAAAACTTAGATACAATCACAATTAGCACAACAAGATCAATTACTCAATTTATGTAACAATAACCCTGTATATATGAAAAAATTTGCTGAACTCGTTATAAGCCTTGTATCTCAATTATTCTTCTTCCTAATGTTCAGTTTCTAAATAAACTTTTAGATTAATAGGTCAAGGATAATCAACCAATGTAGTCCCTTTCAATTTTCGCAATCAATGTTGATTTATCCAAAACGAATTACCTTCCGGTCCATTTAACAACCAAACATTCAGAATTGAAATTTAAAGCATTCAAACAAATTATATCTTTTGTAAAAAGAAAAATAATGAGTAGAGTAGAGAAAGAACATAGATATTTTTATGAGGTTCAGCTTCAACATAGCTTACGTCCCCGCCCTTGGCAAAACCACCAAAGGATTTACTATTACCATTCCTTTACTAGGCAGAACAAGGCCAGTTACAAGTACTCCTTGGATAAGGCTAGAGCCCGCCTTCTCCAAACAATATCCCCTTGTTTGGTCCAACGATTCAATACTCAAACCGTCAACTAATTCTTTTACAAAGATAGAAAACAAGACATACAAGAACTTTGCTCCTCAAAGATCTGATTAGTACAAATTTGAAACACTTATGTACTTCAATAAATTCAGAAGTTGAATTTTAGAATGAAGCTCTAAGAAACTTATCACCATAGATATCTTTCAATGAATGAAAGAATCAATCAACTTGATGCACAACTCAGTAAGTAACTTCAGCAAAGCTTTCAGAAAATTTCGTGAGTGATGATAGCAATAGCACACTTTCAAAATTTTAGTAGGTTTTGAGAGGGAATGAGAGCTGAAATTTTTTGTTGGTGTTTAAAACAATGATCCTTGAGGGTATTTATAAAGGTAGAAAACTTCCTTACTTGTTCCCCTAAGAATACTTATAGTTGTTTTCAAATATTAAAATTATTTAAGTTTCCAAAAATTTGAATTTCAAAAATTATATCCATTAAAAGTTTGAAAAATGCCGCAAGGCAGACGATTGTGAAACTCTGGCAATCGTCTGTCCATATGATATAACTGAAAAACTCATGGACAAAGAGGTGGCAGTCGTCTATCCTTTGATTGGCAGTCGTCTGTCACCAAAATATAGTTATAATATTTACACATAGAGAGGTGGCAGTTGTCTATCCTCAAGTGGGCAGTCGTCTGTCCATGAACCACTCAACTTGTAAAACACTCAAAATGGTAGCAGTCATCTGGTAGAACACACACATACTTCTCTCTTGGCATTGACAGTCGTCTATAAAAACCTTGGCAGTCGTCTGTCAGGCTTTTGTCTTTAGTTAAGCTTTACTATATTGGCCAATCGTCTGTTCATAAATAGACAGGCGTCTGTCAACTGACTGATTTTCTTTTCTAGTCATTTTTTGATTTCTCTCTCATTTTTTCTTAGATATTCTTGAAATATAGATTTGTTTAACTTTGAAAAAACATATTCCAAGTTTTATATTAAGGTCCCTAAGTCTCTTTGCCTAATGAGCTTCAAAATGAAAACTTCATATTTGAATAAACTTGAAGTACTTACAAAGACTTGTCCTAAATACCCCTTTGATTCTTCTTTGCTCTGAATTCTCTTTGTTGCTGGTCTCTGATCTTTCAAACTTCTTCTGAGCTTTCATCTCTTTAAACTTTCTTGATTTTTCATTATTGATTCAGACTTTGAGGTCTAAGCTTTATTTTCGTTGAGCTTTCATGTTGATCTCTTTAATCCTCATGCTCTTATGATCTTCAAACTTTGATCCATGCTTCATGAATGCTTTCAACATTGATTCCTAAAAAATACAACACTCAACCGAATCATGTTAAGTTCTACTTGTTTGTTAGCATCAAAATAGGATATTAAACCTTGTAAGGCCAATAGTAATAATGAATGTATGTTTTTATGTTTTTCGCTACTTAGGTATCTAATAGGAGCAGGGTTTCCTCAGTCCTCACTTGGGGCCTGAGAGGTTATAGTAGATAATTCAGAGGTATCAGAGTAAATAGGTTAAAAAAAAGGATTAATTTTTGGGTTGCCATAGCCTCCCCAGGATCACTGTGGTAGCTTCTAATCATCGAACCAGGGAGAAACGCAGCCAAAAATCTAGATAGAAGGCAGAGAAACCCAGTTTTAGAGAGAGAGAAGAGAGAAACTGATTTTTCCGTCAAAAATCTTATTTTTGTGCTTATATATATGGCTAACCACGTGGCTTCGTTGCAGAGCCACGACACCTCATATATGAGTCCAAGAAGGAGGTTCATCGATGAACAAATAACCCTCATTAACGAATTTCAGGCCTTGAAATCAACCCTCTCGGTAAGTTCTCGTCGACTAGACATGTGTCCTCATCGATGTGCTCAAGAAGACTGCTCGTTGATGAATGCTCTGCGCTCGTTGACAAGACCCTGCTGAGTCCTCCTATGAAATTTCCATTCCTCTCCTTCCTTTTATTATTTAATTGCAATAATTCTTTGGGTCTCTACATAAGCAGTTAAATTGGCGTCCCATTGCCAAGTAGGATTCGCACAGGATAAAGTGAAAAGATAAAGTTCCAGGTCCTAGCCTATATGGTTTTCCTTCTGGATAGCAGATTGCAAAAGGTCCGAGTATCATAATGATTTTTTTTTCTTCTAAGTTGCTAAAGATGATTCTTTTAGGTATTATTTGGTTCACAGGATCCTTCGAAATACTTGGCAATGTGATGCCCATGACATCTTATTTTCATGTTTGTTTTCAGGTTATGGTGATAACATCACTTCCCAGGGAATAAAGAATTTCCACAAAACATAGGAGTCCAATTGTTGCCCACTTAGTATCTTACATTCTTTTGGGCATCTTAATTTTTGGATTAAGCTGCCCCACTATTTTGGCCGACTTATGGAAATATGAAAATATGTAGTCGATGCACTTTCTCATCGGCGCTCCCCAGGATGACACGCTAGCCTTGATAGACCCCTTATTTAATAATTCTTGTAATTGTTCCTTTAACTTTTTTAATTCTACCGGTGTCATTTTGTATGGTGCTTTAGAAATTGGCACTATCCCCATAACTAGATCAATAGAAAATTCTACCTCATGATCAAAAGGTAGTCTCGACAAATCCTCGATAAATATATCAGGAAAATCCCTCATTACCAGGATATCCTCTAACCTCAACTCGCCTTCTGATACTTCCTTCACACAAGCCAAATATCCTTGACAACCCTCCAACAACAACCTCCTTGCCTGAATGGCGGATAACATCTGTGGTGGGGTACGCACATGTGACCCCACAAATTTGTACTCTTGTTCTCCTAGAGGTTTGAATACCACCTCTCTCCGATAATAGTCTATACTGGCGTATTTAGTAGCTAGCCAGTCCAACCTCAAAATTACCTCGAACCTATGCATATCTAAAATCACTAGATCAGCTGGCAAAGACCTCCCCTGAATACAAACTGGACAATTCCCGAGTACTTACCTACACAACACTACTGCCCTAGTCGGCGTAGACTACGACGCCCTGATTTTCGTACCAATTTTTTTTCCATATAAACAACATATATAATCACATACCGGTCACATCAACCACTAATATCATAATATATAACCCGACCCGAAAGTGGATACCGGGTACACAAACATATCCACATACACAACATAACAACGAAAGTCATCTCATATATATATACATACCACAGTGAATACACATACCAGAGTACTACCATCAATATATACAAGTCAACCACAGAAAATCTAAGGGAATCAAACCTCCCTAGCACAAAATACTCACCCTGGAAGTATGTCGATAGAAAAATCTATCTTGTGGTCGGGAGGTAATCCAAGTAGTTCCCCTGGAAAAACATCTAGAAACTCTTTTACCATCGGTGTACTGACAAGTTTCAATTCATTTTCTGTCATTTCCTTTACATAGGCCATAAACCCCTGACATCCATCCCGAAGTAATCTCCTCGTCTGCATTGCTGACACTAACTGAGGTGGGGAATGCACCCGTGACCCCACAAATTTGAATTTTTACTTTCCTAATGGTCTAAATATCACCTCTTTCGGATAACAATTGATACTAGCGTGGTTAGTAGACAGCCAGTTCATACCCTGTATGATGTAGGACAATCCTAGGAACCCTAGTCCTACCAAAGACCCTCTCACAAATGCACACACCAAATACACTTTAAGATGAGAATTTAATTAACCGCAATGACCAATATAAATTATATGCAAGAACTACAGGTTGTGGAAAATTCAAAAAGTTATAGGATTCATGTACACTTGTCCTTAAGGACCTAATCAAGTAGGATAAGATAATTACTTGAAAGATGGTAGATTCAAGCCTTATAAATAAGCCTAAACATGCATCTTATATATTCTTAGAATAAGACACAATCAAGCATTCAAGTATGAAAATCTTTTGGATTTTGAAGAGTTTGTCTACAGATATTATTCAAAGGCATACAATGGATATTTTGAAAAGGCTAATGGAAGGTAAATATCATATTGGCTACCTAGGAGTTATTTTGGAATTAATTGAAATGAGCTTACTGAAATTATTCGGAATGATGAGCACAACACACTCGAACCTTGCTCGATATCTTGAATGATGATTCTTGGCTTTTCTTGGGGTTGTGATTGATCTGCTTGACTGTTGAAGTACTAATCTCACAAAATAGCTACTGGAATGGTAATATGGAGAATGGATAATGATAATCTCGTGGCCTCTCACCACTCAATCCCCAAAGGAGAAGGGATGTGGTCTCTCACCACTCACTCACAAAGAGGGAACAAGCTTAAAGCTTAAACACAAGGCAACAAATCTTGATTCAATTCAAAATACTTGATGTCCCTAATAACTTACATGCCCAGCTATATATAGAGGTGTTGGAACAACCCTCCAACCATAAGTAAATAAAATATAACAAGCTTTGAAGGGAAAATGAAACCAAAAGTCAAAAATGTAAAATTTTCAAAACAAAAAAAAGTCTCATTCTTCGGCCTTCTAGACGTTCCATACTTTGAATTAGTTTACCTACCATATACCAAATCAAAGATATGGAAGTCTTCTTTGCAACACACTTTGAACCACTCCATTTGGACTTTTCTTGGGAAAGTTATGGCATATTTGGTGAGAGGTGTGCAGCTGTCCATGTGATGCAGAATTTCTTGACGAATGCCTACTGTTATTGGGCTGCCAAGCCGTGCACAATTTGAATTTCATGGTTTTCCCTATACCCAAAGAAAGGTATGGGAGTCTTCTTTTTAGCCCAATTGGAATCAGGTTATTTGGGCCTCTGTAGATGAAGTTATGCATTTTCTTGTACAGGTGCGCAGTTGCCTTCATCCCAGCGAATGCATCCACGTGACACCATCTTAGCAAATGTTATGTTTGGGGAATGTTGATCCCCATCATCTCTCCTTGGCTGAGAAGAATTCTGCCCCGAAGAATTTTGTTGAAGATATTCGGTGTATAGTTCCGGGTTGAGGCGCAAAACTTCTTCCTTTAAGATCCAACTTCGTTCTGATAGGGGCTTGCCTTTCCATTTGACCAAGAATTTTTTATATGATCCAGCCCGTGTGTGTGTTGTTTTATCATCCAAAATTTTTTCAATTTGCTCAAGTTTCTTGGGTGGAATTAATGGTGGTGGCAAAGGCAATTTTGGCTCTTTCATAGTATCTGTGTCTATAAATGGGGAAAGATCACCTGCAGGGTTAGTATGGCTAGGGTCTGAAAAAGAATTGGCTTCAAGAAAAGGGGTTAGATCCTCAACATTAAATACATTGCTTATGCCATAATCAAGAGGAATATCTAACATGTATGCATTAGAGCTTATTTTCTTTAGGACTTTAAATGGTCCCATCTTTTTAGCATGAAGCTTTCTTACCCTTCCTGAAGGAATTCGTTCAGGACGAATTCGAACCATAACCATATCACCTTTTGAAAATTCCTGCAACCTGCGATGTATGTCAGCAATAGATTTATAATGTTCATTGCTCAAATTAATTTTCATTCTGATATCAGAGTGTAAGTCATGTATGTGTTTTGCACAAGTATCAGCTGACTCGCTAACTCTAGACTCTGGTGGCAATGGAATGAGGTCTATAGGCTTCCTGGGGCTATAACCAATGACGATTTGAAAAGGGCTAAGTCCTGTGGTCCTATTCACTGAGCTATTGAATGCAAACTCTGCCATAGGAAGACATAAATCCCATGTAGTGATATGCTCTCCAACCAAGCAGCGCAGTAGGTCACCAAGGCTTCTATTTACCACTTCAGTTTGTCCATCGGTCTGGGGATGGTATGCACTTGAGAACTTAAGCTTGGTACCTAGCATTGCCCACAAAGTTTTCCAGAAGTAGCTAACAAATTTAACATCTCTATCAGAAACAATAGTCTTAGGAAGACCATGAAGTCTTACTACTTCTCGAAAAAATATGGTGGCAATTTTAGATGCATCATATGTTTTGTTGCATGGAATAAAATGTGACATTTTGGAAAATCTATCCACAACAACAAATACTGAATCATTTCCCCTCACAGTCCTAGGGAGTCCTAGCACAAAGTCCATGCTAATGTCTTGCCAAGGCACGTGTGGTACTGGTAATGGAGTGTATAACCCAGTGTTTTGTTTCCTGCCCTTAGCTGTCTGACATGTGCGGCTGTGGGAAACAATTTTGGCAACATCCCTCTTGATACTAGGCCAATAAAACCTATCTTCTACCATAGCAATTGTCTTGTCCCTACCAAAATGACCGGCGGCGCCCCCCGCATGTAACTCTTCAATCAACTGGTCACGTAAAGACGTGGATGGGATGCACAATCTTGTTCCCTTGAAGAGGAACCCATCATGAATGACAAACTCAGGGTGAGTAATAGAAGTACCCTGAAGCAGATCAGAGAATATATCAGAAAAGTCATGACACTGAGGGTATTCATGCTTGATGCTTTCGAAGCCAATAACCTTAATATGAAGTGTCTGCAATGTGGCTACGACTCGACTCAAAGCATCAGCTGCTTTGTTCTCAACACCAGCTCGGTATTTGAGCACAAAGGTGAATTGTTGTATGTACTCAACCCATTTTATGTGTCTATGCCCCAACTTCCTTTGGGTATGCAAATACCTAAGGGCCGGGGGGTCAGAGTATAAAACAAACTCCTGGGGAAGAAGGTAATGTCTCCAATGTCGCAATGACTGTACTACAGCATAAAACTCTTTGTCATAAGTGGAATATCTCTGTTTTGCCTCATTCAACTTCTCACTGAAGAAGGCAATTGGGTGACCTTCTTGACTAAGCACTCCTCCTATGCCAAGTCCCAATGCATCACATGCAACCTCAAATAGTTTTTGAAAATCGGGGAGACGTAACACTGGTGCTCTAGTCATCATATCCTTAATATCCAAAAAAGCTTTAGTTGCAGATTTTGACCATGAAAAATCACCTTTCTTGAGAGAGTTTGTAATAGGAGCCATGATAGTGCTGAAGTTTTTAATGAACCTTCTATAGAATGTGGCTAACCCATGAAAACTCCTTGCCTCATGAATGTTTTTAGGAGTGGGCCAATCCCTGATGGCTTTGACCTTTTCAGGGTCAACAGAAACTCCCTTGTCAGAGACTACAAACCCTAAGAAGATGACTTGTGTGGTCATAAAGACACATTTCTTTAGGTTCGCATACATTTTCTGTTCTCTTAGGACCTCAAAAACGCTCCTCAAGTGGAGAAGGTGATCCTCCCTAGTCTGACTATAGATCAAGATATCATCAAAGTAGACTACTAGGAAGTGCCCAATGAAAGGTCTTAAAAGTTGGGTCATAACTCTCATGAAAGTGCTTGGTGCATTAGTTAAGCCGAAGGGCATCACTAACCACTCATATAACCCATCCTTTGTCTTGAAAGCAGTTTTCCACTCATCCCCTGGTCGGATTCTAATCTGATGGTATCCACTTTTAAGATCTATCTTGGAAAATATTTTGGATCCCACCATTTGATCAAGCATGTCGTCAAGTCTAGGTATGGGAAATCGATACTTGACGGTGATCTTGTTGATAGCTCTACTATCAATGCACATCCTCCAGGTGCCATCCTTTTTGGGAGTGAGAAGGGCAGGACGTGCACATGGACTCATGCTCTCCTGAATAAAACCCTTTTCCCTTAGTTCATCCACTTGCCTCTTTAGCTTGTCATGTTCCTTTGGGTTTATTCTATAATGTGGCAAATTAGGTAGAGATGAACCAGGAACAAGATCAATAACATGTTGGATATCTCTCATCGGAGGCAACTCACTCGGTGACTCAGAAATGACATCTTCAAACTCAGAAAGTATAGGGAATACTTCTGGAGGTGTCTCCTATTCAAGACTTTTCTGCTCTGCTTCCTTGGAGGTGTAACAGCCCACCTATTTTACATAAGAATTCATAATAACCCCAATACCAACTAAATTGTTATAATCATGATTAACATCACTAGTACCTAAGCAGTAGGAAACGAAATCACATACATATCATCTAGCTAGTCACATTACCAGAGTTCTACTAAACCTGTTACATATACAATCATCCACCAAAAGGCCAAAAGTACCCTAGGGTCTTAACCCAAAAATAAACCTGACCCTTGCTTAACAACTCACCCTTTAGATAGGGAAACCCCACCGGTTTCTACTGTCACGAAACTCTATCCGCTTCTCTACCTGGATTTCCTGAAATGTTTATATAGCTGGAGTGAGACACCTCTCAGTAAGGCAAATAAACTAATATCAGTGTGTGACGATATGAGCATTATCGTGTTATACACATAAACAGTATAATAAGCATATTTCGTAAAATCTATTAGTAGCATAACTGAGTAAAACATGATTGTTATATGATAATAAAGCATACCTGATTTCTATACACAAAAATCATCTTATATAACTGTACAATACTAAAATAACACCCAGGATGGATAGCTAACTGATGTCATGTCTTATCCCCACACGACTAGGTTGTGCAGCCCGAAGGCGGGACCTAACAATGGCGGGCCGACCATGCTAGATCAATCATAGTCTGTAAAAACGATGGGCCTACCCCTCTTGGTCCCGGACTGCCAGGGGGACAACTCCACTTTACACTGAAGCCACATCAACTACCATCTCCCACACTACTGATCATATGATAGCACTATCATAATTCTAAATATATAGCTACGGTACCGGGCTCTTGAAATTGAACTAAACCATGTCATCCGTTTTCTGATATCATATAATAAGTTTCATATACTGAACATAGTTGTTTCATATTTCATAATAATATCTGACAAGATAATTTTTCACGAATTATGTCTTTTCATACATGGTTATGGCATCTACGCTGGCATGAATCACAACATCTGCGTCGACATAACATAACATAACATGAATCACGACATCTGCGCCGGCATATCATAATATATTGAACATAATTTCTCTGTACTGTTTAATATTAATATCATAAAATCATGGTTCCTATATTGTTTTATAATTTCCCTAAAAACTATTATATCATGCTTAATCTGGGAAAGCATATTATTCTGATATACATAATTACATGGAAATTTAAACTTATGCCACACAGAAATAGGTAACATTTTGAATGAAAAATCTATTCTAAAATCATAATTTCTGACAAATCATGTTTAAATCATAGCCCTATTCATAGTAGTATTTCCCAAACATAATTCTATAATATACATATTTCTCTGAAATTTAATGTTGTAAAATAATAAATAATTTCATAAAAATTTCTGATTTAGTTTATCCCCTTTCCTGGCTTACTAAGAAACCCCTGAAACACCCAATCTACACCTGCAGTGTTCCCAGCAGAACACCCTGAAATTAACATTTTTCCCAACAAAACTTCAGTATTATCTTCGCTAACATATTCTCATCATCCCAGAAACTCCAAGTACCCAATAAAACTAAAATTAACTAACTTACTCAAATTTTGGGATGATGCCCAAGTTGACCCAACCAACAATCCACTCTTGTAGAAATGAAGAGAAACTTCCCAAGAGTAGCGTGGCGGCCTTGGATCGTCGATTTGGCGAAGAATCAGGCCAAAAAACTAGAGAGATGGGGTAAAGGATGAAATGTATAGAGAGAGAGAGAGAGAGAGAGAGAGAGAGAGAGAGAGAGAGAAGGAGGGTTGCATGCAAGATTTCACGTTGGAAATCCAAATTTGAACTATTTATACAATTGCCTTCGTCGACAAAGTCAAGTAGAAAGTTCGTCGATGAACACTTATTCATCGTTGACAAATTTTAGACCCTGAAATAGCCTTCCTTAGTAATTCCTCGTCAACGAGACACATGTCCCGGTTGACGATCTCAATAAGTCGCTTCGTCGACGAACTCTTCGCGTTCATCGACGAGATCCTACTGCGACCCTCTTCAAAATTTCCTTTTTCTATCCTTCTTTTATTATTTAATTGTTATAATTCACTAGGTCTCTACAAAGGGTACCTGTCACGACGTCGCCTGCAACCTCCGCGTCTCTCGGCGTCAAAGCATATACCCTCGTTGGAGCTACATTCCTTTGATGGTCTCCACAAGGCGCCTGATAACCTCCCCGCTAAGGTCTGGGAGCAGGAGTGGTACCAGGTGGTATAGGGCATTCTCATACCAGACGTTCTGTTCTACCACATCGATAATAGACACCTCTCCCCACTCAACACTCTCCCAAGTGTATCTTTCCACATATTTGACATACAAGGTAGGTCTGCACTAACCTCATGGCCCCTAGTCTCCTGCCTCTGTCCTCTGCCATAATTTCCTCTATTCCACTAGCCTTGACTAGACCCCTGCTGAAAACCTGAAGGCATGAACCTCTTCTTATGTCCCTACTCCTCTACACCCATCTGCTCACCGGATTCAGTTAAAGCTGCTCTATCTACCAATTTAGCAAAGTCCTGCAGTTTCAACACCTCTACATGTTTGCATATTTCTCGCTTCAAACCTCTTTCAAACTACCTCACCTTCTTTGCCTCATTAGGTATGATGTACGGGGCAAAGCGATACAACTCTATAAACCTCGCCGCATACTGCTAGACTGTTTGTTGTCCCAGTTTTTGATTCAGGAATTCATCCACTTTGGCCTCCTTGATAGTGGTTGGAAAGTAACTGTCGAAGAATAAATCTTTAAAACAGCCCCAAGTCATAGCTATAGGCACCGCCCTCTATTCCTCCAATATTATTGCAGCAGTCCACCATCTTTCGGCCTTTCCTGTCAGCTTATAGGTGGCAAATAAGACTCTCTGCTCCTCCGTGCACTATAGCACCGCCAATACTTTCTCTATTTCCTGCATCCAATTTTCGGCGACTGCAGGATTAGCTCCCCCAGAAATATCGGAGGGTTCATCTTGGTAAATTTCTCTATCATACATCCATGGCCTACAAAAGGGCCTCCTTGCTCTCTGGAGCTCTGTACGATCTCAGTCATGACCTGCTGAGCTACACTACGTAATACTGCATCTGAATCAACTCTGCTTGCACCCGAGGATCCTGCACCCTTACTACCGCTCGCATGAGCACTTCCACCACTAGGGTTCATCCTAAAAAGACAACAGATATGACTAAGGGACCCTATCCCTATAATTTATGTATCTAACCAAAATCTCATATTTTCCCTCTATCTTGACATCCTTTTCCTAATTTAAGATTCAGTTCTACACTTTAGAAACACAACCCGATAATAGTTTATTATTGCTTTCCTGAAATCGTCACCCCATGAAAGACACAGAAACCACCACAAAAATCCTGCCTCCAAACTGCAGAACAAAACCTCAAATCTTTTTCCTATTCTTTGTATTGTTTCCGTTGTACTCTAGAGTTTACAGAACCTAACAACCTTAGCTCTAATACCAAACTATAATGACCTGCCTATTTTTTCACATATTTTTTTATAACATACAAAATAACCTTGATATCCTGCTAAACTGTCAAAGTCATGATCAACCTGGACCCATGGGTACCAGGGATATACCTATTATACATCTTTGATACCTAAGTTGTAGAAAACATAAAATTACATACATACCATACAACACCAAACACAATACCAGAGTTCTAATGAGTCTGTCATATATATATATACAATCATCCACAAGAAGACCAAAAAGTATCCTACGGTCTCAATCCAAAAATTCATTTGACCCTAGCTCAACTACTTACCCTTCTCACAGGGTAGCTCGGTCAACTTCTACTGCTGTGGGCTCTATCCGCCCTCCTACCAGAATTTCCTAAAATTTTGTAATGCTTGGGTGAGAAACCTCTCACTAAGGGAGATAAAATAACATCAATATATGTCAACATGAGTATTATCATGACATAAACATGGACTGTACTTAATTGTATAACATGTAAAATTGCTTGTATTGTTTCTAAATAAAACATGATTTGACATAACATCATATAACATACTAAATTTCTATACATGAGAATCATCTTATATAACTATACAATACTGAAATAATACCTAGGATGGATAACTAGCCGGTGTCATGTCTTACCCCCCACATGATTGGGTTGTGTGGCCTGTATGCGGAATGTAGCAATGGCTGGGCGACCACGCTAAGTCAAACATAAGTCTGTAAGTAAGATGGGCTTGCCCACCTGGTTCATACTGCCAATGGGACACTTGCACTACCATGAAACCACATTGATTGTCATCTTCCACACTCTATCTAAGATGTGTGGTAGCACTTACATAAACATAATCTTGAACATATAGCTACGGTACCGTGCTTTGTGAAACTAAATTAAACCATTCGGGTTATGATAAAATATAATACATTTCATAATACTGATACGTAACTATTTCAAATTTCATAGAAATATCTGACATGATCATATTTCCTTGAATCTTGACATAACATGCATATTTACGGCATCTACGTCGACATAAATCACGACATCTACGTTGACATATCACAATATATAAATCACGGCATCTGCACCGACATATCATATCGTATAAATCATGGCATCTGTGCCGGCATAACACATAACATACTGAATCATGATATTTCTGCACTGTTAACGTATTATTTAAAAACCATAGTTCCTAACTGTTTTTATGATTTTTTGAAAACTATTATAACATGCTTATTCTGGGAAATCATAATATCTCGGTATAACATAATTTTCATAGAAAATCATACTCATGCCACAAAAATGTGAATATTATTCTAAATATAAAATTTGAGCTGAAACCATGTTTCCTGCAAAATGTATAAAATTCGTTTCCCTATTCAACAACAGTTTCCCCAAACACTGTATTATATCATTCATAATTTATGAAAATAAATTATGTGTAATAATAAATAATTTAATGAAAATGTTGACTTAATTTATCCCCTTACCTGACTTACTGAGAAACCAACAAATATTAACCAAACTTGCTACTGTGTGTGTTCCTAACTCAACACCCTGAAATTCACATTTTCCCCACAAAACTTTAGTATTATCTCACCTAATACATTTTCCTCAGTTCATAAATACCAAATACTTTATAAAACTTAAAATAACCAACTTACCCAAATTTTGGGATGGTGCCCAAGTTGGCCTAACCAACAATCTACTCCAGCAGACTTATAGAGAATCTTCCCAAGAGTAGCGTGGAGGCTTCCGATCGTCGAACCAGCGAAGAACGAATTTGGAAATCTAGAGAGAAAGAGGGGGAGATGAATTTCTAGAGAGAGAAGGAGTCTGGCATGCAAATTTCTCACAGAAAGTATGTTTTTGGCCTTATATAGAGTGTTGTCCACGTGTCCTCGTCGACAAGCCACGTCGCCTCGTCGATGAGACCAAGAAGGAGGTTTTTCGATGAACACTTCACCCTTATCGATGAAATTCAGGTCCTGAGAATAACCCTCTTGGTAAACTCTCGTCGATGAGACACACGTCCATGTTGACGTGCCCAAGAAGGCTTCTTGTCGACGAACACTCTGCGCTCGTCGACGAGACCTTGCTGAGTCCCCCTTGGAATTTTATTTTTCTTTCCTTTCTTTTATTATTTAATTTCTATAATTCTTCAGGTCTCGACATTCTCCCCTCCTTATAAAATTTCGTCCTCGAAATTTACTATCTGTATTGAACACCATCCTTTGAGGAAAATGGACTACTTATTTATTACTTACCTTTACTTGTGGTAGAGGAATACTGTGGTTACATTCAGGGTTCTGGGAGATTAAAAATATATAAAATAAAATTCTCCCAAAACTAAAATACTACCTATCCTATAACCTAAAATAACACTTACACTTACATTATCATGTTTAACATAAAATTAATCAAACCTTATCTACTTTACTTGAATTATTACTACTTTTTCCTTCGTCTACTACTGGTCCTCACTGAATAGGTGCGGGTATTTTTGTCGTATTTCTTCCTAAAGCTCCCAAGAAGCTTCTTTCACTACATGATTTCCGCATATGACCTTTACTAATGGAATTTTCTTATTGCACAATTCATGTTCCTTCCGGTCTAAGATTTGCACTGGTATCCCCTCATAAACTAGTGAATCTCTGAGTTGTATCTCTGCATAACTAACCACATGGGAGGGATCTAGGACGTATTTCCTCAACATGGAAACATGAAATACATCATGTATCCTGGATAAAATTGGTGGTAAAGCTAGCCAATAGGCAACTGATCCCACCCTCTATCTCGAAAGAGCCAATAAACCTAGGGCTCAGCTTATCCTTCCTCCCAAACCTCATAGTTTCTTTCAGTGGCGCTATTTTAAGGAACATATGATCTCCTATATCGAATTCCAATTTCCGGCCGTGAGTATCTGCGTAAGTTTTCTGCCGACTTTGAGCTGCACAGATTTTATCTTTGATTAATTGAACTTTATCGTACGTCTTCTGCACTAACTCTGGTATCAAAACTTACCTCTCACCTAACTTATCCCAATATAAAGGAGAACGACACCTCCTACCATATAGTGCCTCATAAGGTGTCTTACCGATGTTGGCCTGATAGCTGTTATTGTATGCAAACTCTACCAGAAACACATACTGGTCCAACTACCCCCAAAATCTAGCACATATGCCCGTAGCATATCCTCCAATATCTGAATCGTCCTCTCTATCTTCTCGTCCATCTGAGGATGGAACGTCATGCTGAATGATAACTGAGACCCCAGAGTGTCCTACAAGCTCCTCCAAAATCGTGACATAAAACGTGGGTCTCGGTCTGATATTATAGACACTGACACACCATGTGATCATACTATCTCTTGAATATACAGTTCTTCCAGTCTATCAATGGAGTAGTTGACTTTAATAAGAATAAAGTAAGCGGTCTTCGTCAGTCAATCTATGACCACCAAAATAGGCATTTTGTCCCTACCGTGCCGATGGTAAATCTGTCATGAAATCCAAAAAAATATGGTCCCACTTCCAATCAGGGATGCGAAGGGGTTACAACTGTCTCATCGGTATTTGGTGCTCAGCCTTCACCTGCTGGCACGTCAAACAATGCTGCACAAATTCAGCTATCTCCCTGTTCATACTGCTTCACCAGAAATACTCTCGTAGATCCCTATACATTTTAGTGCTACCTGGATGTACTATATACAAGGACCTATGAGCCTCCTCTAAGATCGTCCTTTTGATATCCACATCTGTAGGCACGCACAGCCTAGTACTGAATCTCAGAGCTCCAACACCAAAAATACTGAACTCCTCTCCCTGTCCGTTTTGCACTTTAGCCATCAGCTCGGCTAATTCTGTGTCATCCCTTTGAGCAGCTTTAATCCTTTCTTATAGGATAGGCTGCACCACCAGGTTGGCAATAAATACCTGGTGATCACTCTCTACTAGCCCTACACCAAGCCTCTCCAAGTCCATCTAGATCAGGCGCTAAATATCTGTTGTTGACAATGATGTTATTATCGACTTTTAGTTCAACGCATCAGCCACCACATTTTGTTATCTGGATGGTAGCTGATAGTACAATCATAATCCTTAATGAGCTAACCATCTTCTTTGCTACATATTCAACTCCTTCTACATGAAAATGTACTTTAAACTTTTATGGTCTAAAAATATTTCACATCTCTCTCTGTACAGATAATGTCTCCAAATTTTCAATGCATGAATCTATAGTGACCTAAATAATTATAATAATTAAATGATAATAGAGAGGGAGGAAATAGAAATGGGAAAGGAAAGACGTAGCAGGCCTCGTCGACGAAGTTACAATTGGGCTCGTCGACAAGTGTACGTTTCGTCGACAAGAAAATACTAAAAGAGGTTTTTGGAGGTTCTGAATTTCATCAACGAGGTGAGGATTCGTCGATGAGTTGTCTTCATGACCTCGTCGATGAGGTGATGTGGCTCATCGATGAAGGCCAATGTATAAATAGTGTTAAACACCATTATTTGGTGGATTTTGGCCACAGGAATCTCTTCTCTCTCCTCCTTTGATTCCCTACCCTTCTCTCTAAGATCTCGGGCTAATTTTCTGTCGGTTCTACCATCTGAAGCCACCATGACTCTCCTGTGAAAGTTCTCTATAAGTCTGCCGAAGCGGATCGTCGGTGGGGCTAAGTAGGAAACTATCCCAAATCCAAGGTAAGACTTTCTACTCGGTATTTGGTTTCTTGACAATTGTAGGAAGTGTAGTACGCGTAGAAATATTAAACTTTAGTTATAGGGAATGTTGTTTTCGGAGTGTTGAATAGGGAACCCTGCGGGTGTAGGGCTGTTTGTTTTAGAGGCTTTTCAGGACTCAGGTAAGGAGATAAACTAAGTTAGTTATTTTATGAAAAAGTATGTATGTTATTACAGCATCTGATTTTAGGAAAATAAATATATTTATATATGCTTTATGACTGGGAAATACTGTTGTAAAAGATGGTATATTTAAATATGTATAAAACCCATTTTGTGTGGCATGAGTGAAATTTTATAATGAAATACTGTTTTCTGGAAATATGATAATGATATGGATATGATATACGGGTGTACGGGTCATGTTATGTATATGATTTGTCGCTGTACGGGCTGTGCTATGGATATGATGTGCCAGCCTATAGGCCAAGCTATGGATATAAAGTGCCAACGTACAGGCCAACCTATGGATATGTTTTGCCGACGTACAGACCAAGATATGGTAAAATGTGAAATACTGGCATACGAGCCAATGATTTTCATGATATACGTATATATGCAAAACAATATGATGATATTGATTTGGTAATTAATGTTATGAAATATTCATGTATCACAGTTTCATTATATGTTATATGTTATCAAAACCTAGTTGGTTTGGTCTATACTAGCATTTGCATGATATCGCTGCTATGTATTCATGATTCATCATGATATTTGTGTTAACGCTGCTGTACGGAGTAGCATGAGGTTGGATGGTCGATATGGTTTTAAGAAGTGTGAGCAACCCTGGTGTACGGACCAGGTCTGGCAGACCCATCGAACTTACATACTGTACTTTTGATTTGATAGTGGTCAGCCAACCATTGTCAAGTCCTGCCTTCGAACCACACAACCCAGTCATGTGGGGGTAATACATGAGAACAACCAGCTAACCAACCAGAGTTGTTTTCGTATTATTGATATGATATGAGATAAATTATGCTTGTAGAAATTCATTATGTTCTGCTTTGAAATGAGTATACATGTTTTTCCCATAAATAATTACATACAGTTTTGCCGGTTATGTTTATATATATGATTTTATGTATATCATAGGAATACTTATGTTGCCACACACTAGTATTAGTTTATTTCCCCTACTGAGAGGTATCTCACCGCTAAATTTCATAAACATTTAGGAGCCCCTAATTGGAGAGCGGATAAAGCTCCGCTGAGATAGATATAGCTGAGTTGCCCTTTTCTAGAAGGGTAAGCGTTTTGGTAGGGTTAGACGTATTTTTTGTGGGAAATGTCCCTAGGTCTTTCTTTTTGGGATGTACATACTTAAATATAGTGGATGTAGTGACTCTGCTGTTGAGATGGATGGATGGATGGTTTTGTATTTATGATATTATGGTTTTATGTTTCCTACTACTTAGGCTTCCGTTATGTGTTTCTGTTATATCCCAGGAACCTATGGGTTCAGGTGGATTATGATCTGCTGAATTTGTTATTGTGGTTTAATATATTATGAATATATATATAGAAATTAAGCAGGTCGTCATAGAACCACTGCAGTCAATTCAAGATCATGGGTAGGATAATTCTTTTTATATTCTTTCAATTATCTGGAGGCATAAGCTACTACTCTACCTTGCTGCATCATTAATACACATCTGAGTCCCCTTTAAGATGCGTAATAGTAGATCACATAACCATCACCACCCGATGGAATAGTCAATACTAGTGCAGTGACGAGCCTCTATTTCAATTCCTGAAAGCTCTACTCACAATTGTCATTCCATTCAAACTTGGCATTCTTTCTAGTTAGCCGTCTCAGAGGCCCTGATAATGCTAAGAATCCTTCTACAAATCGATGGTAATATTCCCCCAGTCCCAAGAAACTCTTGATTTCCTAAATTTTCCTCGGCCTGACCCAATTCACCACTGCCTCTATCTTACTAGGATCTACTGAAAAACATGCCCCAGAAACGCAACCTTCTCTAACCAAAATTCATATTTGCTAAACTTGACATACAATTTCTTTTCCCTGAGCATATGAAGTACTAGCCTTAGGTGCATCTCATGCTCCTCAAAAGTTCTCGAGTATACCAGTATGTCATCAATGAAAACCACAATGAACTGGTCTAAATACTAGTGAAAGATACTATTCATCAAATCCATGAATACAGTAGGAACATTCGTCAAACCAAATGGCATAACTAGAAATTCATAATGCCCATACCTGGTCTTAAAAGCTGTCTTTGAGATGTCTTCGATTTTAACTTTCACTTGATGATAATCTGACCTGAGGTCGATCTTGGAATAGACCCGTGTATCCTGAACTGATCAAATAAGTCATCTATACAGGGCAGATGATACCTGTTCTTAATTATTACTTTGTTTATTTCCATGTAATCTATGCATATCCTCATAGTCCTGTCTTTCTCCTTTATTTTATTATTTAATTGCTATAATTCTTTGGGTCTCTACATCGGACCCCACTAAGTTCGGGGCGTTACAGCTATGGTAGCAGAGCATACCTATTGTAGAATTTAATAGGGCGTCACGCAAGGCATGTTGATCCCCATAAAAAAATGCATCTGCATAGTTAAGGTATATATATATATTCTCGTGGCGTTTTTCTTCTTTGAGTGATGTGGGACACCTCCCCACCACATCTTACCTCACTCAATAAATCTACATAGTGGGTTGTCTCCCTCACGCCACATACAGTTGTTTGTTGAGATAACAAGCAGGTGAGGCCTATTTAGCAAGAAAAATTAGAAAAGTTTAATTCAAGTCCCCATTTTTCAATTTTTAAATGATTTCGAAAACAAATTCAAAAACGAATAAGAGAAAGGGGTAAAAATTAAATTCTATGTTTTTTTTATAAAATATTATGTGTGAACAAAAAAATGGTTTGAACACTTCTAAAAGGGCTCAATGTGAACATACAATGAGCATATATTTAAGTATATATACAACAACAACAATAAAAAGTCTTAAGTCTCACTAGGTGAGGTCGGTTACATGAATCATTTTCTGTTAATTTACCTAATCAAGAGTGTTTTCTTCCATTAGATTAAATTCTATAAAATCCTTCCTTACTACCTCATTCTAAGTTATTTTAGGCTTACCCATACCCCTTTTCATTTCATAAATAATGACTAATTCACTTCTCCTCATAGGTCCTATACTAGCTCGATGTTTCAAATGCTTAAACCATCTATGTTACCTCTCCCTTATCTTGTTTTCAACTAGTTTTATGCCAAATTATTGTGTATATGTTCATTTCTTACTTTATTTTTTAATGTTAAACCACTCATCCACCTTAACATTTGCTTTTCGGCTGTCACGCCACCAACCCCGAAATAGGACCCAAGGGTGAAAATGTAATCTAACCTGTCCTTGTATCCGATAAAAACATCCAAAGATACAGTACAAAGGATGACGGTCCGACCCTGTGGGGTTCCCAGGTACCCTAAACACATCCAAACACAATCATATATGCAGCGAAAAAAGGTTATTCTATATACACATATGCAGTACCATACCAGAGTCTATATAAGAGCAGAAACAGGCTCTATCAAAACGTACAAACAGGTGCCCAAATATATCTCAAAATGACAACCCACCAAAATACAGTCCTAGCACTTACCCAAACGCTAACTGCAGTACACCGGCCACTACGATCCCTACACCAGGATGCTAGTTTCGGTTACTCGAAGGACCTGTAAAAATGTACGTACAGTAAGGGTGAGACACCTCTCAGTAAGGAAGAACACAAGTTATATCGGTGTGTGGCATTTGAGTGTTATCATGATGCAACATACACGCAGTTAAATACAATCCAGTACTAGTCTACACAGTGCATACACGCACACATACACATACACATGATCAGCAATCCTGGAGTCGTCACACCCATCAGCCCGAAGTCGGCCCATGACATAATGCGTTGGCCCATAGCCGACTCGCGAACACGGCACCACCGGCACATGGCTAGTCCTTGACTCCTATGGCATCGTACCGGCACTAACTGGTGG
Organism: Malania oleifera; assembly: GCF_029873635.1. NCBI lineage: Eukaryota > Viridiplantae > Streptophyta > Magnoliopsida > Santalales > Ximeniaceae > Malania > Malania oleifera. Next base: position 5,122,946 of record NC_080425.1, on the reverse strand, counting down.
ATCCACACCCTTTGGCCTGATCTATTGGAATAGGCTCACGCCCTCATATATAGAGTCGGACACTCTTGCTTACATGACAAGTGATAATCACACGCCCTCGGATATAGGGCCGGACACTCTCAGTACCTAGAACAATTTTGGAACTACTTTCCTACTAGCATTTCAACATATCACACACACATGCATGCTCACATAACCAAACAAACCACACCCATTTGGTAATCTAAATCATGGTTTTCTAAACAAATACAGTTTAAACAAGTCAAGGCATAGACATCCCAATTATCCAGTATAAATCAACATATAAGCGCGGTTTTCAACAAAACAAGGGATGCATCCTGTCGCCCCCTTTTTCCCAAAACTGTAATAATGAAAACCCATAATTTTTCCCATCAGATCCCCTCAAATGAGTAGCCAAAACACACATAAGACTGTGAACCACAGTTTCACTGAGTTCGATTTCAAAAATAACCAATATAAACACAGTTCCCCTTACATTTTCCCCGAATAGCCAATCTCGAACTCCAAGGTCCCTAAATAGTGAACCGAGTTCCAAAACCTACAAATCACAGTACAGAATATGCTCACAAGACATTTTCCTACAAAACTACCGGATTAGAAATGAAATCCGAGCCTTACCTCGATTTTATGCCGAAACCCAAAAATCTCTGAAACGGGATTCCAATTTGTAGAACTTGTAGAGAATCCTTTCACGATCCTCATGGTAACTTTAGATTCTCGATTCCAGTAACGATCAGTGAAGAAATCTAGAGAGAGAGAGAGAGAGAGAGAGAGAGAGAGAGAGATAGAACTTGAGTTTCTTAATAAAGAAGTAAAGGAAAATGATATTTATAGCCCTTTGACCCGGGCAAACTCATCGACGAAATGGTGCCCTCGTTGACGAGGCCCTATAGTCTTCTTGTCGACGAGACGATGAATTTGTCGACAAATCCTGATATTCTTGGTTTCTAAAATTCCTCAGCTTCTTCTCGTCGACGAGTCTCTAAATTTTGTCGACGAGAAGGACAAAGACTTCGTCGACGAATTCTGACTTCATTGACAAAATATGCCAAATTCCCAATTTGCCCCTCTCTTATTTATTTAAACCCAGTTATCACGGTTCGAGTTCTTACATCGGCAACTTTTATTTTTCGTACATATTGTTTCTTAGTTGCCCAATATTTTGAATCATAAAGCATAGCTGACCTTATCTTCGTCTTATAAAACTTTCCTTTTAAAGTTAAAGGTATGTTATGATCATACAGTACACCTATTGCACTCCTCCATTTTACTCAACCTATTTTAATTTTATATATTACATCTTTTTTTCAATTTTCCCTTTAGGTTACATAATAGATCCTAGATATCTAAATTTATTAATATTATTAATCTCTTGGTGATCAAGTTTGATCTTCTCTCTGCTGCTACTCCTTAGTTACATTATTAAAATTACATTTTGTATATTTTCTCTTATTCCTACTTATCCTAAACCCTTCAGATTTTAATGTGACTTTCTAAAGTTCTAACTTACATTTCACTCTATTCCTACTATCCAAAAAAAAATTGACAAACTAGGTGATCAATCAACGCCATATTATCTACAAATAACATACACCACGGGGTTTCACTCTGAAAAATATAATATAATATATACTATATAGACTTTTCACAAACTTGATCTGCACAAGCTAAATGTTTGGGTCTTGTATCACCTAAATAAACAAACCTAAAAATTATGCTTACTAGTTGCTCATATGCAAATTAATAATTTTAACATATTCTTTTTGAGTCAATCAAAATACTAACTACTAATAAATATTTTGATTCATTCGCAGCCTTGAATCTACTATAAAAGCTAATTTCTTTATTTAGATTAAAAGCAAAATTCTTTTTTTTTTTTTTTTTACGAGTGGTTTATTGACCTTCAAAATATATATAAGTATTCATATCTTTTTGAATTTAAATGATCATTTTGAATAAAAAATAAGAAGGAATGCAGTTGCTTTCTTTCATTGAATGTGGCTGATATTGACAAATGTAAACCATATGGCAATACTCATGCCACCATTACAAGACATAAAAGATCGTGGGTTCAATTCAAAGATCCAAGATGACAGAAGGGGAGGATGCATGTGGAGGTAGTGGGGGTGGGGATGACAATTGCTTTGCTTTGGAAATATATTAAATATGTGATGGGAAAGTTGAAACATGAGAACCCATGTATTGATTAATTAATTAATGTTATTATTACCATCAGTACGAAGGATGGATTCAAACCCAGGAACGACTACTAGTGTAGAAGATTGAAAAAGATATGAATAAAGCTGAGCTTGTCATTTCCACAAACACCTCTCGCGCAATATTGCATTTATTTTAAACAGAGGCGGCAGCGGCAGCGTAGGAGATGAGGAGAGCGAGCATTATATATGTATAATGAGAAATGAATGGATGGATGGGTGGCATGAAAGGGAGACCCCAATTAATTAAAGAGGGCAACGTGGAGGCAAAGCTAAGGAAAAAATACTGACACCACATGCCTTCTTCGGGAACTGTGGTGTGGTGTGGGCTCCTGCATGCCCTGCTTGAATATGAATATGAGAGACAGAGAGAGCTGTTGCTCGTACCAAGTCAGACTTTGATTTCTCCTAATATCTTTATGAATGGCATTTCCCATTTCCCCCCTTTGTTAATAATGTTGGTTGAGGACTTGAGGTGGGACGAATGGCAACATATGTTCATGCTTCTCTCTCTCTCTCTCTCTCTCTCTCTCTCTCTCTCTATATATATATATATATATATATATATATATTTCTGAATACCTTCTATTTAATTCATTAAGATTCAAACTTGAAGGGATATGCATTAATTATGTGCATTTCCTGTATGAAGGTCCACCACCAGCTACTACTAGGCGTACGTAGGAGAGATGAAAATAAAAAATAAGTCATGCATACCCATGACAGTAAAAAAAAAAGAAACGAAAGAAGAAAACAAAGCTTTGTGTCTAATCATTCAATTCAGCAGTATAGTAGTATTGCGTCTTTGACAATTCTAAAAGAAAAGTAAATGTGGTTCAGGTCTTCAGGAACCATCTCATTTCTATCTATTGTCTCAGCTTCTTCCTTTCTTCCTCTCGCTTTTTTGAAGTTTCTGAGAGAGAGAGAGAGAGAGAGAGAGAGAGAGAGAGAGAGAGGGTCTTGTATTCCCATGATGAGGAGGAAGAGAAGTGACTTTAATAAACCCGGTTCCACGTGAAAGGATTTGACTGCATGCATGTGTTGATCCACTGCAAACCCCATTGTGTTTGGTGAAATATTGAAATTATAACTTCCATTTGCTCCCCCAACCCTCATCCCCACACGCATTAAAAATGAAGATTTTAAAATTTTTAATTAAGAAGAATCTCTCTCCAGATATGTAGTTTCTATAAACTTCTCTTGATGTTCGAGTTTTTAACACCTATACTTTTTCAAAAAAGTATATTTTTCAAATATGAGTAAAAATTTATATCTATTTAGCAATTAAATCTCCAAAACTGCATAGAAAATTTTTAAAATTTCAGACAAAAGTTTTTATCTTGTCAAATTTTAAGGAAAATCAACATATTTTTACCTTAAATTTTAAGATTTTAAGTTTATTTTTTAAAACATGAAATTTAAAATTTTATTAGTCCGAAAAAGTACATTAATCTACTGTATTGGAATTCAAATTTCGAATATAAACCTACAAATGAATAATGTTATGCAAATAAATAAAAAGTTTATACAGATATATAGTTTGTGATGTGAAGGGAGAGTAAGGAAAGTGGTGCCATCGACTTTGAAAGAGTTTGGTTGAATATATACGAAAGTTGATTGGTGTTTCTGATGGGATGAGGTAAGGCTGAAATAAGGAAATTCATAATGAAACGGTTGCATTGCAATATGTATGCATATGCACTTTGACAACTTTTGAGGCCAAACCTGTCAGTATTAATGCTTTTCCTTATACGACTTTCACAACACAACGGAAAGGGAAAAAGATAGATAGATCCATGGACGGAGAATCATGCCTTTGGGAGTTGAATGAGTACATCTCGATCATTTGTTGAATCAATTCAATTTTCAAATTCGTTCAACGAATAATTTATTATGAAAAAAAAAAAAGATAAAAATCCAGTTGGGTTGGCTCAAGTGGTGAGGATGATTTGTGACTTTGGCAACCCCGAGATTACGGGTTTGATTTCCTCTCGAAATTTTATCCCGTAAAATTATCAGGGGTGCGTCAATGGACGGGTGAGTTTCACTTTTCGAGTTTGGTGTCACACCATAGTGTCCAAAATGATGCAATGGTGGCTAGAGTCCCTGAGTTATTAAAAAACAAAAAGATAAAAAGTATTTACATAAATTAAAATTATATACACACACACACACATACACACAAAGTTACAAGCATACATATTTAAATGATTAGATCAAAACACACCTATTTCATGAGTAGTAATGTAGTACCTAATTAACTTTAGATGGTCTTTAGTTTAACTAAGTACAATCTTCAATTTTTCCATAATAATATTGTCTTTAATATTACTATATATTGATCTACCTCAATATTGTAGTCAAAAGTGTAAGGGAATATTCTACCTTAGAAAAAAAAAATCACAAGAGAAGTTATTGTATCAACACATTTGTTGAAAGGTGGTATTAGTAGAAAATCATTTCAGAGACATAACCCCTTGAGTGCACCTAGTAGATCGAAATAACAAAGTTTTAGTATGTGACCTACAAAGAGCGTTGCACAACTTAGAAAAATAATTATAAATAAAAACAATTGATATCGTGATCGACAATATGGAATATGCTCAACACGTATAATATGTCCATAAAATATTAAAACTTGTTGATTTTGTTTTAAGTATAAGTTAGAGAGTTCATCCTCAAAACTTAGGTGTCAAGGAGAGAGAGCTAAGAGGATCTTATATTGGCTTGGGACTGCCTATAGAGGCGATGTGAGGCTAGACGCACACCAACACTTCCCATCAAACCCATAGGGGGAAATGAGGTGAGGAGGAGTCCACCGTACAGAAGAGCCAAGCAGCCCAAGGCCCAGCTCTGATTCCAAGTTAGAGAGTCCATCCTCAAAACTTAGGTGTCAAGGAGAGAAAGCTAAGATGATCTTATTGTTAGTGATAATAATTATTTGTATTATATTAGGGTAGAATAGTCTTTATTTCTTTTATTCTTGTAGGCTATATAAGCCATCTTAATCTCTCTTGTAAAACCCTAACGATTCAATGTAAGTCTTTTCTTTTCCCAATCTTTGGCTCCTCTTTGATTCTAAGATGGTATCAGAGCAGTGTGATTAGGTTACTTTGTGTTCCTCTCATGTTGTTCCCTTCGACGTCGCCATCGTGAGGACGTGTTGCTCATGTTGTTCTGTTGTCGCTGTTGTGAGGATGTGTTGTTCCCATTGTGCTGTTGTAGCCGTCATTATTCCCGTCGTGCTATTGTCACCGATGCTATTCCCTGTTCGCTCTCATCGCCATTCGCACTGTTGTCGTCAACACTTGCCAATCCCAACTGATCTCGCCACTTCCTCTTACCACTTTCGTTGTTCCCCTGACCAACTTAAACCCCATGGATACCCCTATCTTGCCTATAGCTTGCACTACTAGTAGCATCCTCTCTATCGCCATCACCATCACTGTTTCCATCATTGTCTATTTGTAGTGCTTTTTGTAGTGTTTGCAGTGTTTTTTGAATAAATCAATGCATTAATGGCAAAGAAAGTGTGTCTAATCAAGTCATATGTGGGTAAAGGTCTTCTCCTAGTTCCTACTCAGAAAGTTTCTATTGATGAGTGTAGTTTTTGCAAACAAAAGGGTCATTGGAAGGCTCAGTATCCAAAATTATTGAATAAGACTTAAACTTCACAATCGTGGCGAAATAGACGAAATTCATCTCAAGGTTCAGGGGATCCAATGCCCCAGCAGTGGTGACCAGAAGGGCACCAGTCTAATACGAGTATATCCATGTCCACTCCATTTGCAGTAAGTTTGTCATCGCCTACTCCTTTAGGTATATCATCTTCTTTGTGGGTTTTAGATTCTGGCGCATCTCATCATATGTCCCTTAGATTCTCTTCATTTGCATCTAAACATCCATCATTTTCTTCAAATTATGTGCTAACTGGTGATGGCACTCTTATGGCTTTAAAGGGTGTTGGTTCCATTCGTACTCATAATTTCTCACTTTCAGATGTTTATTGCATTCCCAACCTAACCATGAGTCTTGTATCTGTTGGTCAATTGTGTGATGCTGGTTATTCTGTTCATTTTTCCTCTACTTCTTGTCATGTGCAGGATCCTTAATCTAGGAAGTTGATTGGGGAAGGCTGTAGAGAGGATAGCATATATGTTTTGGATGAGCTGCGTGTTCTTGATCATGTGGCAGCATCGGGAGTAGACATCTCCTCATTCTTTTTGGATTCCTCATCCTCTGCTTTTTATTTGTGGCATTCTAGACTTGGTCATGTGTCGGCATCTCGTTAAAAATTTTTGGTATCTAGTGGTGTTTTGGGTGACTTACAGATACATGATATTTTTGAATGTAGTGGTTGCAAATTGGCAAAGTTTTCTACATTACCGTTCAATCACAGCATATCTAAGTCGGTTGCACCTTTTGATCTAAGTCACTCTGATGTGTGGGATCCTGCTCCTATTGACACAAAAGGGGGATCTAGATATTATGTTTCCTTTATTGATGATTATACTTGATATTGTTGGGTCAATTTAATGAAACGTTGATTTGATTTCTTCTATATCTATACTGTCTTTTGATCATTTGTTCGTACTCAGCACTCTGTTGTAGTTAAGTGTTTTCGTTCCGATTTGGATATGGAGTATACTTCTACGGAACTTTTTGAGTTGCTTATCTCTAATGGTACTGTTCACCAATCTTCTTATACTCATACTCAACAAAATGGTGTTACCGAAAGAAAACATCGCCATATTGTTGAAACAGCTGGCTCACTTCTCTTATCTGCTAAGGTTCCTAGTGAATTTTGTGGGGAAACGATTCTTACAGCGGTTCACTTGATTAATAGAATCCCCACATCCCACAATTCTGGTCTCTCCCCTTTAGAAAAGTTATATGGGTCCCCCCCCCCCTGAGTACTCCTCTCTAAAAGTCTTTGGTTGCCTGTGTTTTTTCCTTCGTCCCATTGTTGAGCGTACTAAATTATCACCATGTTCTGCCATGTGTGTCTTCCTTGGTTATGGAGAGGGATAGAAGGGTTATAGGTGTTTTGATCTTGTTGCTCATAAACTATATGTCTCTCGTCATGTTGTCTTCCTCGAACATATTCCTTTCTTTACCATTCCTAATAGCTTTTCTTATATAGTGCAGCCAAACGTTATTCGTATTGACCCTTTCTCGGATGATGAAAATGGTAGCCATGGTGGTGGTGATAGTAATGCTCCTCCTGTGGTCCCCCAAGAATTTCCTGTGATTGTGGATTCTCATCAGTCTTGCTATCCTAAACGTGTTCATAAGTCCACTCAGTTGCCAGATTTTGCTTATTCTTGTTATTCTAGTTCTTTCAGTTCTATTTTAGCACCTATTCACCCACTTTGTGTCTACCTCGTATAAGGAGGGTGCTTGTGATCCTCTTTGGTAGCAGGTTATGATTGAGGAAAATTCTGTGTTGCATAAAACTCATACTTAGGACTTGGTGTCACTCCCTCCTAGTAAGAAATCAATTGGTTCTCGTTGGGTTTACAAGATCAAAACGAAGTCAGATGGTTCTATTGAGCGATACAAAGCCCGTTTGGTTGCTAAGGGTTTTACCCAAGAGTATGGTATGGATTATGAGGAGACTTTTGCCCCGGTTGCCAAGATGACAACTATTCGTGCTCTTATTGTTGTAGCTTCTATTCGTCGGTGGGCTATTTCTCAGTTGGATGTTAAAAATGCCTTCTTGAATGGGGATCTGAAGGAGAATTTTACATGGTACCTCCGCCTGGTGTCTCTCATAACCCAGGTAAGGTTTGCAAACTCAAGAAGGCTTTATATGGTCTCAAACAAGCCCCTCGAGCTTGGTTTGAGAAGTTTTCGATGGTTGTCACTTCTCTTGGCTTCTTTTCCAGTGCTCATGTTTCAGCTTTATTTGTTAAATGTACTTCTACTAGCCATATCATTCTTTCTTTGTATGTTGATGATATGATTATTATAGGTGATGATATTGATGGTATTATGGCCTTGAAAACGATGTTAGCTCAGGAGTTTGACATGAAGGATTTGGGGCCACCCCGCTACTTCTTGGGAATTGAAGTAGCCTACTCCCCCAAAGGTTACTTGCTCTCCCAATCGAAGTATGATGCAGATATCCTTGACCCTGCTCGTCTCACTGATAGTCGGGTTGTTGATACTCCTCTTGAGGTTAATGCCCGCTACACTCCCATTGATGGTATTCCCTTACTAGATCCCACCTTGTATCGTACTATTATTGGTAGTTTGGTCTATTTGACTATTACTTGCCCAGATATTACTTATGTTGTTCATATCGTGAGTTAGCTTGTTGCTTCACCTACATCTATGCATTGGTAAACTATTTTGCGAATCTTGCGATATCTTCGAGGGACTCTCATTAGAGTCTTTTATTCTAACGACCCGAAGAATAATGATATTTAAATAATAAAAAGAAAGGGAAATGGAAATCGAAAACAGAAGGAGGCAGTCGACTTCGTCAACAAACGCAAAACGTTCGTCGACGAAGTTGCATTTCGGAAAGGATAATCTCGAGGAATTTTTCAGCTCCTCGTTGACGAATACATGGGACTCATCGACGAGGGTATAACAAGAGCTCGTCGATGAGGAAAAGATTCGTCGACGAGAAGATACCGAGAGAGGGTTTTTTGGAAGCCTGAAATTCATCGACGAGGGTTGGAGTTCGTCAACGAACTTTCTATAAACTCGTCGACGAGGTGACGTGGCTCGTCGACGAATGCCACAATACAAATAGGGTTAAAACAAGAATTTTCAGTCATTTTCCTATGCCGAATTCCTCTCTCTCTCCTCATACTGTTTCTCCTCCTTCTCACTTAGATTTTGGGCCAGATTTCCACCGATTTGATGATCTGAAGCCACCACGACGCTCCTGGGAAAGTTCTCTGCAAGTCTGCCGGAGCGGATCGTCGGTGGGGCTAAGTTAAAAACCATCCCAAATCCAGGGTAAGGCTTTCTACTCAGTATTTGGTTAATTAACAGTTATAGGAAGTGATATAGGCGTAGAAATACTGAACTTTAGTTCTGGGGAATGCTGTTTCTAGGGTGTTGAAGGGAAATCCTGCGAGTGCGGGACAGATTTTCTTAGGGGCTTTTCAGGAATTAGGTAAAGGGATAAACTAAACTAGTATTTTATGAAAAATATGTATATTTTTATAGCATTTGATTTCAGGAAAATAAATATATTTATATATGATTTATATTTGGAAAAATACTGTTAAAAATGATGGTATGTTAAATATGCGAAAAACTTATTAGTGTCGTATGAGTAGAAATTGTTATGAAATACTATTTTTCTCGGAATGTGTTAATGATACATATTTTTATAATGAAAAATCGGCGTATGGGCCAAAATTTTTATATGTTTGCCAACGTACGGGCCGTGCTATGTGTATGATATGCCAGCGTACGGGTCGAGCTATGGATTTATTTTTTCGGCATACGGGCCGTGCTATGGATGTGATTTGCCAGTGTATGGACTGAGCTATATATATGATTTTTCAGCGTATGGGCCTAACTATGGATGTGATTTGCCGGCGTATGAGCCGAGCTATGGTAAAGTGTGTAATACTGGCGTATGGGCCGATGATTTTCATGATATACGTATATATGCAAAATGATATGATTGATTTGATAATTAATGATATGAAATATACATGTATTACAGTTTCAGTATATGTTATATGTTATCAAAACATGGTTGGCTTGGTCTAGGCTAGCACTTGCACGGTACCGTTGCTATGTGTCTATGGTCTTCATGATCATAATGTTTGTGTTAATGCCACTGTACGGAGTGGTGTGAGATTGGATGGCCGATGTGGTTTTTAAGAAGTGTGTGAGCGCCCCGGGTGTACAGGCCAGGTCTAGCAGACCCATCAGACTTACAAACTGTACTTTTGACTTGGCAGTGGTCGGCCAACCATTACCAGGTCCCGCCTTTGAGCCACACAACCCAATCATGTGGGTGTTATACATGACAACAACTAGCTAACCTTCCAGGAATGTTTCTTTTTTTATTATTATATGAGATAAAATACGTTTATGAAAATGCAGTATGTTCTGTCATGTTTTGATGATATATATGTTTTCCTAGATTTGACAAAATAGTCATTGAATATGTTCTGTATGGTATATATATAACACGAAACACTCATGTTGCCACACACTGGTATTAGTTTATTTCCCTTACTGAGAGGTGTCTTACCCCAAAATTTTATAAACATTACAGGAGCCCCAGATAGGAGAGCGGGAAAAGCCCCGCTGATCTAGTGTTGTTTGTCTGCCCTCTTTGAAGGGTAAGTTTTAGTATAGATAGTTGGATTTTGTGGGAAATGTCCCTAAATTTTGTTTTCAGGATGTATATACGTAAATACAATAGATATAGTGACTCTGGTATTTAGGGTAATGTGATGGATGTTTTCGCATTTATAATATTGTGATTGTATGTTTCCTGCTGCTTAGGCTTCTGTTATATGTTCTGATATATCCCTGGTACCCACGGGTCCAGGCGAATTATGATCTGCTAAGTTGAGTTTTGTGATTTTGTAATAAAAATACATATATATATATATATATATATATATATATGGAAATTAAGCAGATTGTCACAGTTTGGTATCAGAGCCTAGGTTGCTAGGTTCTGTAGACTTTAGCATGCAGCGGAAACAATACCAGAATTTAGGAAATGATTTGAAGTTTTGTTGTATAGTCTAGAAGCAGGACTTCCGTGGTAGTTTATGTATTTTTCCTGGGGTGACTATTTCAGGAAAACCGTAACAAACTATTATCGGGTTGTGTTCCTAGAATGTAGGAATGGGGATTAGAAATGAGTTAGAAATGTTGAGATAAGTGGTGAGGATAGATAGGTAAATTATGAGGATAGGATTACTGAGTTGAAACTACTATTTTTCAAGATGGATCCAGGAGGAAATAGTGCCCATGCGAGTGGCAGTGATGAAGCAGGACCATCAAGTGCAGTTGGGACCGACTGTGACGCGATATTACGTAGCATGGTTCAGTAGGTTATAACTAAGATCGCTAGGAGCTCGAGAGAGCAGGGTGGTCCATCTGCAAGTCATGGGTGCACCATAGAGAAATTTATGAAAATGAATCCTCCGGCGTTCTTAGGTGGAGTTGATCCTGCAGCTGTTGAGAACTGGATGCAGGACACCAAGAAAGTCTTGGTTGTGTTGCAGTGTACTGAGGAACAGAGGGTTCTCTTTGCCACCTATAGATTGACAGAAGAGGCCGAGAGGTGGTGAACAGCGGTAAGACTATTGGAGCAACAGAGGGTGACTCTGATAGCCATGACATGGGACCGGTTTAAAGAATTGTTCTTCGATAGATATTTTCCAGCTACTATCAAGGAGGTTAAAGTAGAAGAGTTCCTAAGTCTGAAGCAGGGACAACTATCCATCTAGCAGTATGCGGCGCGTTTCATTGAGCTCTCTCGTTTTTCCCCGTATATTGTTCCTGATGAAGTGAAGAAGGCGAGGCAATTTAAAAGAGGCTTGAGGCGGAGTATATTCAAGTAGGTGGTGGTGCTGCGGATCCAGAACTTTGCTGAGTTAGTCGACAGGGCAGCCTTGGCAGAGATTGGTGGGCATCTCGATGCAAAGAAGCAGAGATAGAGGAAAAGATCCGCATCTACGGGCTACCTGCAAGGTCATAGACCGGGTCAATGGAGGAGAGGAAATCGGGGCAGAGGGTAGAGGCAGGAGACGGAAGGACGCGAGGTGTAGAGAGCGTAGGGTCCTCCAGTCTGTCAGACTTGTGGTAGGAGGCATTGGGGAGAGTGTCGAGCTAGTGGTGTGATGTGCTATCGCTATGGTAGATCGGGGCACATGGTATGAGACTGCCCTACTCCACCAGATGAAGTTTCAGCTCCTAGACCATACCAGGGAGGTTATCAGGTGCCACGTGGGGGCCAACAGAGGAATACAGCTTTAGCCAGGGTGTTTACTTTGACGCCGGGTGAGGCTAAGACAGCAGGTGATGTGGTGACAGGTACTGTTATTATGCTTTCTTTTAAAGCTATTGCATTGTTTGATTCAGGAGCTACACACTCATTCATGTCTTTGGGGTGTGTTAAATTATGTGAGGCTGAAACACAATCATTAGATGTTGAATTGTTGGTATCTACACCGACTGGGTCAACAGTGAGGTATAGTAGGGTGCTCCGAGGTTGTCCAGCTAAAATTCAAGGAAAGACTTTGTCTGCTAATCCGATAGTGCTAGACATACACGGGTTTGATGTTATATTTAGCATGGATTGGCTAGCAGCTATTTTTGCCAGCATAGATTGCTGAGCATGAGAAGTAATATTCAGATCTCCGGGGGAAGCAGAATTCAAGTTTGTAGGGTCGCGAGTGCAATCCTCGCCTCAGCTAGTTTCAGCTATTCAGGCCAGAAGACTAATGCTGAGTGGTTGTCAAGGGTTTGTGGCTGTTGTGAAGGAGATGTCAAAGAATGAATTGAAACTTGCTAGCACGCCTGAAGTAAAAGAGTTTACAAATGTTCTCCAAGATGAGTTACCATGCGTGCCACCCAATCGTGAGGTAGATTTCCCTATTGATCTACCTTCCGGTACAGCGTGGATTTCTAAAGTACCTTATCTGATGGTACTAGTAGAATTGGCAGAATTGAAGAATTAGTTGCAAGATCTACTTGATAAGGGCTTCATATGACCCAATGTATCTCCGTGGGGAGCTCCAGTTTTATTTGTGAAAAAGAAAGACGGGACTATAAGGATGTGTATAGATTATACAGAGATTAATAAAGTGACAATCAAGAACAAGTATCCTCTACCCCGTATCGACGATTTGTTTACCCAGCTCCAAGGTACACAAGTGTATTCGAAGATTGACCTCAGATCCAGCTATCATCAGATAAAAGTGAAAGCAGAAGACGTATCGAAGACGACCTTCAGGACCAAGTACGAGCATTACGAGTTTCTTATTATGTCATTTGGTTTGATGAATGCTCCTACAGTATTTATGGACTTGATGAACAGAGTATTCCACCAATACCTAGACTAGTTTGTTTTTGTTTTATTGATGATGTACCGGTCTATCAATGAGCTATGAGGAGCATGAGACGCAATTAGGCAGGTTTTGCAAACACTTCGGGAAAAAAAGTTATACGCCAAGTTCAGTAAATGTGAATTTTGTCTTGAGAAGGTCATGTTCTTGGGGCATGTTGTATCTGGAGACAGTATTTCTGTAGATCCTGGCAAGATTGAGGCGGTAGTGAATTGGGCTAGACCGAGAAATGTCCAAGAGATTAGGAGTTTCTTGGGGTCAGCTGATTATTACCACTGTTTCGTTGAGGGATTCTTAGCTTTGTCAGGACCTTTGACACGACTGACGAGGAAGAATATCAGATTTGAGTAGGACGACAGCTGTGAGCAGAGTTTTCAAGAACTGAAGCAAAGATTAGTCACAGAACCAGTATTGGTTATCCCATCAGGGGGTGAGGAGTATGTCATTTACAGTGATGCGTCCTTGAAGAAACTTGACTATGTAGTGATGTAGTATGACAGGGTAGTGGCGTATGCATCCAGGCAGTTGAAAGAATATGAAAAGAACTACCCTACACATGATATTGAATTGGCTGCAGTGGTACACGCATTAAAAATTTGGAGGCATTACCTGTATGGCGAGCAGTGTGAGATTTTCTTTGACCACAAGAGTTTAAAGTATTTATTCACGCAAAAGGAATTGAATATGAGGCAGAGAAGTTGGTTGGAGCTGATTAAGGATTTTGATTGTACCATCAATTATCACCTAGGGAAAGCAAACGTGGTAGCTGATGCGTTAAGCAGGAAATCCAAGGAACCAGTGTTGGCAGCTATAGAGATCCATATCCGATCATGATGGATCAGGAGTGACTCGGCATAGAGTTGGCAGAGAATGATCCTCCAGTGTGTATTGCCAGTCTAGTAGTACAACCTGCTCTACAAGAAAGAATTAAAGCCGGTCAAAAGGAAGATCCAGAATTAGCAGAGGTGATGGATAGAGTGCAGAATGGTCAGGAGGAGGAATTCAGTATTGCAAATGACGGAGCTTTGGGGTTCCGTTCCAAATTATGCGTTCTTGTCAATATAGGGATCGGAAAGACTATTTTAGAGGAGGCTCACAGATCTTTGTATACAGTTCATCCCGGTAGAACGAATATGTATAAAGATCTACGAGAGTCGTACTGGTGGAGTGGTATGAAGAGAGAGATCGCCGAGTATGTAGCCCAGTGTTTGACGTGCTAGTAGGTAAAGGCTGAGCACCAGAGGCCGGCAGGGCAATTGCAGCCGTTATTTATCCTAGAGTGGAAGTGAGATCATATATCTATGGACTTCGTGTTAGTACTGCCGACGACATTACATGACCAGAATGTCATCTGGGTGATTGTTGACCGTTTGACTAAGACCGCCCACTTTATACCTATCAAGATCAGCTACTCCCTCAACCGTTTAGCGAATATCTATATTCAGGAGATAGTTCGTTCTCATGGGGTGCCAGTATCGATTGTGTCAGATCAAGACCCGCGTTTTACGTCACGTTTTTGGAAGAGTCTGCAGGAAGCACTAGGGTCTCAATTGTCATTTAGCATGGCATTCCTTTCTTAGTCAGATGGGCAGACTAAGAGAACGATACAGACATTAGAAGATATGCTCAGTGCGTGCGTATTGGATTTTGGGGGTAGTTGGACTCAGATCATGTCACTAGTAGAGTTTGCGTATAATAATAGTTATCAAACCAGCATTGGCACGGCACCGTTTGAGGCTTTATACGGTAGGAGATGTCGTTTTCCTTTATTTTGGGATGAAGTGGGTGAGCGGCGAGTAGTGGGGCCAGATCTTGTGCAGTAAGCGCGTGATAAGGTTCAGCTTATTAGAAATAGGATCAGTGTAGCTTAGAGCCGACAGAAAAGTTACGCTGATAATCGTTGCAGGAATCTGGAATTTGATGTGGGTAATCATGTGTTTTTGAAGATAGCTCCGATGAAAGGGGTTATGTGATTTGGGAAGAAGGGTAAACCTAGTCCTAGGTTTATCGGTCCATTTGAGATTCTAATAAAGTGGGGTCGGTAGCCTACAGGCTAGCTTTACCACCTGTGTTGTCCAGGATCCACGACGTATTCCATATTACTATGTTGATGAAATACGTCCTAGATCCTTTTCATATCATCAGTTATGATGAATTAGAACTTAGTGATTTACTGGTGTATGAGGAAGTACCGGTACAGATTTTGGATAGGAAAGTACAGGAGTTACGTAACAAGGAGATTCCTCATGTGAAAGTGTTGTGGAGGAATCATACCGTTGAAGAGGTTTCTTGGGAGTCCGAGGAGCAGATGAAGTAGATATACCCACAACTATTTCAAGAAACTTAAGTAGTTAAGTAATATTTCTTCTGCAGGTACATGTAATAGTTTAATTAGTGTAGCATTTTAGTTTTGGGAGAATTTTTCTTTTGTATATGTAATTTCCTAGGACTCGGAATGTAACCACAGTATTCCTCCATTATAAGTGAGGGTAAAAAATAAAATAAGTGGACTCTTTTCTTATTAAGGGATGACGAGTTACGTAAAAGTAAATTTCGAGGACAAAATTTTATAAGGAGGGGAGAATGTAACAACCTGAAGAATAATGGTATTTAAATAATAAAAAGAAAGGGAAATGGAAATCAGAAACAAAAGGAGGCAATCAACGACATTCCATTTTGGAAAAGATAATCCCGAGGAATTTTTCGGCTCCTCGTCGACGAATACAGGGGACTCATTGATGAGGGTATAACAGGAGCTTGTCGACGAGGATAGGATTCGTCGACGAGAAGATACAGAGAGAGGGTTTTTTGGAAGCCTGAAATTCGTTGACGAGGGTTGGAGTTCATTGACGAACTTTCTATAAGACTCGTCGACAAGGTGACGTGGCTCGTCAATGAATCCCGCAGCATAAATAGGGTTAAAACGAGAACTTTTAGTCATTTTTCTACACCGAATTCCTCTCTCTTTCCTCATACGGTTTCTCCTCCTTCTCACTAAGATTTTGGGCCAGATTTCCACCGGTTCAACAATCTGAAACCACCACGACGCTCCTGGGAAAGTTCTCTGCAAGTCTACCGGAGCGGATCGTCAGTGGGGCTGAGTTGGAAACCATCCCAAATCCAGGATAAGGTTTTCTACTCAGTATTTGGTTAATTGATAGTTGTAGGAAGTGATATACGCGTAGAAATACTAAACTTTAATTATGGGAAATGTTGTTTTCAGGGTGTTGAAGGGAACCCTGCGGGTGTGGGACAAATTTTCTTAGGGGCTTTTCAGGAATCAGGTAAGGGGATAAACTAAGCTAGTATTTTATGAAAAATATATATATTGTTATAGTATTTGATTTCAGGAAAATAAATATATTTATATATGATTTATATTTGGGAAAATACTGTTAAAAAGGATGGTATGTTAAATATGCGGAAAACTTGTTAGTGTGGTATGAGTAGAAATTGTTATGAAATACTGTTTTTCTAGGAATGTATTAATGATACGAATTTTTATAATGGAAAACCGGCGTACAGACTAAGGTTTTTATATGTTTTTTCAGCGTACAGGCCGTGCTATATGTATGATTTGCCAGTGTACGGGCTGAGGTATGGATATATTTTGCTGGCGTACGGACCGTACTATGGATGTGATTTGCCAACGTACGGGCTGAGCTATGTATATGATTTTTTGACACACGGGCCGAGCTATGGATGTGATTTTCCAGCATACGGACTGTGTTATGATATAATTTGCCAGCATACATGCCAAGCTATGTTAAAATGTGTAATACCAGTATACGGGCCGATGATTTTCATGATATACGTATATATGCAAAATGATATGATTAATTTGATAATTAATGATATGAAATATCCATGTATCACAGTTTCAGTATATGTTATATGTTATCAGAACGTGGTTTGCTTGGTTTAGGCTAGCACTTGCACGGTACCGTTGCTATGTGTCCATGGTCTTCATAATCATAATATTTGTGTTAACGCCACTGTATGGAGTGGTGTGAGATTGGATGGTCGATGTGGTTTTTAAGAAGTGTTTGAGTGCCCTTAGTGTACGGACCAGGTCTAGCAGACCCATCAGACTTACAAACTATACTTTTGACTTGGCAATGGTCGGCCAACCATTGTCAGGTCCTGCCTTTGGGCCACACAATCCAGTCATGTAGGGGCAATACATAACAACAGCCAACTAACGTACCAGGAATGTTTTTGTATTATTATTATATGAGATGAAATATGTTTATGAAAATGCAGTATGTTCTGTCATGTTTTGATGATATATATGATTTCCTAGATTTGAAAAAACAGTTACTGAATATGTTCTGTACGGTATATGTATAACACAAAATACTCATGTTGTCACACACTGGTATTAGTTTATTTCCCTTACTGAGAGGTGTCTCACCCCAAAATTTTATAAATTTTTCAAGAGCCCTAGATAGGAGAGTGGGAAAAGCCCCGCTGATCTAGTGTTGTTTATCTGCCCTTTTTGAAGGGTAAGTTTTAGTAGGGATAGTTGGATTTCGTGGGAAATGTCCCTAAATTTTGTTTTTGGGATGTATATACTGAAATACAGTGGATATAGTGACTCTGGTATTTATGGTAATGTGATGGATGTTTTCGTATTTATAATATTGTGATTGTATGTTTCCTACTGATTAGGCTTCCGTTACATGTTCTACTGTATCCCTGGTACCCACAGGTCCGAGCGAATTATGATCTGCTGAGTTGAGTTTTGTGATTTTGTAATAAAAATAAAATAAAAATACATATATATATATATATGTGTGTGTGTGTGTGTGTGTGTGTGTGTGGAAATTAAGCAGGTCATCACATTTATTCTCTTCGACCTCGTCGTTGAAGCTTTGTACATATTCTGATGCAGATTGGGCTACTAATCCTACTAACCGAAAATCCACTACTGACTTTTGCATATTTTTAGGTGACTCCCTTATTTCTTGGAAAAGCAAGAAGCAATCTATTGTTTCGCACTCTTCCGCCGAGGCTAAATATTGTGCGATGGCGTCTAGCACAACTGAGACTGTTTGGTTACATTAATTGTTGGCTGATATGGGTGTTATATCTTTTGCTCCTACTCCTCTTTATTGTGAAAATAGGAGTGCTATCCAGATTGTAAGGAATTCGGTGTCTCATGAATGGAACAAACACATTGAAATTAATTGTCATGTCACCAGACACCACCTTCAGCAAGGGACTATTACTTTGCCCTTTGTTCCCTCCTCCGTGCAGGTTGTTGACTTCTTTATGAAGTCTCACACCATCCAGCATTTTCGTTTTTTGGTTGACAAACTCTCAATGCTTCTTGCTACCGCATCGTGGGTTTGAGGGGGATGTTAGTGATAATAATTATTTGTATTATATTAGGGTAGAATAGTCTTTATCCCTTTTATTCTTGTAGGCTATATAAGTCATCTCAATCTCTCTTGTATAACCCTAACGATTCAATGTAAGCCTTTTCTTTTCCTAATATTTGGCTCCTCTTTGATTCTAACACTTATATTGGCTTAAGGCGATGTGGGACTAGACGCACACCAACAATATATGCTAGGGTTGCAAATGAGTTGAAATGTTGAACTGCCCATAACTACTTGGTGTGTACCTCAATGGTGGTTTGTTCAAAGAAATTAATTAACATATGATAAGTGAGTTTCATTCTAACCTAGATTTAAAGTCTACTAGGTACATGAGTTCATCTCAATCTTAATCATATTTGGCTTACTAGGCTTACATATTGCTTGTTTTATAACTTGTTGACCATCCCACAACTTGACTTGTTTATAGCTCGATAATAGGCTTGTGAATTCTCTCATTAAATTATGGGTTTTTTAGTATATCTTTTTTCAAAATTTATGAAAACGAAAGCAAAATATGCATACTAAAAATCAGAAATAGATATTAATGAGTGAAACCTAACAACCTTTGGTTAATATCTAAAACAAATTAAAAACCTAATTAAATGCATGCTCATTTTGTGTTTAAGTCAAATAATAATTTAAAATATGATTAAAATAAAAAAATAATTATGATTATTTTCTATTATTACATTTTTTTTAACTGAATTTTAGTGCTCCAATAACAACCCCATCGGATATGACAGTTGAAAATGGTAAAAATGATTTCTTGAACAACCCATTTCAATTTTTTACAAAAATTATATTTATAACTCGCATGATCATTTTATTAATTAAATTTTCACAAATCTTTTTATAGAATGAATTATTTAATTTACAAAAGTTAATTTTAAAGTTTTAAAATAATATAGTTACATGACAATAAAAAGTACATATGATTTGAAAAAAGAATTCTATTTTATTTTCCCTTTACTAATTTAGAATATATATATGGTGTTACATAAGTGGGAGAATATGATAAAATCAATATTGGAAACATCAACCAAGTTATTCCCACTTTAAAATTATCCCACCAAAAGAATTAATATAAGTTATTTGAATGCTACGATTCTTTTAATTATTGCCACTCCTTTCATAGATATTTTGGAGGAAATTTTGGGATGTGATGGAATGATTAGTCAAATTTAGGTGATCACCTATGCATGAAAAAGAAATGGCACAAATTAAAACTGCAATATGCTTTTGAGCCCCTCTTCTCAAGCAATGTAGAAATTAAGAGAACCCAATTGATTTAATTATGCAAAAGGCTGGCATGCATAGCTTCCATTGTGTTCATGCATAGGAATTCTAGGTGGGTGTGTGCTTTTGATCACAAATCACATCTACACTACTATTTTTGAAGAATAAAGAAATAAATTTCCTTTTAGAAAAGGACCACAACCAAACATGTCACTAGCTAGCTCTTACCCACTGGAAAGTGACATTGCAATGTGAATATGAATCCATATAATGAAGCCGAAAAAGAGTACTATTGGGAAAAGGCCTACCACATCCAAAAGAAAAAAATAACTACAAGTGAGAATCAAGCACAAGCAAAACAAACAGAGATTAAAATGAAGACGTGGTTAAATAGCTTCCTTGTTTCCATCAGACAAATGGGAAAAAAATCGTTTGTGTGTGGGGGAGGGAGGGTGTTGAGTATTGAGAGGAAAATAAGTTTTTGTTGTTTTCACTTTTGAAATCCTTTCGTTCTTGTTTTTTGTTTTCACGTGCAGATTTTCCCGAGAAAAGATGTGGAAAGAAAAAGAAAGAAAAGAAGAAAGAAGAAGAATTAAAGCATGCGTGCATTATATGTGCATGTGTATGTGTATGTGTTAGATTCAGAATTAATGGAGAGTGGTGAGTACGTACATAGTGCCACAGAAAGATTCACACTTCCACACGCTTCTCTCTCTTCTTTTCTCTCTTATATATAGCTGAATCTAACATTCATTCACACAATCCCATATATAATTAAGTAAACAAACCTAGCTAGCTCCATCCTTTGCTTTCTATAATTCATTAAAAAAGACTGCCACTGCAAGCACCAAGAGCCAACCGGGAATCCAGGCCAGGCCTCTATCCCAGTTGGCTTGCTCCTTCAGAGCCACAAGTGGGTGAGAGAGAGAGAGAGAGCATAGGACTACTCAAGGACTCTCTTAAAAAAA
This sequence comes from Malania oleifera, assembly GCF_029873635.1. NCBI lineage: Eukaryota > Viridiplantae > Streptophyta > Magnoliopsida > Santalales > Ximeniaceae > Malania > Malania oleifera. Next base: position 5,102,055 of record NC_080425.1, on the reverse strand, counting down.
CAAGAAAACATACAAGGACATATTGAATATCTCTATTATGAGTCGACAGCATTTCATATTCAAATATTGATAGTAGGAAATAACTCTCTATTACGCAGTTTAGGGGGGAGGGATTCTTAATGAATTTTTTAATAGAGTAAAAGAGAGATGTTTTATTACTATCTTCGGGTCCATGTCTATGTGAAAGTTTACAAGACTTGTCAGATGAATAGATTTTACGACTAAAAGTTTACGAGACTCATCAAATAAATAGACTTTATCACTAAAAGTTTACGAGATCCATCAGATAAATAGACTTTACCATTAAAAGTTTACGAGATTCGTCAGGTAAATGGACTTTCTCACCAAGAGTTTTCGAGACCCATAAGATAAACAGTGGTGCATTTATAATACCTGAAACACGAAAGAATTTTTTGAGTACAAAAAATAACACAAATGCTTAATTAATTTGATTTTTTTTTTCTCAAATGACAAAATAAATAATTAAAAAAATGGTTGTTGGATATGTAGCATTCAAATTATTGGAAAAGGGGGTGAAGTGGGTATGTCATGAGATATACATAATAATATTATGTTACCCTATTTTCCATTAAACGTCCTAATTAATAAATAGATAAATAGAATAAAATAATTTAATAATTAAATAAAGCAAAATTGAATGAAGAATTAATTGCTGAAAATTGGGGAAAAAGGGACAGTACAACTCACATGACCCTATTATACATCCCTCCAACGCAACTCCTCTGGCTAGTCTCTAGTACTTTGTTTTCGGGAGTTTTAAATTAATATTTAACTAATTAATGAAACGATGGGGTTTAATTAATTATTAAATAGGGATTAATTTTAATTATTAATTTATAATCATGGTGTCCTCAACTTGAGTAATTAATTTAGCCCCGACATTCTAAATTCGTGCCACCTTAGATTTTTTATATATTTTTGGGCGAGTCACAATTATATGTGTATATATATATATTCATATTGATTTTAGTTAATTTTTCCGATATAAGGGAAACAAATATTAAAAATTATTTTATATATAAGAAGAAGCTAAGGTGGAGAATCTGAGAAATGGTGGGGGGAAATTGGGTGGGGGGATTTCCAATTCCAATTTAATTTCCATGTCTATTTCCATTTCCTTGAATTGAAAGGATTCCATGGGAACGTGCAGATGGGACTCTTTGCTTTCAACAATATTAAAGCATAATTTGCTTTTACACAATCACATGATCCATTCTAATATATATATATATATATAAGAAATTATATATAATTATTTCTTGTGCATGCACGCACGCCTGGCTGCCTGCCTGCCTGCCTTAAATATATTTATTCACAGGATCTTAATTTATGCTTGCCTTTTGGTTCCTCCCCCTCACCCATTCCATATACGTTTATGCTTACACCATTACCACTCTCTCTCTCTCTCTCTCTCTTGATGGACGACCATTAATATATAATAATTAATGACTTGGCCCCGTTTGTTTCTGGGGAAAATTAATACATTTCCTAGAAAATACATACTGTTTCTACTTTTTGTTGTTTGGTTTGCGAGCGAGTACGAATATATAAAACAGTAATTTTTTTTAATTAATGAAAAATATTTTTGTGCCCTAATTAAATCTATCTCTTACCATTCAAAAGAAAATATTTTTAATATCTGTTATATATGCGTTGATAAAAAAAATTTTGACTCAATTATTATTATTATTATTATTATTTGTGCGAGCTTCTCTTTACTTGCACGGAAGTTCATAATTGCCCCTCTTGGCCTACCCATCACGCAGGGCCACAAATTATGAATGGGACAATGTTGGCCATGCATGCAGTAGCTGGAACATCTTCATTCTCAATGAAGAAGAAGATAAAATACATATATAAAGAGGATGCCTGCATCCATCAACGTCTCTCTCTCTCTCTCTCTCTCTCTCTCGGACGGAGAAAATGAAGAGAGGCCGAGGGAAAGATGCAATAAGATGGAAATGTATAATAATAAATTATGTTCTGTCTGATGGGACCTCTGAAAGAATATATTGAAGAGGAAAGAAAGCTTCTTGATCCCTTGTAATATCCAATGTGTCATTGTAGTGTGCTATGTGGTGTACGAGCGTGTAGAATACACAGCTAATCTAATCTATCAATCTATCTATCCTTTTTTATCGATTCGTCTTTATTTTAAAATAATATATTAAATCATATCCTATTCCAAAAAATATTTTCCAAAATGATTCTAACGTAATTTCGCTGCTTAGTTCAGCGAGATTTGCTCAATCGAATAGATGTCATTTAAAATCACCATTCGAGCTGCTCCTGATGCTTGACAAATCTCGTTACTTGGTCTAACGAGATTTACCGTGCATTCAATTTTATTTTATTTTTGGTAATTAAGAGAGATTTGTAGGCAGACAAGATTTCTATAAGATTATTAAATTTAAAATAATTATGTATGAAAAATATTCAATTGCTATACTTGGTTAAATTCAAATTAATTAATATTTAAAGTTTTAAAATTATCGCGATAGAGTAGCATCTGAGCATTCACTGAAACTGACGCTAAAAAGACGAGCATGTTCGTGATTTGATTACTTTTTATTTTTACCTTTTGAATTAATAGTAATTTTATTAAACAATTTGAATTTAACTAAATTGTTTAACTTTAAAATCTTTTTATCAAAATTTAATTAACCTAGTCTAAAGAAATTTGCAAAGCTAACAACAAATAGTAATTTTGCTTTCCTTCCTGAGCATCAAAGAGTTAATGTTAAATATACTTCAATTTTTAAAAACGATTTTTTTTTTTTTTTTTGTGAATCCAAATTTCACACCATAAGCAAGGGTTCAACTCTAAACTTTTAACTTCTTTTTAGTAAAATTGTATTATTATTCAAAATAATTTAAGTCAATTGATTAAATTTTTTACAGCAAATGATTAGTTGAGTAAAATATGATAGTAATAATCAATTTAAATTAATAATTCAGTAATTAGCTACGTAATTGTTTCAAAATAATAATTTTTACGTTATTTACTATAGATTAAATTTATAATCGATAATGAGAATAGTACCCATTTAAATCAATCACTTGATTATTGAAAAATAGTCTTACTTCTTGATTAGGTTGAATTACATACAACAAGATTCTTATTTATTATGGATTTAATTAAAAAATAGAATATATTTAAAACACTCACCTGAGTATTTAAAGTAAATTTTTAATTGTCAAAAATGTGATTGAATTTAGAAGAAAATAGAAAATAGACATTTATTAATTATATAAAAATAAAAAATTGAAATAAAAATAATATTATAAGAATCAATTTTTGTACAAAAAAAAAAAAGCAAATAATATTTTTACTAAGTGACACTATATAAGATATATATTTATTAAATTCTTTTTGAAACATAGACACATTTATGGATTAATAGGTAGCTAATTATACATAGATTTTGTTTAGAAACAGTGTTAAATTAGTTGATTTAAATTTTAATTCTTTATTCACTATCATATATATTGAAAAGATACACATTATTAGTTGACAGTACAGTAAAAAATATTTTAAATAATTTATTCAAGATTAATTAATTGCGTTGAGTTGAACAACCACTTTTTGATAAAGTGTTAAACATGTAAATTAAATTGTGCTTTTAGAAAAAGTCTCATATTTGTGCAGTGCTTGCGCCTCTCCACTAATTATATATGAACAACTCAACAGTTTTTTATTTTTCCTTTTAAAATATTTTTATTGATTTAAGAAAATATTAAATTTTAAAAATTAAAAATTCTAATAATCAATCTGAGTTCTAAAAAACAATGATAATAATAGCAATGAATCATGTGATTCAATACTATATTGCATTTTTGAAAGTTTGTTTCAAATTTCATTTTTTGATTTATGATAATTAAACACTGCAAAACAATGTTTGGTTTCATCCCAATATTGGCCTTCTCCAAAACTCACGACTGAAAAATATATATAACTATATAGGTTGGTTGAAAAGTGGAGGGAAAAAATCTTGGAGGGGAAAATTGAAAGTCATGGAGAAAAGAAAGAGGCTGTTGAAAAAGAAGAAGAAGAATTTGGAGAATGCTGGAATGCTCATATGCTACTCTACCGCCATAATTTTAAAACTTTAAATGTTAATTAATTTGAATTTAACCAAACTCAAATGGCGATTTTAAATGATATCCGTTCGATTGAGTGACATGTAACAAATCTCGCTGTTTGATCCAGAGAGATTTGCTTAAATCTCGCTGGACCAAGAAACGTGATTACGTCAGAGTCATTTCGAGAAATATTTTCTCGAATAGGATATTATTTAATATATTATTTTAAAATAAAGAAAAATGGGTAAAAAACTCTATCTATCTATCTCTGAAATGCCAACTCATATATATGCCATGCATGCATGCAATGATCACTCGATTCCTACATTCTTCATTCCCCTCCAACCCATACCTAGCTGGTCCCCATGATAGCTATAGGTCTATTAGAACAAGGACACCCTGCCAAGCTATAAGGTATGAGTTCATGACATACATACATACATACATATATACATACATACATACATACATATATATATATATATATATATATATATATATATATCTCATGTATTACATGTGCACACATTTATTGATGTTGGTTGCGTCAATTACATCATGGACGTCGTGGCATGCATATATATCATATATCATATATCTATATTTATATCTCATTGTTTTCATTTTCACTATCATTATCATCATTATTACCATATTTTTACATTATGTAAATCGTCTTCTTTTCAAACTCTCTAGACACACATATCTTTGTTTTGATATGCCAAAGCATTCATTCAAAGGAAGGATCTAACTCTTAGGAGCTCCTAGATTTTAATTTTTTGAGCCTGCAATTTATAACTGGCAAAGATAATAATCAACGAGCTTAATTGCATGTTTTAGGGTAAAGTATAAGATAGTTTTTCTTTAAAATTATTCTGAAAGATAGTAAAGAAACAATTTGTGCAATCAACTTCATCTCATATATATAATGAGATTTAAAATTTACTACGTACTTATATTTTGTTAGATTTTTTTTATAACATTATAATCGAGTTTATTAGAAAAATCGTTCATAAATTCTCAATTCTTCTTTTGATTATTTTCCAAACAAATATGTTTTTGAAAATATTTTCTAAAATTAGTTTATTTATTTTTTAGATGGGTGGGGTTTTTTAGATATTTTTCATTACATCCTGGCCTCTTACTTCTTTTTTTTTTTAATTATGTGTTAGGCTTTTGAGGAGCCTAGTTGTGCTCGATCTAGATGATGACCCGACTTTTCTTTAATAAGATATTTCTATCTTAAGGCTTAGTCCATGAAGTGAAGGATTTGGTCGTTTTGCAGCCAATTCAAAACCATGTGCGCAGCATATAAGACGATTGTTTTTAGGTGATTAGGTTAAGCTGTTCCACTTCGCGAGAGAGCAGAGAGAGTATTGTATCACCGCACTCTTTGTATTTTTTTCCTGATAACAGTAAAATCCCTTCAACTCTGTGCACATAAGCAAAATTACTGAACCACATAAATACTGTCTTGTGTGTATAATTGATTTTTTTCTTTAGCGTGCATTCTTTCTATATTTTGTTTCTCACAGTTTTCGAGAATTTGTTGTTAATTCCCAACATCATGCATTTCTTAAATCACTATTTTTTTTTTTTATGATTTTCCATATGAATGAAGAATCTATTCAAACAAAAAATCAAATAACATATTCAATAATGATGTATTATTTATCTATACAAACAAATAATTTATGATTTATCTTAATAATTGCATCATTTTTTTTCTGCCTTTATATTAGAGTTCAGCCTGAGGCGTGTTTTTTTAACAAACCACTAATGATATTTTTGAAATCATAAAGAAAGTCAACAGAATTTTTAAAAACTTGGTTCTTATTGTTTTGTCAAACCTTAAAAGAGACAAGTATCTTTTGTATTTATTGCTTTTTTCATATTTAAATATTCATTGCGCACAATTATATCATCCTTATCTCGATTTGTTTTTTTCTTGGGAAGACCTTATTTTTTTTCTCTTTATCGGTGCAAATTTATCCTTTTATTTATAATTTCCAAAATTACACCTAAATATTAATTAATTTTGTTAGATAATTAATTATTTGGAATATTAGTTAATGACATTATGTAAGTAATCATATTGGAAACTAAAATTTTTTTTATATTAAATTGTATAAACTAAAATTTTCCCAGCAATTAATCTACTTAGGTACTGTAACTTTTGGTCAACTAAGTAATTAATCCGGTCAAACAATTTTATTATTTATGCCCTCTGGCTGTAAGGGCATTATCGTCCTTCTAATTTCTAAAAGCCCTACCCGTACAAATCATATTTGGGTTGTACAGTTCCCAATGACCGTTAAGGTTAAAAATAATAATAATAAAAAAAGGGGATTAAGGTTGGACAATGAGGGAAGCTGTCCCACGTATAAAGTTATTATTAATATTATTTAATCCGTACGGAGAATTTTATGTGCCGTACTGGACAAGATTGTCATTTCATTTTCCCAAAAAGATTTAAGAGCTCCCAATAAAATTTGGCATCTTTTTTTTTTTTTTTTGAATCAAAATTTGGCATCTTTTGTGGTTATTATTGCACGCATCATAAATAGTAATTATTACAATAATGATATTTAATTTTATAATATTATTTCCTTTCATAAATGAATTAGGGGTGTAAGTCACTCAGACGTGTATACAAGCTACTTGAACTCAACTTGACTCGATTCTACTCAAAATTTGAATTGAGCTTGAGTTACTTCAAGTTCAATAATAGTATTCGAGTTAAGTTTCAAGTCTAATCATCTTTTCAAATTTTATTTTTTTTATATTGTATATGTCATTTAATATATATTTACAAATATATTTAATATTATATGTATTGTGTGTGTGTGTGTGTGTGTGTGTGTGTGTGTGTATATATATATATATATATATGTATGTATGTATGTATTTAATATTAATTTGTAATCGAGTCAAGTTCGAGTTTTATAAACTTGTAGTCGAGTTGAGTTTGAGTTTAACAATTATGAAATCGATTAAGTTTGAGTCGAGTTTCAAGCTGAGTATATTTTAGCCGAATCGAGTTTCAAAATTTTACTGTATTGACTCAACTCGACTTGTATACATCCTTAAAATGAACAATTAGAAGGGTATTTTAAAATTTTTTAAAATAAAAATTTGAAAACAAACAAAAGGGGGAATAATAGTAATCTTAGGTCTTTTTTATTAGTCACTATAGCTTTTTTCATTTATACATTGCCTTTGTAAATGTAAAATTTGAAGTTAAAATCTCAATTTATGCATGTTCAAAAAATTTTCATTTGTGTCTATTTAAACAATTAATGTATAATATAAAATTATATTTTATTCTTTTAAATCTACATAAATTCAAATACTATCCCAAAATTTATATCCCAAACACAACTTAACTAATATATATATATATATATATATATATATGCAGAAGAACGAACTCATTTTTAATTAGATTTGTGATGTCTAAAAAATATTTAAAATACTCTATAAAATATTCGAGAAAGGGAAAAAAATTATCAAAAAATTCATATTTTCATGTTTAGTTATCAAGGAAAGTGAAAAAAAATTAAAAATAAAATATCAAATCTATGAACAAAAGTTTGATTTTACACATTACAAATATTTAATTTTTCATAATTTTTAGTCATATTAAAATAAATTTTTATTTTTGATAATATTTAATAGAAGAAGAAAATACAAAGGTGAACAAATTTTTTCCTTATTTTCCTTTCTTTTATTTTTTCTAAGTAAATCCTCGATCCAAATAGACCTAAAATATTGAATGAATCTTACATCCGGACATAGACTTATTCCAACGCGATATGTTCTCGGAATAACAGATAACCATAGAAAAAAATAATTTTTCAATACAAATAGTAATGGGTGCGTTATTTGACGGTAAAAAATTATTAATAGAAGGAAATTTATTTATTTTTTTAAAAAAATTCATCTTTACACTTGTCAAGTTATAAAATTATCACTTATTATATATTAAAAACAAAAGAAATATGTGGAGAGTAAAGTTTAAAATGTGAATGATGAATATGCCAAAATGGGTGGGATAGGGTACCCCTGTCCTATCTGCGCAAAACAAAAAATGGTGGGAGTGCCCATACCCTAAACATATATATGAGGAGTGACGTGCATGGGAGAAGCAACAGTGGGAATTTAATATATATATATATATATAGAGGATCCATTTGAAATTTGAAAAATATTAAGAAAAGAAAAAAAATATGAAAAATTTTATTTTTTTATATTTAATTATCAAGAAAAAGTAAGAAGGAATATATATACTAAATTAACAAATAAAAATTTGATTTTATATATCATTAATATTCAAATTTTCCTAAATTTTAATCTATTAAAGTAATTTTTTATTCTTAATAGTATTTGATGCAAAGAAAATATAAATTTTCTACTTATTTTCTTTTTTATTTTTTTTTTCTGCACAGTCTTTAATCCAAATAGACTCTTAACAATCATTTAGTGAGATTTTAAAAATTCAAAAGGATTGTGTCCATTGCAAACCTTTTTAAAATTTTGTGATCTTGGAGTCTTCAAACATAGAGGAGGAGATTGATGGAAGTGGGAATCTCTTTTATTTTTTATTTTTTGTGGACTTGCAATTTGCATTAATGGGGCAAATTTTTAGGGTTCGGAGAGCATCCAAATTTAAAGGTGAGGTTCGGTGTTTCCTATTATTTAGAATTTGTTTGTTTTTTGTTTATATTTTGAAATAATTATAAAAATATTATATACTTTTATTGTTTTAAAAAATTTTATAAAAGAAATTTTGTTATTTTTTAGGTATTTAATATAAAAATTTAAAAATTTAAAAATAAGGTGATATTTTTACAATTATTTGAAATGGTGAAAATGAAAATAAAAAAATTTTAAAACATAATGTATATTTCAAAGACATCTTAGATTTCAAAATTCAAACAAAACAAATGGACCGCTACTCCAAACTCACACATCGCCACTACTTGACATTCATTAATTACTTTCGGTCTATGCTTTGTTTTTAGTTGGGCTCTTTAATTTAATTTCCTTTCATGCTTTCAAATTTTAAATTTAGAAGGAGTGAACATTATGGTGATGCATCAATATAGGGAAGGCAATAGTGCGACTGATTTTCTTAGTAAAGAAAGAGAAATGGGAAACAATGTAATTTACGAAAAAAAACACATTCTACCATATTATATGAAAGATATTTTTTGAATAGATAAGTGAAGTCTCGTTTCCGTTAATCGTTAGTTCAATTCTAGAGTTTCGTTTGGTTTATTTTGATTTGATTTTAGTTATTTTTCTATTTTTATCTTCTTTATTAGTTATGTTTAGTTTTGTTGTCAAAAAAAAAAAAAATTTAAATTCCTACTTATTATTAACTTATGATTTGAATTGTGTGTAGAAAATTTTTAAGGTGGGCACATATATATCACATGCATGTTTCATACTTTTTAAATTTCTATTTTTTGGACTAAAAATATAATCGCATTTTTATTTTTTACTATACTATTATACCCTTTTATTTTATGAAAAAAAATATTTATAAAAATTCTCTTTCATAGTAAACAAAATGCGATTTATGCAAAACTTCAAACTACAAGAAACGGTGGATTATGACTGATCTTAACATTTTAAGGCTTAACATCATAACCTCAAAAATTGTTATGCATTTCATTTTCAAATTCAAGATCAAAATTTGTACTTAAGTTTTTTCAACATATCAAGAAACGTTCAACTTATTTATATCTCATTCATTGAATATGTCTATAGTTAGTTTTGTCAAGATCAACTGCAGCACTTTGAGCCATCCAATTTTCATTTGACCTCAAAAAATTTTTAGTAAAAACTAATAATTTTGCAGACTGATAATGAGAGAATCGAGAGAAAATATATAGGTCAGCCAATTTTCATTTGACCTCAAAAAAATTTTAGTAAAAACTAATAATTTTGCAGACTGATAATGAGAGAATCGAGAGAAAATATATAGGTCAAGATCAACTATAATCCTAATCATCTAATTTCCATTTGACCTCAAAAAAATTATAGTAAAAACTAATAATTTTGTAGATCGACAATGATAGAATCGAGAGAAAATATATAAGCAAAAAAAAATATTTAATTAATTATAAATGCACCATGCTTCGTGGGCCCTACAAATGGCTCCAAATGTGCCCACACACCTTGAATAAGGGAGTTGGCTTGAAGTGAGACCCTTTTTGATTCTTTCTTTGTAGCCAAATGCAAAGACCCACCACCACTCCCCTCTTCTTGTTGCTTCCCCATTACCTCAAAGATGTCCCCTCCATTTATTTTTATTTTAGCTTTCTATGCTTCTTCTTGTGACTCGCATTTTCATATGTGCAGATGCCAATGTGCTTTTTTTTTTTAACCCATTGATTTTAAATTTTGGTATGTTACAAAGATTATTTATTTTCTTGTTGAATTATCGTATGCAACATAAATAAAAAAGAGTCTTTAAAACATTCCCAGATTTTTTAAAATTTTTTTAGAATTTTCTGAAAATTTTCCAATATTTTTCTAAAATATTCTGGGATTTTAAAAGACTTTTCTTCATTTTTTTTGTATTTTTTTCCCATTTTTTTTGTTATCCAAGTAAAAATAACTCAAATATTTTTTATTTATTTTTCCCTGCTTTTTAATCAAGATATAATAGAGCAGTGCATGTAAATACAGAATAGTGTATGTGAATACAGAATATATGAAGATAAAAGATGTGAAATGTGATAACCGAGAATGTTATAGGAGAACAGGGCATGTGAAAACAGAGATTATGAAGAGTTGAGTTTTACAAAAATAACGACATACAAAGTAAATTAACAAAGTATTAAATGTATTAAATATAGTAGTATTATATGTATTTGGGGCGAAGTAAACTCTCCGCCCGAGAGCTTGCTGACAAAGGCGAGTGCCCTGATAGGTATCAGTTGTAGTCATACTAGGTTAGAACAGAGGGGAGTCACATGTATGGACGTGTAATCTCCCCTATCCTTGGAAATTTTCGCTAATAAATAATTGCGTGTGTGAGTGGGTATGGTCTGAGAATGGTTTTGTAACTGTGGTTAATTAACAACTGATGATATTTTGTGTGTCTCACCTATTATACAACTCATTTTTTCAGAACCTCCGCGTGATTGAACTTAGCGAGCTCGAGGCTAGGTTTGTTGACATAGCATATTTGTGAGAGGGTATATATCTTGGATGTATTTTTAGGTTTATGTTCTCTGAGATATATATATATGGATACTGGATGTTGGGAAATTCTTTTTATTTTTATTTTTGAGATGTTTGTGTAGAACTTTGGTATATTATTGAGGATGTTTTTTTATTTTTCCACTGCGTAATTGAGGTTATGGTATCAGACACAAGTGGTTGAATCACATCACACCCCGAGCCACACTTGGCGGGTTCCGGTCGTGACAGAGTGGTATCAGAGTTTTAGGTTGTTAGGTCTTGCAAACTCTAGGACGGATAAATACCAGAGTATATGATCGATTTAGGATGAGGATAGGAATGGGTAGATTAAAATACTACTAGGAATTCTGAGTTATTTTTCTTAACTTGGAGGCAAAAATCCCTTGATAGACTTCTGTGATTTTCTGATTCAGTCGTGAGTTTTAGAAAACTATGGTAAATCCATCAATGGTGATGTTTCCGAGCAAAGAGACTGAAACTTGAAATTAGAACTCGAAAGTTAGGTTGGTTGATTTGTGGAGAAAAGTCTTTGAAGGAAAATCTGGGTAATTTAGGTGTTGTGATTTGACGGTTTGTGGTCAAGTTGGATGCTTGATGTTTTTAATTGAGGATTTGAATGTTAAGTAATGTATATAGGCATATTTATGGAGTATATTGAATTTGTGGTATGAGGACGGTTAAGTAAAAGGATTGATTAGCAAATTTCAAGGACAAAATTCTTTTAAGGAGGGGAGAATGTAGTAATATAGAAAAAAAATTTATTATTAATCAATTAATTAATTAAACATTATTAAATTAAAGTGATTAAATAAATAATATGATGAATATATAAGTATATATATATATATATAATACTAATATAATATATGTATTTAATAGTTAAAGCTTAAGATTTGCTTCTTCTATAAGCATCCTAAGATTAAAAAAAAAAAAAAATTGAATTCGGATTGCCAACATCAAACTCTCTCAGGCGTCTCTCTATGCCTCTTTCTCTCCTCCGTCTTCCCTTTCTCTCTCTCTCCTCGATTTCTTCGGCCAAACGTGCGCCGATCAAAGAATGGAAAATACCCTTGGATTCCATTCTCCACCATCGACATTTTAACCAGAGTGACTTTGTCGTAGGTACGTCGTAGGCACCACTCTTGGGATAAGGTAAACTCATTCTCTCTCTTCAATTTCTCCCCAATATTTAGCCAAATTGACGATCAGAAACCACCACAATGATCTAGGTGCGTTTCTCTATAAGTCTAATGGAGTAGATTTTTGAACTAGGTTTTTCAAGCACCACTCCAAGGTAAGGGTAAGATTTAGAGAATTAAGCAAATTTGATGTTTTTGGGAGTTTAATAATTTATTTGGAGTTTGTGGGCCTAGAAAATGTTAAAATAGTATTTTACTTAGGGTTGAATTGATTAAAGTAGGAATTATGAATTTAGAATTCATGTGAGCGCCGCAAGCACGATTTCGGGATCCCTGCAAGTGTAACTTTAGGAAACCGGGTAAGGGGAATAGATTAAGCCAGTTGTTTTTTGTAAATTCTACCGATTAAAATGAAAATTATATGTATATGTATATGTATATGATTATCATGCAAGTTTCAAAAGCCAACAGATTAAAATGAGGGTTTTGAGCTTAGGGTTGTGTCAATACCTATTTATTTTCGAAAATGAATTGATCAAAGTAAAGAAAAAGGCTACAGGATTTAAGTAATGGATTCTCTCAATAATTTGACTGGTTGAAATGATTAGTTGAAATTTGTTTTACATTTTTTAAAATCGGTCAAGGTGATTAGGGTTAATTATCTCCATTTTTTTTACTAACGCTTATTTTGAGTATTAGATAAATTATGGAAATAATTTAACCTATATTTTCAATAAAGCGGATAATGAACATGGATTGACTTATTATTTCAGTAGTTTATATAAAATGTGTATTATTCAAATCGTGTGACATGAGGAAAAATGAAAATACTATGTTGAGTTATGAAATATGTATAATATCTTGAAATACTGAAATGTGTTGGGATTATATTGTATTTAGAATTGTTTAATTAGAGCAGAATATTAATATTAAATTGTAATGTATGGTTTGAGAACTTCGATGGACAATAGTACGCAAGGTACCGTTGCAAGAGTTATGAAGAGTTTAGTGCAATCACACGTCTTTGAGAGAGTGTTGGTATTGAATAGTCGATTAAGCTATGAAGGGTAAAGTTTCCCCTGGAGTCTAGACCAGCATGGGGAAGCCAATCGGACTAGCAGACTAAAGAGTTGGGAATTGATCTAACTCTGGTGGGTCGGCCAAGGTTAAGTCCAGCCTACGTGCCGCACAACCCGTCATGGGGGGAAGTATGTCGGTTTTTTTCCATCTGGCAGTGAGTTCTAAATTTATATTTGTAGATTTAACTAGGGTATAATAGAGTAGTGCATGTGAATACAAAATATATGAAGACAGAGGATGTGAAATGTGATAATAAAGTATGTTATAAGAGAATTGAGCATGTGAAAACAGAGATTATGAAGAGATGGGTTTTACAGAGATAACAGCATACAGACTAAAGTAACAAAGTATTAAATGTATTAAATATAGTAGTATTATATATATTTGGGGCAAAGTAAACTCTCCGCCCTAGGGCTTATTGAGAAAGGCGAGTGCCCCGATATGTATCAATTGTAGCCATAGTAGGTTGCATAACATATTAGAGCAGAAGGGAGCTACATGTATTAGAATGTAATCTCCCCTATCCTTGAGAACTTTCGCTTATAAATAATTGTGCATGTGAGTGGGTATGGTCCGAGAATGGTTTTATAACTGTGGTTAATTAACAACTAATGATATTTTGTATATACTAAACTCATGATAGCCACACACTAGCATTAATCTATTCTGTCTTACTGAAATGTGTCTCACCTATTATTCAATCCATCTTTTTCAGGAACTCCGCGTAATCGAGCTTAGCGAGCTCGGGGACTGGGTTTGTTGGCATAGCATTTTTATGATAGGGTACAAATCTTGGGATGTATTTTCAGGTTTATGTTTTCTGATATATATATGGATACTGGATGTTGGGAATTTTTTTTTTTTGGAATATTTATATAGAACTTTGGTATATTATTAAGGATTTTTATTTATTTTTCTGCTACGTGATTAAGGTTATGGTATCAGACATAGGTGATTGGATCACATCACACTCCGGACCACACTTGGCGGGTTTGGAGCATGACAATGTGACAGTCAGAGTGTCATCTACTTGAAAAAGAATTAGGTGTATCATGCGATGTGCAGTTTAATAAGATCAGGGAACTGATTACTTCAGGTGAACTTCTACTTGAGAAGTTTCAATCGTTTGACAATGCAGTTGATATGTTGACAAAGTCAGTCACAACGGACAAGTTCAAGCATTGCTTGGACTTGATCAACGTCTCCAGGTGCTGACGGGAGATGGTCCCAATCTACTGTCTCGGGTGGAGCAATGGTTATACTTTCATATTTCTCCTAAGTGGTGAATATTCGGCAAGGTGGAGCTTGTTGGGAATGTGGCTCATATTTGAGTGGAACGCATGCACCGGGGAAAGGTTAGTAATGCAAAAGAACAAGTAGGCTGGGTTCAAGATCAAATCGTCGACGAATTGGTCAACAGTTTGCTTTTGGTATCAAACCGTCAATGGTTCTAGTTTGTAGGATACAACTCTCGATATTAAACCGTCGACGGTTTAGCTAAAATTGTTTATGGTTTCATTCGGTACATGTCACAGAATTTGAAATTGGTGATCAGCAGATTGGGGGGGGGGGGAATGAGGATTTTCCTCTAGGGATTGCTAAAAGGATGATTTAGATAGGTTTGTAAGGTTCCTATACACTTAGGGTTCGTACTTAATCAATATTTGTAACCCTAAAATGTAAGCTTGACATGGTGATAGTGAAAATTTAGTTGTTGCTCCCGTGACGTGGGCACATTATCGAACTACGTAAATCTTGTGTTTTTGATTATTGCTTTCGTTGATTCTCTTTGTGAGTGATTGTTTGTTTCGTATTGTTCATCATTGAGTGTTTGCATTGTTTGATCGAAGATTGTTTCGAGTTTGTACGAGGTCCGCTGCACATTCACATCAATAAATTGATTAATTTGTGCTTGCATTAAACTATAATTTCACATGTTTCTTATGTAAATTCCCACATAACTTGTTTTTTCCTTTTGTGTTTCCAGGTTTAAAGATGAAGATGCTGACCCACTTTATTTCATTTTTTTATTGTATTCAATTTTTTCTTATATTTTAACATTTTATTGCATTAATAAATTTTGGCCACATGTTGTTAAAAAAATAAGGTGATATTTTTACAATTATTTGAAATAGTGAAAATGAAAATAAAACACTTTCTAAAACAAACCCCTAGGATTGTTAAAAATGTAATGAATTATAAAATGTGAACTCAAAAAAATATATATATATTTATAAAATAGATATTCGATAATCTAGAATACAGTTTTTAAAATATATTATATATTTCAAAGGCATCTTATATTTCAAAATTCAAACAAAGCAAAATTAAATGCAATTGACAACTACTCCAAACTCACGCATTGCCACTACTTGACATTCATCAATTACATCGAGTCTATGCTTTGTTTTCAAACGGGCTCTTTAATTTAATTTCCCGTCATGCTTTCAAATTTTAAATCATTGTTTGTTATTAAATTATGATTTGAATTGTGTGTAGAAATTATCAAGGTGGGCACATATATATCATATGCGTTGTTATTTTTTACTATTATACCCTTTCATTTTATGAAAAAAAAAATATTAATAAAAATTCTCTTTCATTGTAAACAAAATGTAATTTATGCAAAACTTCATACTACAAAAAATGGTCAATTATGACTGATCCTAACATTTTAAAGCTTAATATAAAAACTTAGAAAATTATGATTTATGCATTTCTTTTCAAACTCGAGATTAAAGTTAGTATTTTAATTTTTTCAATATATCAATAAACGTTCAACTTAGTTAATACGTCTATAGTTAGTTTTGTCCAGATCAACTACAATCTGAGCCATCCAATTTTCATTTGACCTGAAAAAAATTATAATAAAAACTAATAATTTTGCAAATCGATAATAAGAAAATCGAGTGAAAATATACGGACCAAAAAGGATTTTAATTAGTTATAAATGCACCGTGCTTCGTGGGCCCCACAAATGGCTCCAAAGATGTGCCCACACACATTGAAAAGGGGAGTTGGCTTGGAGTGAGACCCTTCCTTTTTGATTCTTCTTTGTAGCCAAATGCAAAGACACACCACACCCCCTCTTCTTGTTGCTTCCCCATTACCTCAAAGATGTCCCCTCCATTTATTTTTATTTTAGCTTTCTATGCTTCTTCTTGTGACTCGCATTATCATATTAAAAGTACTGCTAGGATTTTTTTACCCTTTAATTTTCTATATTAAACGTGAATTTTTTTACTCGCAAAGGAAAATTTAGAGGGTAAAATTGTCATTTTATATATAAATAAATGTAGAGATTTTGTGGTATTTTTTAGAATGCCAATACTTAAATTAATTATCCTATTTTTTGATTTTACAGTTGGGTATTTTTAAAATCATTAATTTCTCTTTTTTTTTTTATAAAATTAATATGTTGTTTTAATTTTAAGTCTTGCATATAATTAATTAGGTATATGGTACAGCGTACCATTGGTAGCTTTGAAGGGAGATAAGGGGTACCCTGTGAACTCTGTTTTTGTTGGTGCAACTCCTCGTGATGTGTGTCCAGTCCTTTCCATCAACCCCATTGTAATAATTATGAAATGCCTCTCTCTCTCTCTCTCTCTCTCTCTCTCTCTCTCTCTCTCTCTCCTGAATCATGGTAATCAGGACTAGAACAAAAATTATAAAAGATTAAGAGGGCCAAATATTAATTAAATACAAAATGAGGGGCTGCATTTTAAAAGAGCTTTATAATATTTATAATTATTAATTATTATATATACAATTAAATCATAAATCCACGTAATGGTGGTTAACCGCCCCAAAGCCCATGCCCGCAAAAGAGCCCCAACTAAAAAAGATCGTTTGAAAATAAATTTCTTTTCATGTAGAAAAGGAAACCCTAAATATGGTTGGGAGAACGACAATCATCGCTTTGGATTGTGAAATGAATAAAACTTGCATTAAATAAAATAAAAATTAAATAAATAATTTCAATTAATTGATTAACAAATTGGAGTTTTTTTTTATTATCTAATTTCATTTTTGTATTAGATGTATAGTGCGTATGTGCTCGACAATTCTAAATTTAAAAAATGATATAAAATTATATAAAATAAGATAAGAATTGTCAAATAAAAAAGAAAATCACTCTACCCTCTTGTTGTTCCAACTTGCCAATTAATTTGTATAACCATTAAGGTATAATTTCTTTTTACTCCAATAGATTTTTTCTAACTATTTTTTGATTATCGGGATTTGTTAGGATTGCATCGAATAGAAATTTAAATTTTTTTAAAGCACATATTATTTTTAAAATGTTAATTTATTTAAAATTTATATAAAAATTCATTTTAGGAATAATAAGAAAAAAAAAACAAACTAAAACCCCTTCAAATTATTTTGATTAATATATATAAATTATAAATAAATAATGAAGTATATAAAAATGGGTGAATGAAATCATTCACTTGATTAGTTTTATATATATATTGTGATTGTGATTTTAGGTAATAGTTCATTAGGTAGTAGCATAAACAAATGGAGCCCATCTCTCACTAAAACTCATCCATTGCCTTGTTTAATTGTTGACTCACATTATGCCCATGAAAGACATGATAAGATAGAATATGATTTGCTTTATTCAAATATAATTAAAGCTTATAGAGAGCCCCCCACTAATCCCCTCCTTTGTTTGCTTTGATTTTCCCCTCTTTCCAAATAATTATCTTTCCATATTCTCTTGCAAGATTTCAATCTCAAGTTTCTTAGGGGCCAAGCCTAAATAAAAATTAATGCATGCATTGTATCCTTCTCGAAAGTTGTGCTAACAAAGATTTTGTAAAATTCAGACCGATGTTATTGAGATGACCTAGCAACAACGCATTTAATTGAATGATTATGAAAAGTAACGAAGTCAATATTTTATACAATTTATGACACAAATGAATATAAGGCAAAAAAAAAAAAAAATAGATATTTTATTTATGGGTCTAAGGATAAAAAATAGTTAATTGATTGATATATATGGTAATTGTTCAAAGAAGATTATCGGTAACTAGTTATTAAATGATGTACATGTAATATGTCGTCATTTAATTTATCTATAAAATTGCATAGTATTTTTTATTTTTATTTTAGTTGGGTAATTAAATTTTTTTTATGTGAGTCGATAATAATTTAAATTTTGAAAAGTATGCACCATTATTAGATGGCTATGCATTACAACAACAACAACAACAATAAAATAAAGTCTTAAGTCCCACTAGGTGGGGTCGGTTATATGAATCTTTTTTCGCTAATTTATGTGATCGTAAACAATTTCTTTTGACAGATTCAGAAATATTAAATCCTAACTCACTATCTCCTTCCACGTTATTTTAGATCTACCCCTACCCCTTTGACTATTCGCTCAGAGTAACTAACTCATTCTTTCTTACTAGAGTACTATGTGACCTACGTTGTAAGTGTACACAAAGTACTAGAATTCTCTTTAATTATGAAATCCATATTTATTAATTAAGTCAAATATTTCTACAAATTATTGGTTAAGTAATTGTATTTTTTAGAAATTTAGCACAAAGTATATAGTATTAAAATAATTTTTTTACTATTAAATCCAAATTATATTTATATTTTGGAAGGACAAAGATAAAAATTATGGGGAAAATTTCTTTTAAGGCTCTTTAACATTACTTCATGTTGAAAATTCACTTGTTAGAGTTGTCTTACATCAGAAATTTAAGTGGAGGCCAGGACGGATGACTTATGTACAGGGGTGAGTCTAAGAATTAATAGCTTAAAGTTTCAAGTCATGGTAGTACTCGCTCTTGCATATCAAATTCATAAGAAGACTTTTTGACTCTAACAAATAATATCCAAGTCTATAGTTCATAACTTCGGGTGCAAAAAATCAAAGTGTAAGAGCAAATTCTCCCCCACTTGAACAACTGTTAAAGAATCAAACTCATTATTAAAGGGAGATGGTTCTTATTCAAGAGCAAGTTTTAGTTTATTAGGGTCAGTGTTATTATCATCGTATTATTCTTTAGCTCTAAATCAAATAAAAAAAAAAATATTATAAATATCTCATAGACCCAATGTAAAATAATTTAAAAAAGACTGGCATAAATAAGTTGTTCAGAGGACTAGCTGGAAAAGGTCCAAAATTTGAGAGAGAGAGAGAGAGAGAGAGAGAGAGAGATGAAATTATGGAAATGCTAAAAAATGCAGAAAGAAGAATTATTGTTCACAGAGAGATGTGGGGTTGTGATGACTTGGGAGGGAGGGATGGTTGGAAGTGCTTTTGGCGTGATGAAGGAAAGGCGTGGGTAGTGGGTAGAGCTGTATAGGAGCCAGCACTGCATGGTGTGGTGAGGAGGACTTGAGGATTATTGCATTTTTGGTGGCATGTAGCTACCTGCAGCCACCAAGGACAAAGTCCAAGGAAATTTCTCTCCAACCAAACAGAACAAAAGAAAATAAAAAGAAAAGAAAGCAAGAAAGAGAAAGGGAAAGGGAAGGAAAAGAACGGAAAATTGAAAAAGAAAATCCAATGGAGGATGTGTGGGTCAAGAAAGTGGATGGGGAATGGTTGGATTAGAATTAAAGAAAAATCTTGTGTAAAGTTGGTGTGTCTTCACTCTTCAACCCAAGGAATGAAATGCTCCCCCCTCCCCCAATCTCTTCTTGGAAATGATGATCCTCCTTAACTGGTGTGAGTTCTATTTCAACCCTATCGTTAAGTATTACATATAAATATTATTTATGAATAAAAAAGAACATGGATTCACTAATCTTGCACCCCTTGCATGAATCATCCAAAACTAAACTTACACTCCAAAACATACTTTATTAGTTCAACCCTTTTTTTTTTTTTTCTTTCTAACAATAACCCGAGGGTTCTAGCCACCATCGTGCCACATTGGACACTATGGTGCGGCACCAAATTCGAGGGGTGAAAGCCGTCCGCCTATTGACGCACCCCTAGTAATTCACCGGCATAATGTCTCAAGGAGGAATCGAACCTGTGACCCTGAGGTCTCCAAAGTCACAAGTTCGCCCTTACCACTTAAGCCGACCTGATTGGGTAGTTGAACTTATTTTTTTATAATCAATGAAAAAAAAAGTATATAGATGCATTCTTCAATTCGTCTTCCTTTTTACCAAATTATTTTAGAATGTTTTTTTTTTCCTTTTTTTTTTTTTACTTATTCATGGTTATAATGAAATTTTCAAATCGTGTATAGATTCTAAAACTAACAAAGTTAAAAGTTCACTTTCTTTTCCTCATTCTTTGCATACTCTTATTCTTAAGTATTCGAAAGTTATTCATAATTGTTGAAAAATTACTAAAAGTTGCAAAGCACATGCATGCTTGAGGTCGGTGCCCATGTATATATGTATAATTACTTAATTTTCAAAAGATCAAATCACTTGTATGTAAAATTGTCTTCTAGAACGAGTTAAAATAATAAATATATACCAATCCAAAGTTGAATCGCATTATGTTCATACAAAATCACAAAAAAATTGTATTTGGAAAAGATACTTTATTAGGAGGAAAAGTAATATATGATGACGATAAAACATCGTCCTTAACCAAAAAAAGGATCGAGGAGAGAAAAAAAAAAGACAAACTAGCAATAAAGATCAAAATCAAGCTAGTAAAGCCACCTAATCTCATGGTAAATTAGAAAAACTAACACTATCAAAGCAGAGGATGAAATGATTGCAGCAAAGGAAAAACAAAAAATCATTAAGCACATGCATTAATAAAAGAAAGCAAATGCATATTTCAGATTCTCTATTCTTCACACTATATATTTCAAAAAGTTCTCTTTTTAAACAAATTCATACTTACAATTAAAGTTTTCAAATGATGGATATATTTATAAATTAGCAAAGTTGAAGACAAGTTTTTCTTATTTTTTCCACTCTTATTTATAAGTATCCCAAAAATGTTCACAATTCCTAAAAAATTACCCATACAACTAAAATCTCCAAAGCACATGCATTATGCATACTCATTGCTAATATGCATATGTATATATAATTAAATAGTTTTATATTAAAAGTCAAAATATCCTTGCACCCCTTAAAAATCTAAAATGACATGTGATACTACACAATTTGAGCAAGCTAATATGTTAAAGTCCTTAGAATCAATCCTTTGGTTAATTTGTTGAACATAGTTTTGAAAAATATAATCAGACTAAATAGAAGAATCTGGTAGTGACGCTATGTGCCTAAATTAGTAAGAATTTTAGAAAGTTTTAGGAGTGTAAGAAAGAAAAATGATTGATTACCTTCTTCCAAGCCATCCCCTCCCCCCTCTCCCCTTATTGTGGTTATAACCTTAAAAATTTCCTTACTGAAACCAATCACTTCTTTTCGATGACAATCTATGCTAAAGTAATTAGCTATCAGCCATTCCATACCCATTATCACATAGAACCCCTGTACATCTAATACCACAAGATCGGCTGGTAATACTTTCTCCTAAATGCCCACTAGAAAATTTTTAGGCACCTTCCTACACCTCATTACTGATCCCGTCGGTGTGGTTACTAACAATTCAACATCTAACAATTGTACCTCAATCCCAGCTAATTTAGCATATCCCAGTGACACGAAAGAATGGGTGGCACCTGTGTCAAATAAAATAAAAACTTTATATGGTAAAGCAGTAAGAATACCTGTCACGACATCTCCAACAACCTCAACGTCTCTCGACGTTAATGCATAGACCCTCACCAGTGTTGTGTTCCTCTACTGGCCTCCACGGGGCGCCTGGTAACCACCCCAGAATGGTCTGTGAACTAGTGCGTGGGCCGACGGTCCCTGACATGACCAAGCCCTATGACTGGGTCTCCCACACCAATAGTAGACGTTCTCTCCCATCTTTCTTCTTTACGAACAAGATTGGTGCTCCCCAAGGCGACACAATAGGCTTGATAAATCCTTTATCCATCAACTCCTGCAACTAATCTTTTAATTCTTCCAGTTCGACTAGAGCCATTCTGTACGACACTTTAGATACCGGTGCTGACCTTGGTAGAAGATACACAGTAAATTTAATCTCTCGGTCTGGTGGTAAGTTAGGTAATTCCTCTATAAACACATCTGGAAATTATCTTACTACAGGAATATTAGCCTATTTTAGTTCTTCCCTCGAAAATTCCTTTATGTAAGCAATATACCCTTGGCAAACACCCGAAGTAGTCTCCTCGCTTAAATAGCTGACACCAACAGTGGCGAGGCGTGCACACGTGAACCTATATATCTGAATTCTTGCTCACTAGGAGGTTTGAAAATCACTTCTTTTCGATGACAATCTATGCTGGCGTGATTAGCTGCCAACCAGTCCATACCTAATATCACATCGAACCCCTGCATATTTAATACCGCAAGATCGGCTGGTAATACTTTCTTCTAAATGCCCACTGGAAAATTTTTAAGCACCCTCCTACACCTTATTACTGATCCCATCGGCGTGGCTACTAACAATTCAACATCTAACAGCTATACCTCAACCCCAGCTAATTTAGCATATCCCAATGACATTAAAGAATGGGTGGCACCCGTGTCACATAAAATAACAATTTTATATGGTAAAGCAGTAAAAATACCTGTCACGACGTCTCTAGCAACCTCAGTGTCTCTCGATGTCAATACATAGACCCTCGCCAGTGCTGTGTTCCTCTGCTGGCCTCCACGGGGTGTCTGGTAACCATCCTAGAATGGTCTGTGAACTGGTGCGTGGACCAGCGGTCCCTGATATGACTAAGCCCTATGACCAGGTCTCCCACAGTGATAGTAGACGTTCTCTCCCATCCTACATTCACCTGGATGTCTCCAGCCACATCTAGAGCAGATGAGATAAGTCTGCACACCCTGGAAACCACGATGTCCCACCATCTGCCTCTAGCCTCCACTGAACCGATTTCCCCTCCATAGGCCCCAGCTGAGACCTGTGCCTCCTCCAAAATGACCCGTTTAATCCCAGCGTCAATGGACCTGCTAAACTAGAGAACTCTTCTACGAACCTTTGGTAGTATCCTACAAGACCCAAAAAACTTTTGATCACTTGAATACTATTCGGCCTCACCTAGTCCACTACCGTTTTTTATTTTACTCGGATCAGTTGATACCCTTTCTTTGGACATTACATGCCCTAGAAACGCAATCTGTTCCAGCCAAAACTCGCATTTCTTCAGTTTAGCATATAACCTCTTTTCCCTAAGCATTTGCAGTACCAATCTCAGATGAGCTTCATGTTCTGCAGCACTCCTGAAGTAAACTAGGATGTCATCTATAAATACCACGACAAACTGGTCTAAGTATTCATGGAAGACCTTGTTCATCATATCCATAAATGTCACAAGTGCATTCGTCAAACCGAAAGGCATAACCATAATATCGTAATGGCTATACCGAGTTTGAAAAGCTATCTTCAGAACGTCCTTCCGCTTTCACCTTCAATTGGTGATACCCAAATCATAGATCAATCTTAGAGAAAATTTGTGTGTCCTGTAGTTCATCAAACAAATCATCAATCTTGGGTAGCGGGTATCTGTTCTTTACCGTCACCTTATTGAGCTCTCTGTAGTCGATGCACATCCTCATCGACCCGTCTTTCTTCTTTACAAATATCACTGGTGCTCCTTAGGGTGAAACACTCGGTCAAATGTACCCCTTATCTAGTAGATCCTGTAGCTGCTCTTTTAACTCTCTCAATTCTGCTGGAGCCATACGATATGGAGCTTTTGATATTGGCGCCATACTTGGAACCAACTCTATAACAAACTCCACCTTTCAATTTGGAAGTAATCCCGGCAAGTCATCTGGAAACACGTTTGGGAACTTGCACACTATAGGAATCCCCTCTAGTTTACGTTTTTTTCCGGCATTTCTTTCACAAACACTAGGTACCCTTAGCATTCTTCTAGGAGTAACCTCCTAACCTACATAGCTGAAAGGATATGTGGTGTTGAACGCACACACAACCCTAAGAACTTGAATTCCTGCTCCCTTGGTGGTCTAAACACATGTGGCAATCGATACTGGCATAACTGGTAGATAACTAGTCCATCCCCACAAAGATATCGAAGCCATGCATGTCAAACACAATAAGGCTGACTAGTAGTACCCTCTCTTGAATTTCTATTGTAAAGTCACAGACTACTTTACTACATACGACTACGGACCCAGATGGCATAGCCACTACCAGTTCATGATCTAGATGTTGAACCTCTAATATACACAATTTAACGAATCCCCGAGAGATAAATGAATGCGTTGCCCTTGAATCGAATAATATAACAGCTTTATGAGAAAGCATGTAAATGATAGCTGTGACTACATCATCAGCATTCTCTGCCTCG
Organism: Malania oleifera; assembly: GCF_029873635.1. Taxonomy (NCBI): domain Eukaryota; kingdom Viridiplantae; phylum Streptophyta; class Magnoliopsida; order Santalales; family Ximeniaceae; genus Malania; species Malania oleifera. The sequence goes on along the minus strand of NC_080425.1, from coordinate 5,077,142 downwards.
CCTAGAGTCAGGGAATACACCCTTGCCTGGGTTGTACCCCCTATTGACCACCTCAATATGACTATTGTGGGACTTCTCTGTTCTCCTGCATACAACAATCTCTTATCTGATGTCCCTGCCTACCACACTGAAAGCAAGCCTCTGTAATTCGCCTACTCTCCGGAGTGCCTAATTCCACACATAGGACAAACAAGAGTGGATGAGGTACTCTAAGATGTACCACCCCTGCCCTTCTTCTAGGTGCCCTGCTTCACACCAGAGTATGAACTTGGAGGCATTGCCTCTTCTTCGGAACCTAGACCTCCGCGTCCTCCTACAGGCTCTCCTCTGCTACAGTGGCTTTGTCTACCAGAGTAGCAAAGTCCTACAGCTGCATGATCGTCGTCTATTTGCGAATCTCCTTTCTCAAACCCCTTTGAAACTTCCAAGCCTTCATTACCTCATCCGGTATCATGAATGTAGCAAATCAGGATAGCTCCTGGAATCTGGCGACATACTGCTGCACTGTTAGCTGCCCCTATGTCAGACTCATGAATTTCTCCATCTTTGCATTTCTAATCGTGGCTGGAAAGTATTGTTCAAAGAATAATTCCTTGAAATGAGCCCACGTCATCGCTACTGGTATTGGTCGGTGCTCCTCCATCATCTTTATCGACACCCACCATCTCTCTGCCTTCCCTAACAACTTGAACGTTGCAAAGGTTAATTTCTGCTTCTCTGTGCAGTTTAGAACATCCAGGATTTTCTCAATATCCTCGATCCACTTCTCAGCTCGAATCGGATATGCACTCTTTATGAAAATAGAAGGCTTCATTCTAGTGAATTGGTTAATAGAGCATCCCATCTCAGCTTTGGGACGGTCCTGCCCCCTATTCGTTCGCACCACCTCAGCCATAAGCTTTTGTGCAAAATTTTGCAGTACACTTGTAGAATCATTGGTAGACTCAGGGCCAGCTCCCTCGCTACAATTGCCTCCAACATTGGTAGTAATATCCCTGGACTCCATCCTGAAGAAGCAATTAAGAAAACCGATTAGAAGCTTTATAACCTAAATATCAGCTAATATTACCATATTATAGACTCAGTTCCCTAAATCCACATTCCTACTACTAACGTACTCAGATAACTCAACATTCTCATTCTAACTCAAGTTCCGCCCTTCCACTCGGAAACAAAACCGTTGGATTGCCGTGATTTTTTGAACCTTTTGATTGATCCAAAAAAATTCAGAAGTCTGTTAATGGATTTCCATCTCCAAGTATACAAAGCAAAACTCAAATGTCTTATCCACATCCTAAAATCTGGTATAGTCTAATCTACAGAACCTAGCAACCTAAGTTCCGAGCATTTCCATAACTAGGCAATGTGAACCATATCACACTTTCGGCTAGCTAAGGCTCTAATACTAACTATAACGCCCCGACCCTTTATATGGCCCTGGAGTGCTACTACACTTGTGTAATACACCTGTCTCTGATAAACATACATATACAACATGCCCTAAATAAGGACACATGGGTGTTTCATACTGATTTGTAATCTCATGCACAGTGGAAAACATAGACATCCATATGGAAATCTAAAAGACATACAAGAGTTTCTAACTGTATTCTCACATGTATACTATCGTGCTTAAAACATAACCTATTCTTAATATCCCCAAAAGGGTGTTCTGAACTAAGTCTATTACATATACAAACACTTATGTAAGCTAAACACAATACAACACACTAAGTACCTCTATCAACGCAACTAGGACCGACGTCCTGCAGGACCTAAAACAAAGGTTGTTTGTTGCGGTGAGACACTTTTCAGTAAGGTGGAAAATATTATATCAATGAGTGACCACATGTGTTTATTTTAGTTGAAAGCAGTTACTTATAAAGCATATTCTCAATACTATAATATAGGAGATAGATATATAATTCTGCAATAGGTAATTCAGCATCGTTGCAAGCGAGAGTTCCTGAGGTTAGCGTAGGGTACAGGCCTATACATTGTACAATCCCTAAGCCCGGTACTCAAACCTGTGACTTTGTCCATTTTAGTTTTTAAATCTTAAATATGCTTATTTAGAGCACCGTCTAGCTTAGAAACTTCATAACAAATGCCAACAATACCCCATGGCGCGGGTTGTGCAATTTACTATAGTTTGACTGAATCCACCTAGTCCATTATTCCACTAGTGGCACACACCTATTCAGCCGACTATCTCGATACCCACACTGAAAATTAGATGTGTGGTTGCACTGTAACCAAAGTATAGCAATGAAATCACACTCACAGATATAAAGCTTTTTAAGGCTTTCAGATATTTAAGCTTTTTAAGGATTTCATATAACATTGAGCTTTTTAGGGCTCTCATAGTAATAAGCTGCGGTTTCAAATATCATATATACAATTTATAATAAAATGAATTAACTTATTTTAAATTCACAAATCACCTGTACAGTTCCAGTATTTTCACAAACTCATTCATTTATACTATGGTATAAACCGGCACACACACTCTCGATTTAACCCTTTTCACATATAAAGCTCGGTATATAACCAACACCTGTTTTCTAGATTTTCAAATAGCAAAATGGAACTCCAGTTCCCATAGTTCATATACGTACTTAAACAGATTCACATATTCCATTTCATATCATATGCCACACTCGTTTAACCAAAATCTACTATATAGTATATAACTCGAAAAATAACATTTAAATAGAAAACAAGGGGTTCAAGCATCTCCTACATTAAGTTTAATGCAAATAATGAAGTTTTGAAAAATTTGGAGATCATACGCCAAAATGCTCATTTTTACCAAAACGATAAAATCGTAAAACCAGCAATTTTACCCGGTGAAACCTTACAAATAAGCAGTCAATATGTGTATATAAACATAAGCTAACTATCTAGCGGTTTAGTTTTCTAAAAAGAATGATGTAAACAAATACCTTTACCTTTCCCCGAACTCCGAAATACAAACTATACGACTCCAAAACAGCGAATCGAGTTCTCAAAACCTATAAACCACAAAACAATACTTTAATACAATCCTATTTACTATAGATCTACCGAATAAAAAATGAACCTAGACCCTTATCTCGATTTCGGGATAAAACTCAGAAATCCTCAAAATGAAGATCTGATCTGCTAAAATCGTAAAGGTTTTCCCCCTTATCCACGTAGTAACGTTGGATCGTGGATTCGGGGGACGAACAACGAAGGATCGAAGAGAGAGAGAGAGAGAGAGAGAGAGAGAGAGAGAGAGAGAGAGAGAGAGAGAGCTTTTGTGTTTTCTTAACCATTAAACAACTAAAAATGATATTTATAGACCTCTTGACTCAGTCAAACTCGTCAACGAATGGTGTCTTCGTCGACGAACCTCTTCCTTCGTTGACGAACCCATGTCTGATATATTTTTCTTATCGATCAGGATCTCTTCGTCGCCGAGGCTCTGAATTTTGGCAACGAACCTTATAGGGCATTCATCAACGAGAACCTTGGCTTCGTCAATGAAGCCTGCCAAAATTACCTTTTTACCCTTTTTTGATTTATTTCCTTATTTATGGGTTCAGGTCTCTACAACCTTCATATCCTTTTTCTTCTTTTTCTTAGAGTTCCTTTTGAGTAGTGGACACTCTGGTTTATAATGTCCAAACTTCTTGTAGTTGTAGCAAGTAGGTGGTTCTACTTTTGACTCTTTTCTTCTTGAATCTCCTTTATCCATCTTGGAGTCCCGTATTTTTCATATAAATTTCTTGTTCTTCTAAAAGAACTTTCCAAGTCTTTTGGTCATAAAGGCTATGTCATTTACATCCATATCTTCTTCATATTCATCACTTGAGCTTTCCTTGGAAGCTTTTAGTAAGATGGATTTCTTGGCTTTAGGGTTTTCACTTGCTTTTTCATTAATGGCCATCTCATACGTGAGAAGTGACCCGATGAACTCATCTAGAGTCATTGGCTTCAAATTCTTACCTTCAACTATGGTTGTAGCCTCAGTTTCCCATATGGATGTGAGTCCTTTAAGAATTTTCCTAATAATTTCATAGGTGGGATAATTCTTTCCAAGGGCATTGAAAGAGTTTATAAAATGAGTGAACTTAGTGTACACACTAGAGATAGATTCATCAAGGTTCATTCTACAGGTTTTATACTCACTAGTGAGCATGTCTATATGACTATCCCTAGCATCTACGGTTCCTTCATAAGTTATTTCTAACTTCTCCCAAATTTCTATAGCACTCTTACAACCCATTATCCTTATTAAATTCATTTGCATCTAACGCATAGTAAAGGACATTAATGGCACTAAAGTTAATTTGCATTAACTTCATGTTAGCTTCATTCATCTCACTTTCACCCTTAGGAATTTCTTTATTATTAGTGAATTTTGTAGGCACGTTGTCACGCCCCGAACCCGGTAATGGGACCTAGAGGTGAATTAGTAATTTAACCTGGCCCTGTATCATACAAAACACCAATGATACACCATAATGAATGAGGGTCCAACCCTGTAGGGTTTCTGTACACCCTATACACATTCACATATATGACAAATAGGTAGCGTAAACTGTTCTTTCTATACATACATTGTACCATACTAGAGTCTATACAAAAAGTGTCTGAGCTCCATAACACAAAACATAAACCCGGGTGCTAGCCAAAACCTCAAAATGACAACCCGATACCCGATAAAGTCCTAGTACTTACACAAGAACTTCCTGCAATACACTGACCACTATGCTCCCAACACAATGACGCTAGTTCCGGTTACTCGAAGGACTTGAAAAACATGTACATACAATAGGGGTGAGACACTTCTTAGTAAGTCAAATCCAGGTTATATCAGTGTGTGGCATATGAGTGTTATCATGACTTAAAACATACATAGTTTAATACAATTCAAGTATTTTCACATTACAGTTCTAGTATAGTGCTCATCACGCACACACACATGATCAAGTTATCCGGTGTCATCATACCCTTCAGCCCGAAGCAAGCCCGCATTACATAGCATCCCTGGCACATGGCGTAGCCTTAGGCTCCCATGGAATCGTACCGGTACAACTAGTGGATTCACACCCTTCGGTGATCAGCCGGTAAGGCTCACGCCCTCAGATATAAAGCTGGACACTCTTACCCACTGGTAGGTGATATTTCACACCCTCGGATATAGAGTCGGATACTCTTTCACAACCTGAAACAATTTAGAACCCCATTCCTATATCTCATTTCAAAAAATCACAACTCATGCATGTTCATATAACAAAACAATCCACACCCATTTGGTAATCTAAAAATCATGATTTTTCAAAGTACAGTTTAAACAAGTCAAGGCACGGCCATCTCCATAACACCATATATATCACAATATATCCACGATTTTCCAACGAAACCGGAGATGCAACCCAATGCCCCCTTTTTCCAAAAATTGTAACATGAAAATCCTGTAATTTTCACCTATTAGATTCCCCCAAATTAGTAACCAAAACACACACAAGACTGTAAACCACAGTTCTACTGAGTTCGATTTCGAAAATAACCGATATAAACAGAATCCCCTTGCCTTTCCCCAAATACCCAAACCCTAACTCTACGGCTCCTAAACAGCGAATCAAGCTCCCAAAACCTATAAATCATAGTACAAAACATACTCACAATTCCATTCCCTACTGAACTACTGAAATAGAAATAAAAACCGAGCCTTACCTCGATTTTTAGTCAAAACTTGAAAACGCTCGAAACAAAGATCCGTTCTGCAAATCTCGAAGAGAATCCTTCCTTGATCCTCATAGTAATGTCGGATCATTGATTCTAACAACGTACGACGAAGGTAACTAGAGAGAGAGAGTGGGGTTCGAGTTCTTAAAGAGAGAGAGAGAGAGAGAGAGAGAGAAAGAAAGAGAGGATTTTGATTTCTTAGCTAAGAAGTAATGGAAAAAGATATTTATAACCCTTTGACTCGACCAACCTCGTCGACGAGACAGCGTCTTCGTCAACGAGTCAATGAAGGGCATTCGTTGATGAAGCGGTGGCCTCGTTGACGAACTTGAGATTTTTGGTTTCCCGAAACCTCTTTGCATCTCCTCGTCAACGAGCACTTGCAATTCGTCGCTGAACAACAAAAGGGCCCTCGTCGATGAATTCTAGCTTCGTCGACGAAGCCTGCTCAATTACCATTTTGCCCTTCTCTTATTTACTTATTTCATATATCACGATTCAGGTTCTTACAACCTCCCCTCCTTACAAAAAAATCGTCCTTGAAATTTTTAATCTCTCATTTACGAACTCATTCACCACAAAAACACACACTCGACTCTAGAAAGAACCGGTTGCTATTAACATCGAAGACCCATCACAATACATATACACCCTTACTTATAGTGAAGGAATACTGTGGTTACATACATAAATTGTCGCAGGAGTTCACAATAATATACACTCCCAACAACTAACCACCTATCCCAAAACAATAGTAAGGTGACACATACATACTCAGAACAACTGTGGATACTTTCGGCATATTTCCGCTTCCAATTCCCAAGAAGCTTCCTTAACCTCACGATTCTGCCCCAATATCTTCACTAACGGTATATCCTTGGTACGTAGCTTCTAAACTTTATGGTTCAGAATCTGAACAGGTACTTCCTCGTACGCTAAAGTATCCCCAATTTCCTAGTTCTCGTAACTAATAACATGCGATGGGTCTGACACGTACCTCCTCAACATGGATATGTGAAGCACATAATGGATTCTCGAGAGCGCTAGGGGTAGTGCAATCCAATAGGCTACCAGATCCACTCACTCAATAACCTCGAATGGTCTGATAAACCTCGGGCTTAGCTAGCCTTTTTTTCCAAATCTCATCACCCCTTTCATTGGAGGGATCCTCAGAAATACCTTACCCCCCACCTTGAATTCCAACTCATGGTGGCGAACATCTATGTAACTCTTTTTCCAACTCTAAGTCGATTTAATCCTATCCCGGATCAAACCCACCTTCTCAGATGCCTGCTGCATGAGTTCAGGTCTTAACACCTGACGATCACCAACCTCATCCCAATACAGAGGAGACTGACACCTCCGACCATATAGAGTCTCGAACGGTGCCATCCCGATACTGGCCTGGAAGCTATTGTTATAGGCAAACTCTACTAGTGGCATAAACTGCATCCAACCACCACCGAAGTCTAACACACAAGCCCGTAACATATCCTTCAAGATCTGTATTATCCTCTCCGACTGCCCATCAATCTGGGGGTGGAACGCTGTACTGAAAGTAAGCTTCGTCTCCAATGCTTCCTTCAAGCTATCGAGAGGTAAACCTTGGGTCTCGATTTGACACAATGGACACCGGTACCCCGTGCATTCTAACTATCTCATGCATGTACAAGTCTGCTAGCTTACTCAAAGGGTAGCTAACCTTCATCGGTTAAAAGTGAGCAGATTTCTTCAACTTGTCCACGATCACCCAAATGGCATTCTGCCTATGAAGCACTGGCGGCAATTCGGTCCCAAATTATATGGAAATATGCTCCCATTTCCATTCCAGAATAGCCAAGAGCTATAATGACCATGCCAGCCTTTGATGTTCAGCTTTCACCGGCTGACACGTCAGACACTACTCCACGAACTGAGCAATCTGCCTTTTCATACCACTCCACCAGAAGGTCTCGCGCAAATTCCGATACATCTTCGTGCTACCTAGATGTACCGTATACAACGAACAACGCGCTTCCTCCAGGATCGTCCTTCTGATCTCATTGTCGTTTGGAACACACAACCTAGTCTCAAACCTCAACACCCCTCCTTCAGAGATGTTAAAATCCGCAGCCAACCCCTGCTACACTTTCTCCACAATCTCAGTCAACTCTGCATCACTAGCCTGCGCGACTTTAATATGCTCAAACAAAGTCGACTAGATCACCAAACTAGCAATGAAAGTCTGATGATCACCAGACACCAACTCTTTATCAAGGCTTTCCAGATCTCGTTTGATATGATGTTGAGCTACCACTACTGATACTATCGCATGCTCCAACTTCCGACTCAACGCATTGACTACACGTTAACTTTCCCCGAGTGATAACTGATAGTGCAATCGTAGTCTTTGATTAGATTAAGCCACCTTCACTGCCTCATATTCAACTACTTTTGTGTGAAAAAGTACCTGAGACTTTTGTGATCAGTGAAAATCTTGCACCGAACACCATACAAGTAGTGTCGCTAGATCTTTAGTACATAAACTACAGCAGTTAATTCTAGATCATGTGTAAGGTAATTCTTCTCGTATTCCTTAAGTTGCCAAGAAGCATAAGCTATTACCTTACCCTGTTGCATAAGCACACATCCCAAACCCTTCAAAGACGCGTCGCTATAGATCACAAAACTGTCATCCCCAGAAGGAATGGTCAAAATCGGAGCAGTAACCAATCGCTGTTTTAGCTCCTGGAAACACTGCTTACAATTCTCGGTCTAGTCAAAATTCACCCCTTTCCTGGTCAATTGTGTCAGAGGCCCAGACAACTTAGAGAATCCCTTCACGAACTTACGATAATAACCCGTTAGTCCTAGGAAACTCCGAACTTCCTACACACTCTTCGGTCTCACCCAATCGACCACAACTTCGATCTTTCTAGGATCAACTGAGATACCACCTTTAGAAACCACATGGCCTAAAAATGTGACCTAATTCAACCAGAACTCACACTTCTTCAACTTGGCATACAACTTCCTCTTCCACAGAATCTGTAGCACCAATCTCAGATGGTTTTCATGCTCTTCCGAACTCCTTGAATATACTAGAATGTCATCGATAAACACCACTACAAAATGGTCCAGGTACTTATGGAAAACCCTGTTCATCAAGTCCATGAACACGGTCGGAGCATTCCTCAACCCAAAAGGCATAACTAAGAACTCATAGTGGCTGTATCTAGTTCAGAAAGCAGTCTTCGCTACATCTTTAGATTGAACCCTCACCTGATGATACTCTGACCGTAGGTCGATCTTTGAAAACACCTGCGTCCCCTGTAGCTGGTCAAAGAGATCATTAATACGAGGTAATAGGTAACGGTTCTTCACAGTCACCTTGTTGATCTCACGGTAATCAATGCATATACGCATCGACTCGTCCTTCTTTTTCACAAGCAAAACTGGAGCTCCCTAGGGCAAAACACTAGGTCGGATAAAGCTCTTGCCCAGTAATTCCTGCAACTGCTCCTTCAACTCCTGAAGTTCTATTGGAGCCATCCGGTATGAAGCTTTAGAGATTGGTGCCTTTTCAGGCAGCAACTCTATCGCAAACTCCACCTCACGATCCGGAGGTAAACCGGGTAAGTCTTCGGGAAACATATTCGGGAACTCATTAACCACTCGAATATCCTCAAGCTTCAACTCATCCCGCAATGGTTCCCTCACACAAGCTAAGTACCCCTGACATCTGTCCAATAGTAACCTCCTCGTCTGTAATGCAGATAGGACCCGTGGCGTCGAACGCACACATGATCCTACAAACTCTTACTCCTGCTCCCCAGGAGGTCTAAATACTACCACCTTTCTACGACAGTCAATCACAGCATAACTGTAGGATAGCCAATCCATCTCTAAAATGACATCGAACCCAGACATGTCGTATACCACAAGATTCGCCGGTTGCAGTCTTCCCTGAATTACCACTGAGCAGTTTTCTAACATCCTCCTATAGAATGATACACACCCCAATGGTGTAGCTACAGACAATCCTTCATTCCTGACTCGGGTCTCAACCCCACATAGTTTTACAAAGTTAGCAGATATAAAGGAATGGGTCACACCCGAATCAAATAAAACCACAGCTCTATTTAAAAGCAACATCATAGTACCTGTCACCATATTCCCCGCATGCTCAGCATCTGCTGGAGTAAGTGAGTATACCCTTGCTGGAGCTGTGTTTGCCTAATAAGTTCCCCGGTATACCTGATTACTTCCCTGATTCTGACTCGAAGCGGGCGTACCCCTCTTTGGTGCGTGACAATCCTGAGCCATGTGACTTGATTGGCCACAGTTGTAGCAGTTACCCACAAACGACTGGCATTCACCGCTATGCCATCTGTGGAACTCGATACAATGATCACTCAATCGATTCACCTAAGAACTCTAACACTCAGTATTATAATGGTAACCTGAGCTCTTGTTCTTCTTCTTCCATGTTTCCTGGAGAGATCCAGACTGAGAACTAGAAGGTATTGGCCTCTTCTTCGGTTTCTGATCCGCCTCATCCTCTCGAATGACAATCTCGATCACCATGGTCTTATCCACCAAAATCGAAAACTCACATATCTGAAGCATACCCACTAATCTGCAGATGTCCTTCCTCAAACCCTTCTCGAACCGCCGAGTCTTCTTGTACTCGTTCGAGATCAAACACGGCATGAAACGGGATAGCTCTATATACCGAGCAGCATACCCCTGCACCGTCATATCTCTCTGAGTCGAAGCAGAGAACCCATCCGTCTTTGCATCACGTATGGAGGCCGCGAAGTATCTCTCAAAGAACACTTCCTTAAAATGGCTCCATGTCATCTCCGTAGGACTGACTCTCTGCTTCTCCAGCAGACTCACCATAGTTCACCATCGTCCCGCCTCCCTAGATAGTTAGAAGGTAGTGTAAAGGACTCTATGCTTATCTGTGCAATGTAGGACCACCAGAATCCTCTCGGTCTTCTCGACCCAGTCCTCCGCTATCATCAAATTGGGTCCTCCTGCAAATGTAGGAGAGTGCATACATGTGAACCTCTCGATGGTACACCCCGTAGTAGTAGGAAAGAATTCGTGTCTTCTAACACTCTGCCCGATCTCCCACATAAACTGCCTCGTCAACCCTCGAGGCACACAAGGAGACTCATCGCTAGCAGTCTCCTTGGAGCCACTTTCTAAGTTATTATCCTTGGGCTCCATTCTGAAAATACGATAGGAATCTATTAACACTCCTATGTCACGTACAGTTCATTTACAACTAATCATGTTAACTTCCATCTCATGGGTCCAAGTCTGCCCTATCACATCGACACAAAATCATCAATGGTTTGCAGTGATTTTATTGAAATCTTCATTTTAGGAAAAACATAGAACACCGCCAACGAGTCCCTATCTAGCAACAAAACAACCCTCGACCTACTATACCAATTTCCTACTTGCTACACGCTGGTATGTACACATAGCTACACCTAACCAAGTCTACAAGACTTAACAACCTAGTTATCTCTGATACCAAGCTGTCATGCCCCAAAACTGGTAATGGGACCCAAGGGTGAATTAAAAACCTAACATGTCCCTGTATCATACAAAACACAATGATACACCATAATGAATGAGGGTCCAACCCCGTGGGGTTCCTGTACACCTTATACACATTCACATATATGACAAATAGGTAACAAAAACTGTTCTTTCTATACATACATTGTATCATACCAGAGTCCATATAAAAACAATCTGAGCTCCATAACACAAAACATAAACCTGGGTGCCAACCAATACCCCAAAATGACAACCCGATAAAGTCCTAGTACTTACACAAGTACTTCCTGCAGTACACCGACCACTAAACTCCCAACACAAGGATGCTAGTTCTGGTTACTTGAAGGACTTGAAAAATATGTACGTACGATAGGGGTGAGACACTTCTCAGTAAGGTAGATCCAGGTTATATCGGTGTGTGGCATATGAGTATTATCATGACATAAAATATAGACAATTCAATACAATTCCAGTATTTTCACATTACAGTTCCAGTATAGTGCTCATCACACACACACACACACACACACACACATGATCAAGTAACCCAGTGTTGTCACACCCTTCGGCCTGAAGCCGGCCTGCATTACACGGTGTCCCTGGCACATGGCATAGCCCCAGGCTCCCACGGCATCGTACTGGTACAACTGGTGGATCCACACCCTTCGGTGATTAGCCGGTAAGGCTCACGCCCTCGGATATAGAGTCGGACACTCTTGCCCATTGGCAGGTGATATTTCACACCCTCGGATGTAGAGCCGGACACTCTTTCACAACCTGAACAATTCGGAACCCAGCTCCTATATCTCATTTCAAAAAATCACAACTCATGCATGTTCATATAACAAAACAATCCACACCCACTTGGTAATCTAAAAATCATGATTTTTCAAAATACAATTTAAACAAGTCAAGGCATGACCATCTCCATAACACCATATATATCACAATATATCCATGGTTTTCCAACGAAACGGGAGATGCAACCCAATGCCCCCTTTTTTCCAAAACTATAACATGAAAATCTCGTAATTTTCACCTGTTAGATTCCCCCAAATGAGTAACCAAAACACACACAGGACTGTGAATCACAGTTCTACCTAGTCTGATTTCAAAAATAACCGATATAAACAGAATCCCCTTACCTTTCCCTAAATATCAAAACTCGAAGTCTACGGCTCATAAATAGTGAACCGAGTTCCCAAATCCTATAAATTATAGTACAAAATATACTCACAATTCCATTCCCTACAAAACTGCTGAAACAGAAATAAAAACCAAGCCTTACCTTGATTTTGAGTCAAAACCCAAAAACACTCAAAACGAAGATCCATTTCACAAATCTCGAAGAGAATCCTTCTCTAACCCTCATAGTAACGTCGGATCGTCGATTCTAACAATGTACGGTGAAGGAAACTAGAAAGAGAGTGTGGGGTTCGAGTTCTTAGAGAAATAGAGAGAGAGAGAGAGAGAGAGAGAGAGAGAGAGAGAGAGAGAGAGAGAGAGAGAGAGAGGATTTTAATTTCTTAGCAAAGAAGTAATGGAAAAAGATATTTATAGCCCTTTGACTCAACCAACCTCGTCGATGAGACGGCGTCTTCATCGACGAGTCAATGGAGGGCATTCGTCGAAAAAAACGGTGGCCTCGTCGACGAGCTTGAGATTTTCGATTTCCCGAAACTTCTCGGCTTCTCCTCGTCGACGAGCACCTACAATTTGTCGTCGAACAACAAAAGGGCCCTCGTTGACAAATTCTAGCTTTGTCGACGAAGCCTGCTCAATTACCATTTTTCCCTTCTCTTATTTACTTATTCCATATATCACGATTCAAGTTCTTATACACATAATTGCCTTGGACAATCACTCTCCAAGGCCTCCAATCCATAGTTTGAATAAAAAATCTTATCCTTTGTTTCTAAAAGACACTCACTTATTCAACTGCAGGCTACACCTGGTCATAGTTCTCATCCTTTGTTTCCAAAAGGTGGAATTTAACATAAGAATTTATTTAATGCAAAAGAGTATTATCTATTCTTTATAGATTTACAAGATTTTTATTTTAAAATTATGTCAAATAAATTCATACATTTTATGAGCTCCAAACTAGCTATCAACATTAAAATACACGTAGCTTGATTAAATTACCAGAATTAGAAAAAAAAAAAAAAAAAAAAAGCTTCCCAATTCAAGGACAAAGTTAATAAGAACTTCATCCACCCATTTGAATTTATACCCAATACCTCATATGCATGGGACCTCTAAATTACATTTAATTAGAAAAATCTAGCTAATTTGCTTTTAGAGCGCCCCTTACCATCCTTAATTTTGTATAACCATGAAATCAATTAAAAGCGGAAGCTCAACAATCAAAAAGGCGATCGATCCATAATTGACAAAAACTAGCCTAAATTTTACAACCAAACGACTTTTTCAAACTTCAAAATCGAATAGCACAATGAATAGGAATTTGAAATTGAAATAAATAAATATTAGTAAAAAGCCTTAATTTAGGGTTCAAACCAAACCTTAAATGTGTAAACATTAAAAGAAAAAGATAAAAGAGGAAGAAAAGAAAACCCTAATTCCACCAATAATTTGGATTTTTTTAAAAAAGTAAAGAACGTACAAAAGAGGATGCTGACTTCAAAAAATCTTCATCTACCACGAATAGTTCTGAAACTTCAATTAATAGAAAAAAACAAATGCTAAGAATGCTCGAGAACAACAAAATAATAATAATAATAATAATTAAATAGACATAGTTAGTTTCTACTTTTTTTTTTTTTTTTTCTCCCCATGACAAATCTTATCATAATGCATCACATTTCATGACTTTGTTCATTGTTCTAGGTTCCATAAAAGTTAATCTATCATCTTGAGGGGGACAAACCAAAAGAGGGTTCAAGCAATATGTACTGGAAAGCTCAATATTCTAATTGGAATTTGTAAAGGAGGGGTTGACTTGGGTGGCTAGCTAGTGGTGCTGTATTGACTCGCACATGGGTGTTTACATAATGTTTCACATTTTAAGATAGGCCTAATTAACTAATTAATCTTGAGATTAGGTCTCCTGGGTTCCACCTAGCTACTTAATTCAAGTCTTGGGTTCGCCCAGTTTGAGCCATGTTTTCAGGGATTGATTGTTTTCGGGTCAATTAGGGTTTCTTTGAATTCAAAAACATATTGTTTCAGAATTATTATTGCAAGAAGTATAATTTTCTAGGGTTTGTGAGAAGTTTTGTAAACAAATATTTTGCTGTTGTTTTTCATTTTTGTTTTTTGTGTTTTTGAAAACATACTTTTGTAATGACCGAGGAGAGCTATTTGAGTGGATTAAAAAAAGTAATAATAATAATAATAATAATATAATTTAATAGGTTTATAAATAGTTTTTAGTAAACTATATTTATGAGAATAAAAAACAAAAACAATTGTTCACATTTAAATATGCATAAAATTATGTATTAGTTGCATGTGTTTGTGAACATGAATTTTCGGTTTTCTAAATTTGTATTTATGTGGATTTTAAATAAAATTGAATATAATTTTGCATTATATTTTTAAAAAATGTGCACAAATTCAAATTTAATGTTTCTCCCAAACGCTAGAATTGTATTTTTAGCTATTAATACATATAATATTTATTTTATTTTATATAAATGCATGTGTCATGCTCATGTCACCATTAATTCACATTATTAAGTTGTGAACTAGTTTACTAAGTAGTTAATTAACTCATAGCTCGATTTTATATAAATGAACTCTAATAATTATATGTACATTTTTTTTCCAATGATTCTCTACCCTAATAAAATTTATATTATATATATATATATATATATATATATATATATATATATATATTAACGAAACTCCAATTTTATTGATAGCACTCGCTTATGGTAGAGAAATATCGTGGTTACAAGTAGGACCCATGAGATTTACAAATAAATTATAAAAACCATCCCAAGTATCCAAAAAAAAAAAAGGAAAAAAAAAATAGTACCATAATCCAACTAACACAATCAAAACATGCATATATGGAATCAAAACTAAACATAAACAAACATAAACAAATTACCTGCAAAATGATATCAATTACCTGCAAACATAAACCAGAGGATAACTAAAGGAAAACCAAATGATATTAATTAAAGACGAAGGCTTGGAATACTCATCTTATTCAATCAAATAAGACATTTCATTTTATTCGGCAGCACATCACCTACAAAATATATCCTCGTATTACCTCCCTCGCTGTTGGGTATGTGGCTTATATTTTAAGCGGAAGCGCATGCACCGAGAAAGCTATGTGAAGCGAGAAACAAGAGCATGAGAGGATGCAATAGGCAGAGGGATAACTGTCAACGGTTTGGGCTCTAATTGTTGACGATTTTAGGCAGAATGCAGAGGTGTTTCTTTCTGCTCCAAATCGTTGATGGTTTGGTCTAAACTATCAAAGATTTCAGTCGGTGCAAGTCACGTAATTCACATTGGGAGACTAGTAGATTGGGCTAATCGAAGCGATTTCCTCCGGGGATTGCTACAGGAATTGTTTAGATAGGATTTAAGGTTCATATACATTTACGGTTCACATATAGTCAATGATTTATAACCCTATTGTAAGTTTTGACATTATTCATAGTGGAAAACAAAGTTGTCGCTCTTGTAGACATAGGCAAATTATTGAACCAAGTAAATCTTATGTCTTGTGGTTGTGTTTTCATTCTTCTCATTACTGAGTGTTTGCTTCTTCAGTATATTTCATCATCGAGTGATTGTATGTTGATTAATTCATCGTGTAATTGTGTACTTCTGCTGCGCATCCGATGAACAACAAGTGGTATCAGAGCTATTGATTCTCAATGGCTGGGGTCTCTTCAATAAAGTTCGATGTGAACAAGTTTGATGGAATTGGTAATTTCAAGCTTTGGCAACGGAAAGTGAAGAACTTGCTAGTGCAGCAATGGATGCTGAAGGCATTATACGGAAAGAAACTAGATGACATGAATGACACAAATTGGAAGGAGCTTGAAGCAAAGGTTGTGTCCACCATCCGACGTAATCTGGCAGATGACATGATGTAAAACGTCATAGATGACAAATCACCAGCTGCGATTTGTTTGAAGCTCGAAAATTGGTACATGTCCAAGTCGCTTACGAACAAGTTGTATCTTAAAAAAAAGCTTTATTGACTTAAGATGACGGAGGGCTTGGACCTGACTCAGCACATCAACACTTTCAATCAGATCATTAGTGATCTAAAGCGCATTGATGTGAAGTTCAAGGAAGAGGATAAAGCTTTGATGCTACTGAATTTCCTACTGACGTCTCCTACATACAAAAACTTGGTTAGGATGCTGACTTGGGAAAAAGAAACCCTAGAGTTGAAGGACATCATGAGTACATTACTAGGGTTGCACCAAAAGAAGAAGGCCAACGATGAGGGTTCACATGCTGAAGGGCTCATAGCGAAATTGAATCAGGATCATGGGAGGATCGATTTTCAGGGTGGATCGAGCGGTCATAGGGCTCGGTCCAAGTCCAAGAAGAAGAAGGATGTGTGGTGTTTTAAGTGCGGGAAAAGAGGGCACATAAAATCCGAGTGTTCGAAGAAGAGGAAGGGAGTAGCTGAAAGCAAAGAAGGTTCATCAACAACGGTGAATGTATTAGAAGAAGGAGACTTCGGGAGCAGTGACAATGAAATGCTCTCGATTTCATCGACGTCAGATAAGTTCGCATATTCTTGGATCTTAGACTCGGCGTGTTTGTATCATATGATGCCCAACAAGAACTAGTTCACTACGTACAGATTGGTTAGTTCCGATTCCGTTCTGATAGGAAATGATGTTGCATACAAAGTGATTGGTATAGGAAATATCAGAATCAAGATGTACGATGGTGTGGTGAGGATTTCGTGTGATATGAGGCATATACCATAGTTGATGAAGAATTTGGTTTCGTTTGGCACCTTGGATTGTAACGGGTTAAGTTAAAAATCTAAAGGTAGGGTAATGAAGGTGATCAAAGGAGTTCTGATCATGACGAAAGGGAAAAGAGTGCCGGGTAATATATATACACTGTTAGGTACCACGGTTGTAGGTGGAGCTACAGTAAAGTCTAAGTCTGACAGTACTGTTCTGCGGCATATGCATCTAGGGTATATGGGTGAGCATGGGATGAAGGAACTTCAGAAGAGGAATCTTCTAGAGGGGTTAAAATCATGTAAGTTGGAGTTCTACAAGTAGTGTGTGCTTAGGAAAGAGAATCGGGCACAATTTATGACAGCCACACACAAGACAAAGGAAGTACTGAACTATATTCATTCTGACATTTGGGGACCAGTGAGAGTGGCATCATGAGGGGGACATGTGTATTCCGTGAGTTTTATCGATGATTACTCATGAAAGGTCTGGGTTTATTTCATGCGTCACAAGTAGGAGTCATTTTCCAAGCTTAAAATGTGGAAAGCTAAGGTGGAAAATCAGACTGAAAGAAAGATCAAGTTCATCAAGACAAAAAATGGAACTAAGTACATAAACTCGGGATTCAAAGAGTTCTACGAGCAGCATGGCATAAGGAGGCATTTTACCATGCGCTGGACACCGCATCAAAATGGTGTTCCAGAGAGGATGAATCAAACCCTAGCTGAAAGGGGGTTGCATGTTGGGCTCGCCATGAATTTATGGGCCGAAGTGGTTAGTATGGCGTGTTTCTTGGTAAGTAGATCACTAAGGGCATCACATAATGGGAAAGTTTCTAGGGAGGTGTGGATAGGAGTATTTAGGTGTCCGGCTTATGAGCACATTTTTGGTGAGGAGAGATCTAAGCTTGAGGTGAAGTCTAGGGATCCAGTGGCAAACAAGGTGGTGATCAGTAGGGATGTAGTTTTTGATGAGAAAACTATGTTGTGGCATACTCAATAAGAAGTAGAGAAACAGGAGCTAGAAAATCACAATAGCAATAAGCATGCGATTTAGGTGAAGTTAGAGATTCAGGGCAGATATGCAGGGAGTCCTAGCCTGAGAGATCAGCCAGTGGTGCAGGTGGAGTCAGAAACTTAGGGTGGAGATGACACAAGGAGTTCTAACTTAGATGACCAACAGCCACGTCATAGCATAGCTGTACAGAGACCCAGACGTGTAGTCAAGCCACCCCCTAGGTATAGTTTTGATGATCTGATGTCTTATGCGTTTATCACTAGTAGCGGGGATCCTACTACCTTTCTGGAGGTTGTGCACGGCCAGGAGAAGGGTAGCTGGATAGGCGCTAGGGTGGAGGAGATGTAGTCATTGCATAAGAACCAGACATTGGACTTGGTGGAGCTTCCAGCTAGAAAGTGGGCAATTGGTTGCAAGTGGGTTAATAGGAAGAAGGAAGTAGTTTCAGAAAGGGAAAAAGAGAAGTACAAGGCTCGCTTGGTAGTGAAGGGGTACTCGTAGAGGAAGAGAGTAGATTATCATGAAATCTTCTCCCCTATGGTTCGACACACTTCCATCAAGGTAGTGTTGGGACTAGTGGTGCAACATGATATACATCTCAAGCAGACGGACATAAAGATAGCGTTCTTCCATGGAGACCTGGATGAGAAGTTGATTTACATGACACGGCCTAAAGGGTTTAGCCAACCTGGATAGGAGTGCTTAGTTTGCAAACTGAATAAGTCACTATATGAGCTAAAGTAGTCTCTAAGAAAGTGGTAAAAAGGGTTTGACACCTATATGACCTATATTGGCTATTGGAGGTGTGAGTGCGATTGCTGCATCTATGTGAGGAAACTTGTGGAAGGGTCTCTCATATTTCTGCTACTGTATATTGACAGTATGTCGATTGCTGCTAAAGATAAAATCAAGGTAAATCAGTTAAAGACTCTGTTGGGAAAATAATTTGACATGAAAGACTTGGGTGCAGCCAAGAGGATACTGGCATGGAGATTCGCAGGGATACTATGGTTATCTTAGGGTGGCTATATGGAGAAGGTGCTGGAGAGGTTTAGCATAGCTAATGCTAAGCCAATGAGCACGCTTTTGGCAAGTCATTTAAGGTTGTCTACCACACAATACCTAAGGACGGATGATTAGGTTCGTGATATGTCAAAGGTGTAAGAACCCGACCCAAGCATTTTGAATTAAATAAATAAGAAAAGGGAAGGAAATTTAAAAAAGGGAAAATCAGTAGGGCTCAGCAACGAGGCTCCTTCTCTCGTCGACAAAGTTCCTTCTATAGCTTAGTGATGAAATTCAGAGGTTCGTCGACAACATGATGCCCAGAGATTTTGGAATTCTAAAATCTTAAGCTCATCGATGAGGCCAACTCTATCATTGACAAACTCCCTTCTTATGCTCGTCGACGAGGACGCCGTCTCGTCGACGAGGCTGGCCAAGTCAACTGTTATAAATAGGTATTTCATTGCTTAATGGAGAAGAAACCAAAATCCTCTCTCTCTCTCTCTCTCTCTCTCTCTCTCTCTCTAAGATTCCGAGCTATTTGTTACCCGAATCGACGATCCGACGTTGTAATGTGGATTAGGAAGAGAATCTCTACAATTATAACGGATCAGATCTTCGTTTTGAGGATTTTTGGGTTTTTTTCCAAGATCAAGGTAAGGGTCTAATTTCATTTTTGGTTCGGTAAATCTATAGTAGTTGGGATTATATTGAGGTATTGTTCTTCGATTTTTAGGTTTTGGGGATCCCGTGTCGTGGTTTTCGACCGATTGAGTTCGAGTTTCGATTTTTGGGATAAGGTAAGGGGATTCTGTTTATATCAGTTATTTGTAAAATATTTTTCGGTAAAACCGTGATCTCTGATGATACAGATGTTTTGGTTACTTATTTGGGAAAATCTATCAGGTGAAATTATGGAATTTTAGGGTTTACGGTTTTTGGGAAAATTGGGGTTATCGGTTTCATCTCAGTTTCTGTTGGAA
This sequence comes from Malania oleifera, assembly GCF_029873635.1. Taxonomy (NCBI): domain Eukaryota; kingdom Viridiplantae; phylum Streptophyta; class Magnoliopsida; order Santalales; family Ximeniaceae; genus Malania; species Malania oleifera. The sequence goes on along the minus strand of NC_080425.1, from coordinate 5,056,936 downwards.
AATCACATATTTGAATAAATGGTAATATAGAGATGATTGTACCTTCATTTTATGTTAAACCATATTCTCATGTTAATTATGATGTGATTATTTGTCACCCAAATAAGTGTGGCATGAGTTGGTATATTGAAATGAGTTGAGTTATGAAATCGTTAAATGAGATATAGGAACGGTGGTTCCAAAACTATTTTCAAGAATCTATAGAAAACTAATACCGGTAAAATACTAGAGATTCTATGTGATTATTGTTATTATGTGGTGAGCATCTGGTTTAATTACCAACAAGCTGAGCATCCGGTTTAATTATCGACAAGCTAGGGCATCCAGTTCACTACCAATGGGCCGATACATCCGATTTTAATTCTGACGAGTTGCTCATATGGGTTGTTACCGATGAGTTGGGACATCTGGTTTAATTCCAATTGTGTAATACCGACGAGTCGCTCATCTAGGTTGTTACCGATGAGTTGGGACATCTGGTTTGATTCTAATGTGTTTGATATCGATGAGTCGTTCATCTGGGTTGTTACCGATGATTTGGGACATCTAGTTTAATTCTGATGTGTTTAATACCGATGAGTCGCTCATCTGGGTTGTTATTGATGAGTTGGGACATCCGGTTTAATTTTGATGTGGATATGTGTTGTGAGATATACTATGTGTTGTGAAATATACTATGTGTTTGTGAATTCACTGTGTTGTGAATTATTCTGGAACTACGTTGTGAACTATACTAGAAATGTGTTGTGAAAATATTGAAATTATGAAATATTATGTTTTGCCATTGAAATAACACTCATGTGCCCACACAGTAATATAACATGTTTCTTCCTTACTGAAAGATGTGTCACCCCTATCATACGAATGCTTTTCAGGTCCTTCGAGTAGCCGACCCTAGCGTTCTAGAGTTCAGGAGCGTGGGTGTTGGTTAGCATTGTTTAGGTACTGGTGTGAGTACTGAACCGTGGCCTAGGTGTCATTTTAGGTTATGTAGATATCCAGGGATTATGTTTTGTATTGTGGGACTAGATCCTGATGTTGTATAGACTCTGGTATGGTATGACAGTATGATATTACAATGTATTAGGTTGAATTATTCCGCTGCGTATGATTGTGTATGTGATGGTGTATAGGGTATACGTGAACCCTATGGGGTCAAACCCTTATATTGTGTAGTATCATGGATGATTGTATGATACAAGGACAGGTTAGGTTACTTAATCACACCTTTGGTCCCATTTCCGGGTTCGGGGCGTGACAACTTGGTATCAGAGTTAACCAGGTTGTTAGGTCTTGTAGACTTGGTTAGGCATGATTTTGTGAACATACCAGAGTATAGGATGCAGGAAATAGGTAGAGTAGGTTGAGAGTTTTCTTGTAGTTAGACAGGGATTCGTTGACGGTGTTATGTGTTTTTCCTATAATAATGATTTCAGTAAAATCACGGCAAACCATTGATGGTTTCGTGTTTGTGCGATAGGGCAGACCTAGATTTGAGTGTCTAGAAGTTAACATGATTATCTTGCAATGATTGTGTTAATTTTACTACAATATAGGAATGCTAATTTATTCCTATACTATTTTTAGAATAGAGCCCAAGGATAGCAACTGGGATAGTAGTTCAGAAGGGACTGCGAGTGAAGGATCTCCTTCCTAGTCTCGGGGTTTAACTAGGCAGACTATGTGAGAGATCAGGCAAAGTGTTGGGGATGGGAGCGTCCACCTATGGATATGGGTTGCACCATTAAGAAGTTCACCAGCATGCATCCTCCGACTTTTACTAGAGGGTCCGACCCGATTGTGGCGGAGAACTGGGTGTAGAAGATAGAAAAGATATTGAAGGTTCTGCACTGCACCGATGAGCAGAAAGTTCCATATGCTACGTTTCAGCTGGCAGAAGAAGCTGAGAGATGGTGGTGGCTGTGAATTTGCTTGAGGAGCAGAGAGCCGATTCATCAGGGATGATGTGGGGCCATTTTAAGAAGGTGTTCATCAAGAGATACTTCTCGGCTTCCGTCAATGACACAAAGGCAGAAGAGTTCTCGAGTCTGACCTAGGGGACCCTAACGGTGCAGAGATATGCAGCCAGATACATTGAGCTATCTCGCTTTGTACCATGTATGATCTCGAACGAGTACGAGAAGACTCGAAGGTTCGAGAAGGGTCTGAAGAAGGATATTCGTAGGCTAGTAGGAATGCTACAGATTCACAAGTTTTCTATTCTAGTGGATAAGGCTGTCGTGATTGAGGCTAGTCTCTAAGAGGATAAGGTGGTGCAGGAACAGAAGAAGAGACCAGTACCTTCTGGTTCTCAGATTGGTTCTCGTCAAGGACAGTGGAAGAAGAGGAACTATTATATGGGTAATCGCCAAGGTGCGGAACCATGGGGTCAACAGTGGGATCAACCTCGCGAGCGTTGTACCTGGTGCCATAGGTGGCATAACGGTGAGTGCCGATTCACGGGTAACTGTTACTGATGTGGTAAAATGGCCATGTATCCCGAAATTGTCGTATGCTGATGAATGACACGCCTGCACCAAGTCAGAACTGGGGAAAGAACCAGGTGCCTCCTTGTGAAACTTTCAGGGAAACACGGCTCAGGCGAGGGTGTACTCACTTACTCCAGCTGATGTAGAGCATGCTAGCAATGTGGGGACATGTACCATGTTACTGCTTTTAAATAAAGTTATTGTCTTATTCGATTCAGGAGCAACCCACTCCTTTATATCTGCAAATTTTGTGAAACTGTGTGGGACTGAAACCCAAGTGATGGATAAGGGGTTGTCTGTGGCTACACTATTTGGGAGTGTGATGATCTATAGGAAGATATTAGAGAACTGTCCAATGGTAATTCAGGGAACATGGCTACTGGTGAATCTGGTAGTATACGACATGTATAGGTTTGATGTTATACTAAGGATGGATTGGTTATCCTCTAGTTTTGCGGTGATTGACTGTTATAGGAAAGTGGTGGTGTTCAAACCTCCTGGGGAGCAAGAATATGAGTTCGTAGGATTGTTTATGCTTTTGACGCTACAGATTCTATCTACTATGCAGGTAAGAAGGTTTCTTTTAGACAGTTGTCAAGGGTACTTAGCTTGTGTGAAAGAACCACTTTGGGATGATCTGAAACTTGGAGATATTCGAGTGTTTAACAAATTTTCAAATGTATTCTCAAAGGACTTACCCGGTTTACCTCCTAATCGGGTGGTGGAGTTCGCTATTGAATTGCTGCCAGGCAAGGCACCGATTTCTAAAGCTCCGTACTAGATGGCTCCAACTGAACTTAGAGAGTTAAAGGAGTGGTTGCAGGAACTACTGGATAAGGGCTTTATCAGACCTAGTGTTTCACCCTAGGAGCTCCAATATTGTTCGTGAAGAAGAAGGACGGGTCAATGAGAATGTGCATCAATTACCATGAGATTAACAAGGTAACAGTGAAGAACCGATACCCGTTGCCTCGTATAGATGATCTGTTTGACCAGCTGCAAGGAACCTAGGTCTTTTCAAAGATTGATTTACGGTCAGGGTATCATTAGGTGAATGTTAGGACTGAGGATGTTGCGAAGACTGCTTTCCGAACCAGATACAATCACTACAAGTTTTTGGTCATGCCATTTGGGTTGACTAATGCTCCGGTGGTATTTATGGACCTAATCAACATGGTTTTCCATGGATACTTAGACCAGTTTGTAGGGGTATTCATTGATGATATTCTGGTATACTCTAGGAGTTCGAAAGAGCACGAAAACCATCTGAGGTTGGTACTTCAGGTACTACGGGAAAAGAAACTATATGCCAAGTTGAAGAAATGTGAGTTCTAGTTGAAGTAGGTCACATTTCTAGGCGATGTCATGTCGAGAGGTGGTATCTCAGTTGATCCAAGTAAGATAGAAGTAGTGGTTGACTGGGTGAAATCAAAGAGCGTGCAAGAAGTTCGGAGTTTCTTAGGACTAGCTGGGTACTACCAGCAGTTCGTAGAGGGATTCTCTAAGTTATTTGACCCTTTGACATGGTTGACGAGGAAGGATATGAGATTCGATCAGACCGACGAGTTTGAGCAGAGTTTTCAGGAGTTGAATCATTGACTGGTCACTACTCCGATTTTAACCATCCCATCTAGGGACGGTGGTTTTGTGATTTATAGTGACACATCTCTGAAGGGTTTGGGATGTGTGCTGATGCAACAGGGGAAAGTAATTGCCTATGCTTCTCGGCAACTCAAGGAGTATGAGAAGAATTACCCCACGGATGATTTGGAGTTGGCGGCAGTAGTATATGCATTGAAGATCTGGAGACACTACTTCTACGGAATGTGAGATTTTCACGGACCACAAGAGCCTCAAATACTTTTTCACGTAGAAGGAGTTGAATATGAGAAAAATAAGGTGGCTAAAACTGATCAAGGACTATGATTGCACCATTAGTTATCATCTGGGGAAAGCTAATGTGGTAGGTGATGCGTTGAGTCGGAAGTCAGAGCATGCAATAGTATCGACAGTGATAGCTCAACATCACATCAGACGGGATCTGGAAAGCCTTGGCATGGAATTTGTGATGGTAATCATAAGGTTTTCACTGCTAGATTGGTGATCTAGCCGACATTATTAGAAAGGATTAAAGCCGAGCAGGCTAATGATGAGGAGTTAGTCAAGGTTGTAGAGAAGGTGCAGCAGGGGTTGGCTGCAGATTTTAACATCTTCGAAGGAGGTGTATTGAGGTTTGGAATCAGACTGTGTGTTCCAAACGACGAGGGGATAAGGAGGACGGTTCTAGAGGAGGCACATCATTCTTTGTATATGGTACATCCGGGTAGCATGAAGATGTATCGGGATTTACGTGAATCTTTTTGGTGGAGTGGCATGAAAAGGAAGATTGCTCGATTAGTCAGAATGCACGAGGTACCGGTGTCCATCGTTTCAGATCAAGACCCGAGATTCACTTCTCGATTCTGGAAGAGCTTACAAGAGGGTTCATAGGAATTAGAGAAGGAAATGGGCCGGAAATATCCCCATTTGTTCTGAGGGGTGATGTTTACAGGAACGGTGGGTGAGTATGTGATGTATCTGTTGTTTAGAGTGTTAATGTGTGGTTAGTCTCTAGGAGGGTTTTGTGATAAATGTGAACTTCCGAGACCCTGTATATGTAATTACGGTATTCCTCCGCCATAAGTGAGGGTATGTTATAAATTTGGGACGGGGCTGCTATGTGGGTCGCTGCCGGCTCTTCCTAGAATTAGGTGTGTGTTTAGTTATATTGGTGAGTTAACGAATGAGAGATTGCAAATTTTGAGGACAAAATTTTGTAAGGAGGGGAGGTTGTAAAAACCTAACCCAAGAATTTTGAATAAAATAAATAAGAAAAGGGAAGGAAATTTAAAAAGGGAAAATCAGTAGGGCTCGCGGACGAGGCTTCTTCTCTCGTTGACAAGGTTCCTTCTACAACTCAGCAATGAAATTCAGAGGTTCATCGATGAGATGATGCCGAGAGATTTTGGAATTCTGAAATCTTAGGCTTGTCGACAAGGCCAACTCTGTCGTCAATGAACTCCCTTTTTATGCTCGTCGACGAGGACGTCGTCTCGTCCACGAGGCTAGCCAGGTCAACTAAGTTATAAATATCTATTTCATTGCTTAATGGAAAAGAAACCAAAATCCTCTCTCTCTCTCTCTCTCTCTCTCTCTCTCTCTCTCTCTCTCTCTCTCTCTCTCTCTCTCTCTCTAAGATTTTGGTCTATCTATTAGCTGAATAGATGATCTGACATTGCTATGTGGATCAGGAGGGGAATCTCTACAGTTATAGCAGATTAGATCTTCGTTTTGAGGATTTTCGAGTTTTGTTCCAAAATCGAGGTAAGGGTCTGATTTCATTTTCGGTTCAGTAGATCTGTAGTGGTTGGGATTATATTGAGGTATTATTCTTCGTTTTTTAGGTTTTGGGGATCCCGTGTCATGGTTTTGGATCGATTGAGTTCGTGTTTCGGTTTTCGGGATAAGGTAAGGGGACTCTATTTATATCAGTTATTTGTAAAATCTTTTTTAGTAAAACTGTGGTCTCTGATGATACAGATGTTTTGGTTACTTATTTGGAAAAATCTATTAGGTGAAATTACGGGATTTTCGGGTTTATGATTTTTGGGAAAATTAGGGTTATTGAGTTTCATCTCAATTTATGTTGGAAAATCACGTATTTGAATAAATGGTAATATAGAGATGACCGTACCTTCATTTTATGTTAAATTGTATTCTTGGGCTAATTATGATGTGATTATTTGTTACCCAAATAAGTGTGGCATGAGTTGGTATATTGAAATGAGTTGAGTTATGAAATTTTGAAATGAGATATAGGAATAGTGGTTCCAAAAATGTTTTCAGGAATCTGTAGAAAACTAATACCGGTTAAATACCGGTGATTCTATGTGATGATTGTTATTATGTGGTAAGCATCCGGTTTAATTACCAACAAGCTAAGCATCCGGTTTAATTACCAATGAGTCGCTCATCTGGGTTGTTACCGATGAGTTGGGACATTCAGTTTGATTCTGATGTTTTTAATACCAACGAGTCTCTTATCTGGGTTGTTACCGATGAGTTGGGACATATGGTTTAATTCTAATGTGTTTAATACCGATGAGTCGCTTATCTAGGTTGTTATCGATGAGTTGGGACATCCGGTTTAATTACGATGTGGATATGTGTCATGAGATATACTATGTGTTGTGAAATATATTGTGTGTTTGTGAATTCACTGTGTTGTGAATTATTCTAGAACTATGTTGTGAACTATACTGGAATTGTGTTGTGAAAATACTAGAGTTGTGAAGTATTATGTTTTGCTGTTGAAATAACACTCATGTGCCCACACACTGATATAACTTGTTTCTTCCTTATTGAGAGGTGTCTCACCCCTATCATACAAATGTTTTTCAGGTCCTTCGAGTAGATACCTGAAGATTATGTTTTGTATCATGGGACTAGATCCTGATGTTGTATAGACTCTGGTATGGTACGACAATATGATATTATAATGTATTAGGCTAAATTATTCCACTACGTATGATTGTGTATGTGATGGTGTATAGGGTATACGTGAACCCTACGGGGTTGGACCCTTATATTGTGTAGTATCATGGATAATTGTATGATACAATGACTACGGTAAAGTTACTAAATCACACCCTGGGGCCCATTTTCGGGTTCGGGGTGCAACAGAAGGTCCCTTATGCTAGCGCAATAGGGTGTCTGATGTATGCCATGGTGTGTATGAGGCAGAGCCTAACACATGCTATCAGCATGGTGAGCAAGTTCTTCTTGAATCCGGGTCGACAGCACTATGATGCTGTGAAGTGGATTCTTAGGTACTTGAGGTGTACGACCGGATATGGCATAATGTTCAGCGCACAACAGAGTGATCCGTCAATGGTAGGGTACGTGGATGCTTATTACGTTAGAGACCTGGATGGCAAGAGGTCTACCACAAGGTATGTATTTACCCTTGTGGGAGGACCTATTTGTTAGAGGTCTATGTTGTAGTCGCTTGTGGCTTTGTCTATTACTAAGTCAAAATACATGACAGCAACTAAGGCTGCCAAGGAAGCGTTGTGGCGTACAGGCTTGGTCTGAGAGTTAGGTGTTCAATAAGGTGGAGTTCGGTTGCAGTGTGATAGTCAGAGTGTCATCTACTTGGCGAAGAATTAGGTGTACCATGCGAGGATGAAGCACACTTATGTGCGGTATCACAAGGTCAGGAAACTGATTGATTTAGGGGAACTTCTTCTTTTTGATAAGGTTCATATGTTTGGCAATGCAGCTAATATGCTAAAGAAGCCCGTCACAATGGACAAGTTCAAGCATTGCTTGGACTTGATCAACGTCTCCAAGTGTTATACGGGAGACGAGCCCAAATCTATAGTCCCAGGTGGGGCAGTGGTTATGCTTTCAAATTTCCTAAGTGGTGAATATTCGCTAAGGTGGAGATTGTTGGGGATGTGGCTCATATTTGAGCAGAAGCGCATGCACTGGGAAAGATACGTGAAACGAGGAACAAAAGCATGAGAGGAGGCTGCATACATGGGGATAACTGTTGACAATTTGGGCTCTAATCGTCGATAGTTTTAGGTAGAATATAGAGGCATTTCTTTTTACTTCAAACCGTCAATGGTTTCGTATAAACCGTTGATGATTTCAATTGGCGCAAGTCACATAATTCAAATAGGGAGGCCAATAGATTAGGCTAATCAGAGGGATTCCCTTCGGGGATTGCTACAAGGATTGTTTAGATAGGATCTATGGTTCCTGTACATTTAGGGTATGCATATAATCAATGATTTTTAACCTCATTGTAAGCTTTGACATTGTTCATAATGGAAAATGAAGTTGCTGATCCTGTGGACGTAGGCAATTTATCAAACCATGTAAATCTTGTGTCTTTTGGTTGTGTTTTCATTCTTCTTATTACTGAGTGTTTGCTTCTTTGTTATATTTCATTATTGAGTGATTGCATTGGTTGTTTATTGATTAATTTGTTGTGTGATTGCATCCTCCCGTTGCGCATACAACAAACAACACTTTCCTTAACGAACCAAGAAATCTGCCACCTGATTACCTTCTCTAAATTGGTGCTTTACAGAGAACTGAAAACCTTGTAACTCCTCCTTTAATAATTTTCAAAAGTCCTATAAGTACTTGGAGGACAAATTTCAGATGTGAGTCATCCCACCACCAAATTCGAGTCGCTTTCAATACAAATATTATGATATCCCATCTCTTTAGAGAGTCGAACACCACTACTAAGAGCCCACTCCGCTCCATTGTTAGTACCTGGTTCAAATGTTTAGAGAAAGCGACCTTAATATTACCATATAAGTCACGGATGATAGCACCACCTCCACAAGAACCCGTATTTCCTCTACAAGAGTCATTAATATTTAGCTTCAACCAACCTACTGGAGGCTTTTTCCATTCTACTTTTCGAGGAGTTCTAAACTTCGACATTTTCGTTTTTACCTAGAAATCTTCTAATAAATTCTTATCTATGAAGGGTAGAGAACCCTTCACGCCTTCTACAATTTTTGCAAACCAAAACCTCACAGATAACCAAACTACATTCCCTGACTCATACTATCTTCCATGCAAGATTTACAATGTCTCAACCACAGTCTCCAAGAAATTATAGTAGGTAACAAATCGATAATCGTACCTTTTTGGGATGATTTTTTGGCACATCTGAACCATCTACTAATTTTGACCCTCCATGGTTTAGCATCAAAATTTAGAAATCCTAAGTCAGACGCTGCTATTTTCCATACCAAACTTGCAATGGATCCCATACTCAAAACATGATTGAGAGACTCATCTTTTTTATTAACGCAGCAATTGCAACATGAGACCATATCAAATCCTAATTTCCGCACTCTCTCATCCACAGGAAGACATTGGAACATGACTTTCCACATACACAACGATACTTTCTTAGGAAGTAGTTTATGCCAGACCCACTCCATCCATGGGCACCGCTCCCCTTTAATTCTTATCACCTCCCAAGCCGAGGCGGTTACATTTTAAATTCATTGATATTTGTCGTCATAAAAATGAAAAAAACAATATAAAAAACCATATTATTTCATCAAACACAAAATAGAATATGAATAGATGTTCTCATGATGAAATCTATAAATAGTCATTGATTATCTATTTTAATTATGAATTAATAAAAAAATTTATGTTATTTACTTTATTATGATAACATATTCAATTTTTTTTAGCAACTTATCAAATCGGTATACTATAATTATTATATTCTTAAGAAATTAACATTGAAAATTTCAAATAATATGTAATCTAAGTTTCTTAAAAAAATTAATAATTCCATCAATCATATCCATAAGTTAGACTAAATTATTACATTTTATTGATACATATAAAATTAATAAGGATGTATAAACTCAAAATAAATTTTTATTAATTTACAAACGCAAAATGTTTGAGAACTTAATTCTCACAAAAATAAGATTTTACTTAATGCATAATTAATATCAACTTGACCACCTCACTTACAATTTAACTTTTTATTGTGTTAAAATTAAGGAAAAATAAAATTACACTGCCTTAGAGTACCTATAAGGTTACAAATGTCTTCTTATATATTTGTAATAGTGTCAATAAAATCCTTTGAATCATCTTTTTAATTACAAAATATTCATTTTATTAAAAGACTTTTAAGTCTAATAACATATGATGTAGTATACAGTATACATTGCCAATCACTAAGTCAAGCATTATACTCTTGATTCACAAGGGGTGCAAAGCCATCTTCTACAAAATATAATCATAATGGTGTGATTTATTATTGGTCATTCAATCACTTATGGTGAAGTTATGTGTATATAATAAAAAATAATATAATGGCTTTCTTAGGAATATATAATCATGTTGATAATTTTTCAAATAAATTTATGGTCTCGTAACATTTTTTTGATTCCATTTAATTTTAAAAAATATTTATATCTAGGAAACGATCTGGGAATTTGATAATGTATAATATATCTAGGAAACGATGTGGGAATTTGATAATGTATAATATAAGAAACCGTGTTATCCTAAAGAAAATGACAATGAAATAATTTTTATTAATTCATAAGATAAGAGATGAATATTCCCACATTTCCCATTTGAATACATCCTATTTATGGAGTAAAAAAATAAATAAAAAAATTATATGCTGTCATTTGTTTAGGATAAAATACATTAATTTGTTTCTAAAATTTTAAAAATTTCATTTACCATCCTGGAGTTCAGCAAAATGATATGAACCTTCTGAGATTTTAAAAATCATATGGACCTTACTTTACATTTAACTTTTGGGAGACTCATATATACTTTCTCTATAAGCTCGTCATTTTGCCAAATATATTTGGGAAAGATCCTTAGTTTATCTTTTTAACAAATTTTAAGGGAGGTTTACGTACTTTGGGAGAGGTTTATAAAATTTTAAATTTTCAAGAAAGCTAGATACACGTTTTCTCATCAAAACTCAGGAAAGGTCAATATCTTCTACCCCTTGTTATATGATGACAATATTATTATTTCTTCTGATTATCAAATTCCTTAGAAGTTGAGAGTTCGTCGCGAGTCAAACATAATCTCAACATCATGTGTATATATTACATGAAGTAACCAAAAGATTATTTTATTTAAAAAATTATTATTTTTCTCTAATGTAGTTAGCTCACTCTTCGACAAAGAATAAATTTAATATACAATAAATAAAATATTTTACAATTTCAATATTTAATTAAAAACTAATTAGTGCAATCACCGACTACAATATAACATGTTCTGTTTTTTTTTTACTGTACATTGTCCTTATCTCATTATCTCCGTTCATAAAACCCTAATTTCATCCCTCTAAAAGGATGTCATGGTCTTCTACATCTCGCCGAAAAAGGAAAACCTTTAGTGCTTAACAAATATGGTATTTTTTTTAAAAAATTTTGACTTTAAAAAAGATATATAGTAATATTCTCAAAATGCAAAACCAACTAGACAGATCCATCACATATATCCTAGCTGTTGTACAATTTGAAGAGAACTATCTTATCCTAATGGTATTTTGTTGTGATGACTTGGATCATATCATGCATTATGTCCAAATCATATTAGCATTAAAATTAATTTCATTGATTATAATATATGAAGGTGGAACAGCTAATGAAGTGGACCTTGCTCACGCATTATAAGGTAGCTAATTAAGTAGAGTAGGCAAGTTGATGGGAATGGGATTTCCCTATTCTCTATTAATTTGCAGAAACATGCATTATACAGTATACACAGTATACATACACACACTAACCCAATAAACAAAACAAAACAAGCCATTAATGCAGAGAAACAGGGAAAGGGAAAGCCTGTCCTCTGACTCTCCCATGCAAGAGAGAGAGAGAGAGAGAGAGAGGCATAGTGGCGTGGAGAGTTGTGATACTGTGAAAGAGATGAATAATAGGGGAGGAGGGGGAGACCCAATTAAGAGGTGGGGTCCTAACCAGAAGGCAGAAACAAGTGGCATTGGAATATATAGCATCACGCAATTTTAAAGCAAAGCACTTCTTTCACAGTCCTCCTCTTCCCCCTAAGCCCTCACCTTTCTTTTTCTCGTCTCTTTTATGATAGCTTCTCTCTTTCTTCTATATGTTTATTATTATTCAAAGTCGTTGATTAAATGCCCTTCTTGGTTTTTGGGAAGAAGGTAATTTCCTCATGCCAAACTCTACTTTAATTTTTTCTATCTTCACATTCATTCTTCTTTCTTTTCCTTTCTTTTTTTTCTTCCCTTCTTAATTTTGTGCATTACCCACTTGCCCTTTTTCCAAATAGTTAATAAACTCTTTGCTTATGCATATCTTCAAATTTTAAAATATTATTGTCAAAAAGAAATATGCATTAACTAACCGATAAGATTTAAAAGTCATAAATGAAAACAAGTATGAAATAAGAGATGGAATAGAAGGCATATTCATCATCATTAAAGTCAATTTAATGATAATTTTTTATAAATTTTTTAATAATTAAAATATTTTTATGTTATAAACATGTTAATTTGTTGTCTTTATTGTTCAAAATATAAATAGTTATGAATATGTTAATCATCACGGAAAAAGATAAATATTTATATAAATTATCAAGACAGTATATATAGGCAAAATATATTTTAATGTTGTGCTCAATTATAACAATCACCTTCAAATTTTTTTTAAAAAATAATTACAAAAATATTAACCTTGTTTTTAATTTTTTTTTTATAGAAAACGTAAAAAAAAAAAAAAAAGCTATTAAAAAAAGTGTTTTCTAGAGCTTTTGTTATACAAATATTTTTTTAAAAAAAATTTAAAAAAATGAATTGATATTTTTGTAATTTTTTAAAAACTAAAAATAAAAATAAAATTATTTAAAATAATTAGACAAACCCTCAACAATTAACTCTCACTAAAACCTATCCCCATGTATATATTTATTGCCATGATGAAATATTGAACATTTTTAGGCGATGTCTAACATATAGCCTAAAAATATTCTACTCCATTGAATTTTAACATAATTATTCAACTCATGCTGATCATAAATTCTAATTTCCTTTTCTCACACTATTCAAATAAAATAAATTTCTCTTCTCAATATTCAACTAATTTGAACTTCGTACGAGCTTGTGTGTATGTGTCCGACTAAAAGATCGCTATGATTAGCTAGCATCATCGATCTCAAATAAATTTTTTGCATTATCTTCAATGGTTGAAAATTAACAAAGATAGGGTTCAATTGTTGAGAGCCCTAGGCACTACCCCACAAGCCAAAAAAAAAAAAAAAAAGTTGATAATTTTTGCTTAGTGATGGAGAGGTTTGACTTCTTATTCATGCATGGGAGCCGTGGAACTTGGGATTTTCAACCCTAGCGAATGCTTTAGTTTAATTTGCTTCATTGATTTTGTGGAGATGTGTTTCAAAAGGCTCATATATTTTTTTTAAAGAGAGGATAATACAAGGACACATGCTCCATGAATGAAGGTTCCCAAGACATTTGGTATGGACTCGCAGCGTGTGAAAACAATTTAAAGAATAAAATAACTAAAGAAGACACGTTTCTAGAATTATGACCACTTGGAAAATTTTTGCATGCACAAGACTTCGCTGTGCATGGAGTCTCATCATGCCTCATGACCCTTCGCCCCCACCCCCACCCATTAAGCTAAAACTGCACTAGACATGCTCTTCTTTCTAGATATGTATAAAAATGTCCTCCTTTTCTATGAAGAAGCATATTATTATTATTATTACTACTACTATTCTTTATCAAAAGATAATGGACTTGTCATACTAATATATGAATCGTATAGTAAAAATCATAACACGCCCACAAGAGGCTTGAACTAGCCCACTTCACGGTGGGGGATAGAACAATGAACCACTTGTTGGTGTGTGTTCAGTCCCACATCACGTATGTGGGTAATCTCAAGTCAGTATAAGATTTTCTTAACTCTCTCTCCTTTACACCTAGGGTTTTGATGATGAGCTCTCTAAGTACTTGGTATCAAAACTGGGTCTTGGGCTGTTTGGCTCCTCTATGGGCTGGACTTCTCCTCACCTCATTTCCCCGGCCCCATGGGCTCGAGGGGGAGTGTTGGTGTGCGTCGAGTGGCCAACATTGCCTCTGTGGGCAGTCCCAAGCTGGTATAAGATCTTCTTAACTCTCTCTCTTTTACACCTAGATTTTGAGGATGAGTTCTCTAACTCCACTGAAGTCTTAAACTTTTTGATTAAAATCAGATAATCTTCTTCAATTTGTAATTATAAATTATTATGTTGTTATATATTTTTCGGTTAATTGAAAGCTTAGTGCTTTGGTTTGGAGTACACGATAAGAATAACGCATCTGAATCTCGTCTTATGCTCTTTTTTATCGTCTCTTCGACTTTGAATCCAAAACCTTTAAAATGAAAGTTTCAAACTCTAACTGTGGGAATGACTCAAGAGAACTTGTCTTACCGTATTTAACGAGACTGGAACAATCTCAATTTAATCTCTCACTGGACTTTTAGAATTTTTTTTTTTTTTTTTTTAAAAAAAGAAAAAAGTTGAGGACCAAACTAGGGGGCACACTTGCAATGGTCAAGATTCAAATTCCGCAATTAGGGTTCAAATTGGAGAACCCAAAATAGATTCCTAACCCCAAATCTTTCCATTACACAGAGAGTCTCCAGGCCACCTAACCAACAAATGAAGGCTTAATTAAGGTAAAGCACATATCAAAGAATTAAGGCTTCAATGGCAGTTGATCAGCTGTTCTATTTTTAATTATAATTTTTTTTTTTAGAAAAAAAACAAAAACAAGATTGCTCATGTAACTAAAACGGTTCAAAATTTGAAAACTTCTGTCCTGATCTCATTTTTGACCCTAAAGAAGGGGCCAAGTTGGAGGGCCAAAGGGGGCATTTGAGTAATTTGGCCCAGAAAGGCACAGCACAGGGTGGCTTTTGACGAGTCACTTGACTTGGTGAGAAGGAAAAGAGAAAGGGTAGAGAGGAGAAGGAAGGAGAGGTAGCCAACAACCATGCAAATTGCAAAGCAGCAAATACATATAAATGTGTATGCGGGCGATGATGGCTTATTAGGTCAGGTTGGAGGGAGGTGTTGTGTTCTCAGAGATGTCTTTCTTCTTTGTTTTGTAAGACAAGGAATGGGAACAAAAGGACGCACATAGCTGCGTCATTGCCTGTTGTGTTGAGAGCTCTCTCAGTCTTCAAAACCAAGTTAAATTCCTCTGCTTTACAAAATTTTACCTTTCAAAACAATCAAATCAATTAAAATATAAAAGTCATCTTGAGATAGAAAAATCCTTAAATGGAAAATACCCAGAAACAGCGAGAGAGAGAGAGAGAGAGAGAGAGAGAGAGAGATGAGCAACCCTTGAAAACATTTTCACCACCCATATTTTCATGTATATTTTGGACAATAAATTTTATTTTGTTTTTTATTTTGGGGTAAAAAATAGTAACCTTACCTGAAGTTTGGTAAAAAAAAATAATGTCTTCATAGAGTTAAAGTGCTAAATATTGAATAAAAATCTAAAAATGTGCTGGGCACCCCTCAAATAGATTTTGACAATCCATTTTTCCATTTATATCTTGGAAAAATGGATTTTTTTTTTTTTTTTGTGTGTGTGTGCAGGTATTGAGTAAAACCCTAAAATGAGGAAACCCAAACAATGCATGCTTTGAAAAGATTAAAGAAGATGCTTTATGGATCCAATTTATATATTATATGTATATAATTTGAATGGAGTGAATGGGGAAGTGGGTCAAGATTGTAGAAGAAGAATGGGTTTCAATGAATATTGCATTACCATATGGATTCCAGAGTAAGCAAAAGAAGAGCTTTAATTGCATCCTTAACTTATTGTTTTATAAGTGGTGGAAATTGGAATTTAATAAGTATGGGACAGCGCTGCCTTCTCCCCTGTATTTACTCATGCTTTCATTTCTTTTGGAAACATCATTTATTTTTCACAATTATTGTATGTGAAGCTATAAAACATTAAAGCCACCCCCAAAGACCAAGCATTTAATTAATTAATTAATTAATTATTAAATAATAATAAAGTTTCTAAAAACTAAAATATATTTTTTGAAAATTTTAATTTTAATTTTGAAGTAGAGGCGCATGGGCCATAGAAATATAGAATGGAAACAATTCCAGCGGCAGCGGCAGCGGCTGAGACCCAACGAAGCACACCACCAGCTACAACTCTGCCTTTCATTCATTTCACATCTTGACTCTGTATTTGTTTAATTAATTAATTAATTAATTAATTGTGAAGTAATTCATTAATGGGTTAATTAAATTGGGGGGGGGGGGGGAGGGTAAATTTGAAAAAATGAGAATTGAAGAGGAGATAATAAATTAAGTAAATTTAATGAGGGAGGGGAATTAATTGAATTGGAATGAATAATTAAAAGGAGAGAAGGTGTTGGTTGGGGGAAAAACAGAGTCTTCATCAAGAAAGCCCCACGCGAAGAAGTAGAAGGGAGATCGGAGGAAGAAGCAAAGGAGAAGAGCAGAATAAGGGGAAGAGAGTGGGGAGGGTCTCTCTCTTGGACTGATTCTTTGCAATCGCATCTCTCTCTTTCTTACTTTCTCTCTCTCTATTCTCGTCTTTCTCTCTCCACCTATCAGATACGGAGAGATTATATAGAAAGAAAAGCAGAGGGGGTGGGGGGCAGAGGCAGAGGAGGCAGGGGCAGAAATAACAACAACAGAGTAATAGGAAGAAACAGAGGCTAAGAAAGAAAAGCAAGGAAAAGTAGGTGAAAACAAAGTGGAGATGAGGGGGGTGCTCTCTCAACACCCATAATTCATTTACTTTCGATTCTCTCTCTCTCTCTCTCTCTCTTCTTTTTTTAATTTTTTCTTTCATTGAAGAGTCCGCCTTGGGGTGGGGGGGTGGCATCTTCTTCTCTGTCATGCTTGTTTTGTGTTAGCGTTAATTAGCCCTTCCGCGTCCCCCACATTGCTCCCATACCTTTTCTCATCCTCAGCTCGATCCCATTTTTCTCTCTCTCATCCCACCTTATTCCACCATCTCTCTCTCTCTCTCTCCCTATTATATCATCACCACCATCATCATTTCTTATATCTCTACAACAAAACAATGGCCGTTCAAGCTCAATACCCGTCAAATATCCTTCTTCTAAACAGGTTTGTCTTCTTTCTTCTTCTTTTTCTCAATAAACTTCTCTCGCTGCTTCCATCTCTGAATTAACCTTGTTGGTTTCATGATTTTTTTTATTTGCAGAAGCGGACAGGAGGGGAAGGGCGCACTGGGGAACGATTATTCGTTGCAGCCACAACCCGGAGGGTATTTTGATCAATCCCACATGTTGTTCAACAATGGAGGTGAGTCCATATCTATTTTATTTATCTAAAACCATTCGTTTAAAAAAAAAAAAAAACTCTGAATGCCCAATTCAATCTCTGCTTCATTTTGAACCAGTTTCAAGCTCTGCTGTAAGATGCTTTTGATTCTAAATAAAATACCCTCTGGTCTAATTTCACAGTGGGCTCTAATCCCCGGAAAAGAGGAAGAGAAGTTACAACAACCCCCATAGCCACAGCCACAGCCACAGTTCCAATCAACACATTCTCCCTGCAACCTCAGCCTTCTCAGCTCATAGACCTCGCGCAGCTCCATAACCAGCGACCAAATGTCGTCTCCACGGGTCTCGGGTTAGCCTTCGGAGACCAATCGCAGCAGCAGCAGCATCATCATCATCATCATCAACAACAACATTTACAACAGCCACAGCAACAAAATTTTCAACAGCAGAACCTACCCTCTCACTCCTCCTCCTCTGTTTTATTATCTCTGTTATCAGAAGACTTCGCCACTCAAATCAAGAACCAGAGGGACGAACTCGACCAATTCCTTCAAGCCCAGGTACTAATTCTTCTCCTACTCAAATGGGCTCTTCGAATTTCTCACTTCTGGAGGCGTCTTCAATGGTGGGTCGGGTCTAATATTGGTCCTCCGTACAGGGAGAGCAGCTGCGGCGCACGTTAGCAGAGAAGCGGCAGAGACACTACCGTGCGCTACTGAGCGCGGCGGAGGAGTCGATGGTTCGGAGATTGCGAGAGAAAGAAGCAGAAGTGGAGAAAGCGGCCCGCCGGAACGCCGAGCTGGAAACTAGAGCGGCGCAACTTAGCGTGGAGGCGCAGGTTTGGCAGGCGAAGGCCAGAGCACAGGAGGCGACGGCGGCGTCGCTCCAGGCGCAGCTGCAGCAGGCTATAATGAGCGGGGCGTGCGCGGCGGAGCGTAGGGAGGACGGGCTAGGATGCTCGGTGGGTGGAGAGGGCCAGGCGGAGGACGCCGAGTCGGCCTACGTTGACCCGGAACGAGTCGTGAACTCGGGGCGACCGAGTTGCAAGGTGTGTCGGAAGCGAGTCGCCTCGGTTGTTCTGCTGCCGTGTCGGCATCTATGCGTGTGCACGGAGTGCGACGGCGTCGTTCAGGCTTGTCCTCTCTGCCTCTCTCTCAGAACCTCTAGCGTTGAAGTCTTCCTCTCGTAGGGTACCCTACCCCAATCCATGATTGTGTAAGTGCCCTACACCTACTCCCTGGCCTAGGGCTACCCTACCCTACCCTCCCCTACCCAGTTGAGAGCAAAGAGTGCAACAGTAAAAACTAAAACTTTTTTTTTTAAAAAAAAAAAAAGGGAAAAAATCAAATCAATAATGTTAATTAAGTAAAAAAAAAAAATAGATTAATTACCATCTGCTTTTTTGTTTTAATTTTTTTTCTTCTTTTAAATCCTTCTGGGGTGGAATTACCTAGAGGTAATGTACATGGCCAATGAGAATGGCATTGTTTTTTTTTTATTATTATTATCTGGAAATTGAATTCATATATAAATTCTTTTATTTGATACCTTAAATTATATATTACTAATTTTTCTCTTTACGTAGGCATATATATTGATAGGAATGCTTAATGCCATGCAATACCTAAAGGCGTACGTTTATGTTTGCTGCATTTGCTTTTTTAAGTAAGGTACTAAAGTAAGCAATGTGCGTAGGATGTTAATTAGGCATTATTAATCATTTATTTAATTCATTATTCAGTCCTTCAAATTAAACCATCAATTAATTATTTTTCGTTATACGTTCTCTCACATTTTTAAAAAATATCTTTATTTTATTTTCTTCTCCCCTTAATATGGATTTCACAAACTGTCATCGGAAAAAATTAAAATAAATGAATGAGAATTCATTCATGGCATGGAGCGGCGGTGTTTGGCTACGGATGTAGAGGAAGCATTAATGAGGACGTGGTGATGCACGTGACAGAGCTTTAGATAGAGATAATTAAAGAATGAGAATTATAGCCCACCCCTAGATTTCCCTTTCTATATAAGCCTTCTATTCATTATATGTTTTATTAGGTCCGGCACTGTGTGGGGCCCATCTACAAAATTTTGAAAAAAAAAATTAATTACCATTATTGTCAAAAATTATAAAAATAAAAATCAAAAATAAAAAGTGAAAACCGAAAATTGATAACTCGTTTTGTTAATATTTACAAGACTGTAAATTAAAAATTCAAAATTCAAAATACACATTTTATAATATGAATTTGTAATATTATATTAAAAGTATAAGTATTAGAATTAGTATATTCATTTTTTAGTGTCGTAAGAATAATTTTGTTGAATATGACAATTGAAAAGTAGCAAGAATAATTTTTAAATTTTATAAATTTTTTTTGACTATATTTAAATTTACATGGTCATTTGATTTTGGTTTTAATTATATTATGCATAGAATGATTTAATCTGCAAACTTCAATTTTGAATATTAAAGCAATGCGGCAATAGGTTGTTAAAATTATTAAAAAAAACTATAAAATTGTTTTCATTTTTACGAAGATGGCTGAAATTTATGAAGACAGCTGAAAACCAATAATGAAAATAGAAAAATATAAATATAAATAAACGCTTTTTCATTATATGTTTATTCACCGTATAGAAACAAAAAAAAAATTATAAAACCAAATAGCCTTCATAAAAATTTCTTTCCTATATTTTCCTTTATTATATTTATTTTATTTTATATTATTTTTGGGTAGGGGTTGAGTTTGGTTCTTGAATTTCTTTTAGTGTGTAAATGCTTTGAATCTAAAATAATTCATGTAACATTTTTTAAAATGGGAAGAAAGTTAATTAATGAAAGCAAATTATAATAACTCAAGATTTCTTGTATTACTATAAGATCTAATCTTTATTTATTTAGTTTAATTATGGAGAGGCTCATTTTCTTTTCATGATTTATTTATATGAAACCTTTTAAATTTTTATTTCAAATTATCAAATTTTATGTCCTCTAATAATGCTTTTAAAAAAATGATTTCACATGCAAAGTAGTGTTTGGGCTTTTTTATTTATATAAAAATATAGGTTTGAGGCCCAATGGGCCGGCCTAGCCTTTGTAATAGGAAAAAGGATGAAAGATACATATATTTTTTTATAAAAAAAAAAAAAAGAAATTAATTTCCTTTCCTTAATAATGAGATGGAAACTAATCACAAGTAGTCTTAAGAGAAGTGTCGTTATACATAATAATCAAGATATATATATATATATATATATATATATATATATATATATATATATATATATTTTATGTGGTCCATTAAACTAAATAGAATAAAAATATACCTATTTTTTTCTTTTTAATTTTCTCTATTAATTTAATTTTTTTTCTTTTTAATTTTGATAGTTATGGAAACTCGAGATTCTAATATCACATTCAAAAATTTCAGGGAGTATTCAAAATTTACCCTATGAGTGGATACCTTGGATCAATGGCAAGGTAACTCATTCACGACTAGTTGGTCACAGATTTGAATCCAAGAAATAATCTCTCTACTGAAACAGTAGGGATAAGGTTGCATATGCCACGACAACCCTCTTAGCCTTACATGGCAAGGAGCCTTAAGGTTGGAGATAGGGGTGAGCATAATTCGAGAAAACTCAAATTAACCAATTTAACCGATCAAAATTTGTCGATTCGGTTTAGGTAAACAAATCGGTTTGGTTAAGCTTCACCAAAATTCGGAATTGGTTTTCGGTCCGGTGAATAGGAAATATAAATTCGTTTAACCGATTTAATAATTAATTAAATTTAAAATATAAATTAATATATGTTAAATAATCAAGCTTCACCAAAATTCTGTTTTTAATAATTAATTTTAAATAATTTCGGTTAAATTCGGTTAATCGAATTTAACAAACAGGTAATTCGGTCGGGCGAGGTTCGGTTAATACCCCTTATTTGGTCGGTTCGGTTAATGGAAATGATTAACCGAAATTTTCAGTTAATTAACCGAATTTCACCAAATCGACCGTTTGCTCTCCCCTAGTTGGAGATGCCCTATTTCTTCTAAAATTTGCCCTACGAATCAAGCTGTTAACTAATATGCTCTCGTATCAAGGAAAAACATTCAAACGAATATATTAATTTCTTTCATGTTGTAAATTTATGAAGAGATTTGAAAGTCTAATTAGTTATTTATCACAATTTAAGTCTTCGTAATTTGAATATTAATTTAAATATATTATTTTATAGAAGATCTACCTAATTTGAATTCTAAGCAAAACCAAATTTAAAAACATTTAATTACAAATTAAAGAGTTTTTTTTTTTAACTAAAAGAGAGCGGCACCTCCATTTATTTATTAATCTACCTTCACTTTTGGCGGAGGAATACCGTACATATTATGCATGGGGGTGTCCCTCCTTATGCATATTATGGCCCATAAAAGTATTTCCAACGCATAAAATCATTAAATTCATTTTTGTATAATTAAATTAAAGCTTAATTCTTCTTTTTAGGTAAGTAAGATTCATCAACTCATACGACATATATTGCACATATGTTACAAAGCACATAAATTAGAAGATTGCCTACCATGTATGCAGACTATGCCATAAAATTAAGTAGAAAAATGATTCTCAAAATTCAATCTATCTCAATGTTTAAATGCAGAGAAGAACTTTAATGCATTATGCTTTAATTGGTTCTAGTAGAACTTTAATTAAGTAGAATAATGATTCACAAAATTCAATCTATTTCAATGTTTAAATGCAAACAAGGACTTTAATGCATTATACTTTAATTGGTCCTAGTTGAACTTTAATTAAGTAGAACACTGGTTCTCGAAAACTATGAACTTTAGTGCCTTATACAAGGAAAGATGGGTTTAACTTGGAAATGAAATAAGTTCTAAATAAGTGTACGTAGTTGAATTTTTAAAATATAATTATGTTATTTTTGGAGGTATGAATTTGGAATCTTGAATTTGAATTTGGATCAACTTTAATTTAATTTTGGTACTTGTCATTTAAAATGGGAATAAGATTGCTTGCGTTGAAGAGTTTTATAGAAATATGAAACATTCCCCAAGATAGGATTCCCGATAGTTATAATTAAAATGTGAACAAAACATAAAAATAATCAAGAATCGTTATCGAGAATCAGTAGCTGGATCTAGGAATTGAATGTCACATCCGCGCCTCTAACTTCAGAGCTTGAAATCAACTCGAGGTTGACTAGGATGATTATCAAGAATCATCAGTAGATATCTACTTGTGTGACTAGTGCTGTTCAAATTACCTAATCTATGTAAATTTATAAATAAGTGATTTGTTCATTTTCTATCATGAAAACGTATTGTGGTGAGTCATAAGGTTTGTATGGTGTGATGTTATAATGTACTATTTGTGGTGTAAGTATGTGGGAAGAAAAATTTTAGAATTTCAAATTTTGAATAATTAAGGTTTCGTGTGACGAGATACTGGCACTCGAAATAAAATGGTCAAATTGAGTCTAAAAGATGTGAATATGTCAAGCACTAAGGGGCAGGAATGATCCACATGGAATATCATGAGGATTATCCATTGATTAGTGAGTGAGAGAGGAAATTTGTCGAGCCCCCAATGTGGGAGAGTGGTTTGGGTGGATTTTAAATTCGTAAGAAGATTTTTATTAGTTTATTGGTCATTTTAAAAGAAATAAAATGATGATAATATTGGAAGTTGAATTACAAAACAAATGTAAACATTATTGTAGAGAAGCTTGAATGGCAAAGTAGCCATCTAGTTTCGACAATTGCAAGTGGCAACTAGTTGTGCACAAAACACATGTAAGGATTTCGATGCTTTAGGTGCGTGTAAGTATTTGAGTGAGTCAACTCGACTGACATGGTCAAATCACTTGGATAAACCTAGCTTGGTCTTTTTCTAATTATTTATTTTTATTTAAAGTAAAATCTAATAATATTTCTCGAGTTTTTATAATAAAAAAAATATGACACTTTGTCCCTTTAATTTTTGAAAAATATTTAAAATCCTAAAATTTTAATTTTATTGACAAAATGAACTTTTTGTTAGTTAGTAGTTAAATTTATGTGAAGAAATGAATTTTACTCTTAAGAGAATGATATTTTTTTCACCTTTCTATTCAATTGTTGCAAGAAAATAATAAATTAAGTTGAAAAAATTGGTCAGCTATGCATAATATCTTAAAATCAGACAGTAAGCAAATTAAAAGCCCAGCTGATTCTTGATTAGGTTGATCCAACCAATCTAATTAGCTTGGATCAACTAATTGAAATGAGCATGATAACATAATTATACCATATATTATTTAAAAAAAATGTGGAAAAAATAAAACTTACTAATAGATCATAAAAAATACCAAGTAATTATAATGATATCAAATGTTATATGAAAATTTTCATACAAATTATATAACTAGCGCATCATGAAACAAATAAAAGATAAGCTAATAATTTTTTAAAAATTTAATTAACCCATGAAATATATAGTGTTGGTATCTCCATTCAGAGTTTATGCTCTGTAGGAGGTAAATTGAGGAACATTAAAAGCTTTGCGATCCACCTGTAAATCATTGGAAAGGCGGTAGGCATCACTTCAATCCAACTAACCCTTGTGATTAGGGATCTAATTAACCTTCTTCTCATCATCCAAAATTTGAACTGTCACACTCCGAACCCGCCAAGTGGGGCTCGGGGTGTGATGTGATCCAATCACCTGTATCTGATATTATAACATCAATTACGCAGCGAAAAAATTTTGTACATCCAATATCCATATATATTCTCAAAAAACTAAAACATAAACCCAAAAATACATCAGATTTGTACCCTCTCACAAAAATGCTAAACCAACAAACCCAACCCCGAGTTCGCTAAGTTCGATCACGTAGAGGTCCTGAAAAAGATGAAATTCATATCGGGTGAGACACATTTCAATAAGTCAGAATAGATTAATACCAGTGTGTAGCTATCATGAGATTTGTGTACAAAATATAAACATCATTTACAAATTAATCCACAATTATGAAATCATTCTATGTCCCTACTCACACACATCCAACGTATTTTATTAACGAGAGTTTCCCAAGGATTGAGGTGATTACTCACCCATACAAGTAGCACCCCTCTCCTCTGATACCTTATGCAATCAGGTATGGCTACAACTGATGCTAATCAGGGCACTCGCCTTTCTTAGCAAACCCTCGAGCGGAAAATATATTTCACCCCAAATACATATAATACTATAATTTATTACTTTACTCTGTATTTGTTATCTCTGTATTAAAGTTCTCGATTTTCACACTTCTCAGTATTTCACATCTCATAAATCTCACTTCCACATTTCGCATTCACATTTCACTTTCTTTGTATTCCCGTCTCCATTCTTATATTTTGTTCTCATTTTATTCATAGATTAAATTAACAATTATGCATTTAGAACTCACTATCAAATGGAGAACACACTGTCATGCTTCCCCCCATGACAGGTTGTGCGGTCTGAAGGGTGGACTTAACCCTAGTCGGCCCATCAGAATTAAATAAAAAAAACAACATCTTCAGTCTGTAAGTCAGATTGGTTTTCCCGACACTGGTCCTGACTCTAGGGGCACTCTACCCTACACAGCACAATTGACCATCCCGTCTCCACACTCTCCACAAGACGTGTGGGTGTACTAACTCTTCAAAAATCATGCGCAACAGTACTGTGCATAACACAAAACCACAATCCACCGAAGTTCTCAAACCATAACTTGCAATTTAACATTCACATTCAACTCTAATTTAATAATCACACATAATAATATGCTCAACACATTTCAGTATTTCCAACATCTCATAAATAAATATATATATATATATATATATATATATATCATAATTCATCGCAATATATTCTTTGTACTCATGCCACACGATTTAGAATAATACACATTTATACATTTACTAAAAATACGGTAACCCACATTCATCATTCACATTATTTAAAATACGCATTTAATTATCTCCACAATTATCCAAAAAATTCATTACTTTCATCATTCCATTTTCACAAATAATAACTAATAACACAACCCTAGGCTCAAAATCACAGTTCAAACGGTTGGTTTTTCTAAAATTCGCATAATAAACATATACTTACACATATTATTTTTCCATTTCAATCGATAAATTCACAAAATTACTGGCTTAATCTATTCCTCTTACCTGGTTTCCAGAAACTACGTCTGTAGGGATCCCGAAATTATACCTGCGACACTCACCCAAATCCTGAATTCATAAATCCTAGTTTATTAATATCACGCCAAATAAAATACCGTTATTTTCCACATTTCCTAAACTCATAAACTTCAAATAAATAATTGAATTACAAAAAATCACAAATTTGCTAAATTTCCTAAATCTTACTTTAGCCTTGGATTGGTGCCTAGAAATCCCAATTCAAAAATCCGCTCTACTAGACTTGTAGAGAAATGCTTCTAGAACCACGTGGTGGTTTCAGATTGTCAGTTAGGCTGAAGATTTGAAAGAAATTGAGGAGAAAGAGTGGGTTTACCTTACCCCAGGAGTGGTGCCCGCAATGCTCCTACAAAAAATTCACTCCGGTGGGAATGTCAGTGGTAGAGAATGGAACCTAGTGATATTTTCTTTTTTTTCGATCGGCTGAGTATTTGTTAAGAAAATTTGGAGAGAGAGAGAGAGAGTGGAGGCAAAGGAGAGAGAGTTGGCGAGAGAGTTAGCAGAGAGAGAGAGAAAGAGGCGTCTGGACTTGTATTCCAATTTGAAATCGGATGTGAAGCTTCCTGAAGAAGCTTATATATATATATATATATATATATATATATATATATATTCCAATTAGTTTTTTTTTTTCATACTATTCCTTTTATTTTTATATTTAATTAATTAATTTAATAATGTTTAATTAATTAATTAATTAATAATATTTTTTTCCCGAGTTACTACATGAACCCCCTTGGAAAGCAATGATGATAACCCTTAAATTACCTTTGCCATTGTTGCCTTAATGAATATAGCCAATAACGAAGGGACAAACCTCTCCCTCTAAATCCTACAGGAGAGAATTTAAGAATGCATCTATGGAGCCCCTAGCCTACATTCACAAATAGCAGTTGGTTCTCCAAAAGAAATGCTTTCTTGAGAAAGGGTGAGTCGGCTACTTGCAGAAGAGACAAATTCGGATTACCGACATCCTGATGGAATAGTCAATAAAACCTAAAGAAAATGGAGTTGTGAAAGAGAGGAAGAAAACGTGAGTAAAATAGAGAATAAGAAGAAGAAAACCCTAATAATTTTAACCCTCAAATTGCAAAAGGCGCAATGCACACCAAACTAGGTGTGTAATGTGTTGCCTATGGAGGGTGTCGCCTATATGAGGCATAAGTCAACCACCATGTGGGTAAGGTATTTTAGAGGGCTAGACATGTTCTCTTATAAGCATTGTTTGACACGAAATTTCATCGCAGCAATAGACTAGTAGTAAAGTGAGGAAAGAAAAAAAAGTAACATCCTAGTTTCCTTCATTTCATTCACCCTAGAAGTACTCTCCCAAGTATAGCAAGATTATTAATGCCTTTATCCACATAGAAGTGAGTTATAAGTCACACAAAGCCTAACACTTTTAGGTGATAAGAAACTAAAGTGAATAATGCATCTTTTGCCTCGAGCACAAGAAAAATGCATCGCTCAGATTATCGACAAGTTTGACCCCTAAAAAAAATATTGCAAGTATCACTTGCTTGTGGAAGAAGAAGGAAATGAGTCAAGGTCAACTGTAATTATGTGCCAACATTAAAGAGACACTATTTATGTTAAAAATGTATGTCATTTATTAGGCAAATTTAGAGCAATTATGTTTTGGGCATAATTTAAGGAACAATTATAACTCGAAGTTAGACTTGGAATGGACATAGATAGATGTGCAACCTATCTTGCAAGGGATTTTCGTTCCATTTCAACATATCAATGCAATAACCCATCACTTAACAAACCTAGTGCCTCTTTATCCTTCTTTCACTCCCTTCTCCTTCTTTTCCTCTCCTATTAATTAATTCCTTCTTTATCTCATTCTTCCCTGCTCTAATATATGTTTGCACCTCTTCTTTTTTCGCTTTTTATATGATTTTTATGAATTCTATGATTTTTTGTTCCTTTATCTCACAAGGTGCCTTTTGTGAGCTAGGCATTTATCCCAAAACCATTTACTGGAATAATGAGTTTACTTCACCCAATTTACTATCTCCTATCTTAATCTCTTTCATTTTAATAGGTACTCAATTTTTCATTAAACAACTTAAAAATAATTTAAAAAAAAAAACAAAAACACAATCATGGCCTCTTAAAATAGTTGCATGCAAAGGTTAGGAGCTTTTCTATAAAACGACTATGTAGACACCCCATTTTTCTTGGTCATTATATGTAAGAACCCGACCCAAGAAGTCCAGATTAAATAAATGAGTGAAGGATAAAAAGGTAAAATTAGAAGGTTTCGTCGATGAAGCCGTTGTTCTTGTCGACGAAGGCCCTCATACTATTCATCAACGAAATTCAGAGCCTCGTCAATGAAGAGATGCCGAGCGAGTTGCAAAATATCATAATAGCGTTTGTCGCAAAAGGTAACGGTCGTCGACGAAATGCTTGACTGGATCTTCGATGAAAGCACCATCTCATCAATGAATTGGACTAGCTCAATGGTCTATAAATAGGATATTTTGTCGCTTTATTGTTAAGAAAACTCAAAATCTTCTCTCTCCTCTAGAACTCGAACCAACTCTCTCTCTCTCTCTCTCTCTCTAAGAACAGGCTATCTGTTACTCAAATCGATGATCTGATGTTACCATGTGGATCAAGAGGAGAATCTTTACAGTTATAGGGGATCGAAATTTCGTTTCGAGGATTTTCGGGTTTTGTTCCAAAATAGAGGTAAGGGTTTGATTTTAGTTTCATTTCGGTATATCTGTAAAGGTTGGAATTATATTGAAGTATTTTTCTTCGATTCTTAGGCTTTGGAAACTCAGTTCACCATTTTGGAGCCGTTTAGTTCGTGTTTTGATTTTCGGGGAAAGGTAAGGGGTTTCTGCTTATATTAGTTATTTTTGTAATCTAAATAGATAAAACTATGGGTTACGATTATACAAATGTTTTGGCTACGTATTTGGGAAAATCTATCGGGTGAAATGACGGGATTTTTTGGTTTACAATTTTGGAAAAATTGGGGGCTTCGGGTATCATCTCCGTTTCTATTGGAAAACTATACATTTGGTTAAACTGTGATATAGAGATGACCGTACGTTTGATTATTTTAAATTGTATTTTTGGAATACCTGATATGAAATTGTTTGTTTACCTAAATAAGTGTGGATGAGCTTATATATATTGAATGATATGTTTTGTGGAAAAGCGCGTCGATTAACTACTGTAGGCTGTGAATGATGTATTTTGTGGAAAAGCGTGTCGGTTAACTACCGTAGGCTGTGTGTAATTGAAATGAGATATAGGAACGTGAGTTCCAAAATGTTCTAGGTTTTGTGAAAATGCCGAATTGGGAAAAACCGAAGGCCTAAGACAATCGAAGCGTGCTGGTTAACAACCGAAGGCTGAGATATAAGGCGTTTTAGAATAATACCATAGGCGGTGATATCCGGCTTGAGGCTGAGGGTGTGCAATACCACCTATGATTCCAGTTGGTGTCTAAAGGGTATGAGTTTGTACCATGTTTGCACCGGTTGAATGTTGTGGAGCTTAGGCTATGCTAGGTTACCAAGGGTGCCGTGTTGTGCGGCTAGCTTAGGCTGAAGAGTGTGACGACACTAGATCGCGGTATTTTGTGAGATGTATACTGGAACTGTTTGATAAAATATTGGAATTGTGAAATGTTTATGTTTTACTCTTGAAATAACACTCATGTGCCACACACTCATATAACCTGTTTCTCCCTTACTGAGAGGTGTCTCACCCCTATTATACAAATGTTTTTCAGGTCCTTCGAGTAGCCGACACTAGCGTCCTAGCGTATCACGAGTGTGGTGGTTGGGTAGTGGTGTAGGAGTACTTGTATAAGTACTGATCCTTAGCCGGGTTGTCATTTGGGTTATGCAAACACCCGGTGTATGTTATATATTTTGGGAATTAGATGCTGTTTTGTATAGACTCTAATATGGTACTATAAATGTATTAGGTTGAATTATTCTGCTACATATGATTGTGTATGTGATGGTGGATAGGGTATACGTGAACCCCACGGGGTCAGACCCTTATATTGTATAGTATCATTGACGTTTATATGATACAGGGACAGGTTAGGTTACTAAATCACACCCTGAGGCCCATTTCCGAATTCGGTGCATGACAGCTTGGTATCAGAACTAATCAGGTTGTTAGGTTTTGTAGACTTGGTTAGGCGTGATTTTTTAAACATACCAGAGTATAGGAATGTAAGGAATGGGTAGAGTAGGTCGAAGGTTGTCTTGTAGCTAGACAAGGATTCATTGACGATGTTCTATGTTTTTCCTAGAATGACAATTTCAGAAAACCACGAAAAACCATTGACGGTTTTGTGTTTGTGCGGTATGGCAGACCTAGGCATGAGAGTCTTTAGTTTAACATGATTATTCTGCAATGATTGTGTTAATTGTGTTATGATATAGGAATACTAATCTATTCCTATACTATTTGCAGTATAGGACCCAAAGATAGAAACTGGGATAATAGCTTGGAGGGGAATACTAGTGAAGGGTCATCTTTCGTGCCTCAGGGCTTGACTAGTCATATTATGCTAGAGATCGGGTGAAGTGTTAAGGGATGGGAGCCTCCACCTACGGTTATGGGCTGCACCATTGAGAAGTTCACCCGCATGCATCCTCCAACATTTACTGGGGGATCCAACTAGATTGTAGCGGAGAATTGGGTGCAAAATATAGAAAAGATACAAAAAGTTATGCATTGCACCGAAAAGCAAAAAGTTCTCTATGCTACGTTTTAGCTGGCAGGAGAAGCTAAGAGGTGGTGGATGGCGGTGAGTCTGCTTAAGGAGTGGAGAGCTGATTCATCGGGGATGACGTGGGGCTGCTTTAAGGAGGTATTCTTCGAGAGATACTTCCTGACTTCCGTCTATGACACAAAGGCAGATGAGTTCTCGAGTCTGACTCAGGGGACCTTGACAGTGAAGAGTTATACAACTAGATACATCGAGCTGTCTCACTTTGCGCCATGTATGATCTCGAATGAGTACAAAAAGGTTCGGAGGTTCGAGAAGGGCTTGAGGAAGGACATTCGTAGGCTGGTGGGAATGTTGCAGATTCGGGAGTTTCCTGTTCTAGTGGATAAGGCTGCCATGGTTAAGGCTGGTCTCCAGAAGGATGAGGCATCACAGGATTAGAAGAAGAGATCGGTGCCTTCTTGTTCGCAGACTAGTTCCCATCACGGGCACTGGAAGAAGAGGAACTACGGTTCGGGTAATCGCTAGGGTACGGAACCATGGGGTCCACAGGGGGACCAATCTCATGAGCGTTGTGCTAGGTGCTACAAGTGGCATCATGGTGAATGCAAGCCGTTCGGGGGTAACTATTACAGCTGTGGCAAATCGGGCCACAAAGCCCAAGATTGTCGTACGCAGATGACTGGTATGCTTGCATAGAGTTAGAACCGAGGACAGAACCAGGTGCCTCGGGGAAACACGGCTCGAGTGAGGGTGTGCTTGCTTACTCCAGCGGATGCAAAACATGCTGGTAACATGGTGACAGGTACCATGTTATTGCTTTCATAAAGAGTTGTTGTCTTATTCGATTTAGAAACAACCCACTCCTTTATATCTACCAATTTTGTGAAATTGTATGGGGCTGAAACCCAAGTGATAAATGAGGGGTTATCTATAGCTACACCATCTGGGAGTGTGTTGATCTGTAGGAAGATGTTAGGAGACTGCCTAGTGGTAATTTAAGGAAGGTCGCTACTGGTGAAATCTAGTAGTATACGACATGTATGAGTTTGATGTCATACTGGGAATAGATTGGTTATCTTCCAGTTTTGCGGTGATTGATTGTCATAGAAAGTGGTGGTGTTCATACCTCCTGGGGAAACAGAGTATGGGTTCGTAGAATCATATGTTCGTTTGACGCCACAAATTCTGTCGGCTATGCAGGCAAGAAGGTTACTCTTGGACAGTTATCAGGGATACCTAGCTTGTGTGAAGGAACCACCTCGGGATGATCTGAAACTTGAAGATATTCAAGTGGTTAACGAATTTTTGGATGTATTCTCGAAAGACTTACCCGGTTTACCTCCTAATCAGGAAGTGGAGTTCGCTATTGAGTTGCTGTCAGGTAAGGCACCGATTTCTAAAATTGCATACCGAATGGCTCCAGCTGAACTTAAAGAGTTGAAGGAGCAACTACAGGAACTATTGGATAAGGGCTTTATCAGACCTAGTGTTTCGCCCTAGGAAGCTCCAATGTTTTTCATGAAGAAGAAGGACGGGTCAATGAAGATGTGCATTGATTACTGTAAGATCAACAAGGTAACAGTGAAGAACAATACCCGTTGCCTCGTATAGATGATCTGTTTGATCAGCCACAGGGAACGTAGGTCTTTTCAAATATTGATTTACGATCAGGGTATCATCAAGTGAAAGTTAGGATTAAGGATGTTGCGAAAACTACTTTCCAAACCTATGGTCACTATGAGTTTCTGGTCATGCCATTTGGGTTGACTAACGCACCAGCGGTATTCATGGATCTAATGAAAAAGGTTTTTCATGAGTACCTAGATCAGTTCGTAGTGGTATTCATCGACTATATTTTAGTATATTCTAAGAGTTCAGAAGAGCACGAAAACCATCTGAGATTGGTACTTTAGGTACTACAGGAAAAGAAGTTGTATGCCAAGTTGAAGAAATGCGAGTTCTGGCTAAAGCAGGTCACATTTCTTGGCCACATCATGTCGGGAGATGGTATCTCAGTTGATCTAGGTAAGATAGAAGCAGTGGTTGACTAGGTGAAACCAAAGAGCGTGTAGGAAGTTCGGAGTTTCCTAGGACTAGCTAGGTACTATTGGCGGTTGGTGGAGGGATTCTCTAGATTATCTAGCCCTTTGACACGATTAACAAGGGTGCGAGTAGAGTTTTCAGGAGTTGAAACATCGGCTAGTCATTGCTCCAGTTTTAACCATCCCATCTGGGGACGGTGGTTTTGTGATTTACAATGACACATCTTTGAAGGGTTTGGGATGTGCATTGATGCAACATGGAAAAGTAATTGCTTATGCTTCTCGTCAACTCAAAGAGTACGAGAAGAATTACCCCACGCATGATTTGGAGTTGGCAGCAATGTTGTATGCGCTGAAGATTTGGAGAGACTACTTGTACGGTGAACAGTGTGAGATCTTTACGGATCACAAGAGCCTAAAATAATTTTTCACATAGAAGGAATTGAACATGAGGCAGAGGAGGTGGCTAGAATTGATCAAGGACTACAATTGTACCATTAGCTATCATCTAGGGAAAGCTAATATGGTAGCTGATGCGTTAATTCGGAAGTCAGAGCACACATTAGTATTTGCAGTGGTAGGTCAGCATCATATCAGACGAGATCTGGAGGGGATTGGCATGGAGTTGGTGGATGATAATCATCAGACTTTCATTGCTAGTTTGGTGATCCAATCGACATTATTAGAGAGGATTAAAGTTGCGCAGGCTAAGGATGAAGAGTTAGTCGAGGTGGTAGAGAATGTGCAGCAGGGGTTGGCAGTAGATTTTAACATCTTCGAGGGAGGTGTATTGAGGTTTGGAACCAACCTGTGCGTTCCAAAAGACCAGGGTATAAGGAGGAAAATTCTAGATAAGGTGCATTGTTCTTTGTATATGGTACATCCGAGTAGCATGAAGATGTATCGAGATTTGCGCAAATCTTTATAGTGGAGTGGCATGAAAAAGGAGATTGCTCGATTTATGGAACAATGTCTGATGTGTCAATAGGTAAAGGCTAAACGTCAGAGGCCACCAGAGCCGTTGCAGCCATTGAGCATTCCGAAGTGGAAATAGGAGCACATTCATGGACTTTGTCTCTGGGTTACCACTAGCAGTGCACGGGTAGAATGTAATCTGGGTGATCGTGGACAGGTTAACTAAATCTGCTCACTTTGTACCGATGAAGGTTAAATACTCCTTGAGTAGGCTATCAGATCTATACATGCAGGAGATAGTCAGGATGCACGGAGTGCTGGTGTCCATTATTTCAGATCGAGACTCAAGGTTCACTTCTCGATTTTGGAAGAGCTTAGAGGAAGCACTGGGGACGAAGCTTACTTTCAATATAGCGTTCCACCCCCAAACTGATGGATAGTCAGAGAGGACGATACAAATCTTGGAGGATATGTTATGAGCGTGTGTGTTAGACTTCGGCGGTAGTTGGACGCTATTCCTATCGTTAATGGAGTTTGCCTATAACAATAGTTTCCAAGCTAGTTTTGGTATGGCACCATCCGAGGCATTGTATGGTCGGAGTTGTCGGTCTCCTCTATAATGGGATGAGGTCGGTGAAAGGCAGATATTGGTTCCTAAACTCATACAACAGGCTTCTAAGAAGGTCAAAATAATCAGGGATAGAATTAAATTAGCTCAAAGTCGGCAGAAGAGTTACACGGATGTGCACCGCCGTGAATTAGAATTCGAGGTGGGGGTAAGATATTCTTGAGAATTGCTCCGATGAAAGGGTTGATGAGATTCGGGAAGAAGGGCAAGCTGAGCCCGAGGTATATTGGACCATTCGAGGTACTTGAACGAGTGGGTCCGGTAGCCTACAAAATTGCACTACCCCCAGCGCTCTCTTGGTTCCATGATGTGTTCCACGTATCTACGTTGAGGAGGTATGTGCCGGATCCATCACATGTGATTAGTTACGAATCTTTAGAGATTTGGGATGCGTTGGCGTATAAGGAGATACCATTTCGGATTCTGGACCACAAAGTTCAAAAGTTGCATACCAAGGAGATACCGTTAGTGAAAGTGTTGTGGCAAAATCACGCAATTGAGGAGGCTTCTTGGGAATTGGAGACAAAAATATGCCAGAAATATCCACAATTGTTCTGAGGGTAATGTTGACCAATACGATTTAGGTAAGTATTTGATGCATCTGTTTAGAGTATTAATGTGTGGTTAGTCTCTAGGAAGGTTTTGTGATAAATGTGAACTCCCGAGACCCTGTGTATATAACCACAGTATTTCTCCGCCATAAGTGAGGGTATGTAATATATTTGAGACGGGGCTGCTATGTGGGAAGCCGTCGGCTTTTTCTAGGGTCAAGTATATGTTTGAGTGTATGATGAATTATCTAGTGAAAGATTGCAAATTTTGAGGAAGAAATTTTTGTAAAAAGGGGAGGTTGTAAGAACCTGACCTAAAAAGTCCAGATTAAATAAATAAGTAAAAGGTAAAAAGGTAAAATTAGCAAGTTTCATCGACGACGCCATTTTTCTTATCGACAAAGGCCCTCATACTGTTCGTCGACAAAATTCAGAGCCTCGTCGATGAAGAGATACCAAACGAGTTGCAAAATATCATAATAGGGTTCGTTGTCAAAGGTAACGGTTTGTCGACGAAATGCTTGATTGGTTCATCGATGAAAGTTTCATCTCATCGACAAATTGGACCGGGTCAAGGGTCTATAAATAGGATATTTTGTTGCTTCATTGCTAAAAAAACTCAAAATCTCTCTCTCTCCCTCTAGAACTCGAACCATCTCTCTCTCTCTCTCTCTCTCTCTCTCTCTCTCTAAGATACAGGCTATCTGTTACCCGAATCGACGACTCAACATTACCATGTGGATCAGGAGGAGAATCTCTATGGTTATAGCATATCAGAATTTCGTTTCTAGGATTTTCGAGTTTTGTCCAATATTGAGGTAAGGGTCTGATTTTAGTTTCGTTTCGGTAGATCTATAGAGGTTGGGATTATATT
Source organism: Malania oleifera (assembly GCF_029873635.1). NCBI lineage: Eukaryota > Viridiplantae > Streptophyta > Magnoliopsida > Santalales > Ximeniaceae > Malania > Malania oleifera. The sequence goes on along the minus strand of NC_080425.1, from coordinate 5,021,532 downwards.
GAAGTATTATTCTTTGATTCTTAGGTTTTGGGAACTCAGTTCACTGTTTTGGAGTCGTTTAATTCATGTTTTGGTTTTCAGGTAAAGGTATGGGGTTTCTGCTTATATTAGTTATTTTTTGTAATCTGAATCGGTAAAACTATGGGTTACCATTATACAAATGTTTTGGCTACTTATTTGGGAAAATCTATCGGGTGAAATGACGGGATTTTCGGGTTTATAGTTTTTGGTAAAATTGGGGGTTTCGGGTATCATTTCATTTCTGTTGGAAAACTATATATTTGGTTAAACTGTGATATAGAGATGACCGTACCTTTGATTATTTTAAATTGTATTTTTGGAATACCTGATATGAAATTGTTTGTTTACCCTAATAAGTGTGGAATGAGCTTATATATATTGAATGATATATTTTGTGGAAAAGCGTACTGGTTAACTACCATAGGCTGTGAATGATGTATTTTGTGAAAAAGCGTGCCAGTTAACTACCATAAGTTATGTATAATTGAAATGAGATATACGAACGTGAGCCCCAGAATGTTCCATGTTTTGTGAAAATGCCAAATCGGGATAAACCCGAAGGCCTAGGACAATCAAAGTGTGCTGGTTAACAACCAAAGGCTGAGATATGAGGCGTGCCGGAATAATACCATAGGCGGCGATATCCGATTTGAGGCCAAGGGTATGCAATACCACCTATGATTCCAGTTGGTTACCGAAGGGTATGAGTTTGTACCATGTTTGCACCAGTTGAACGTTGTGGGGCTTAGGCTATGCCAGGTTGCCAAGGGCGCCGTGTTGTGCGACCAACTTAGGCCGAAGAGTGTGACGACACTAGAGTGCGGTGTTTTGTGAGATGTATACTAGAACTATTTGTGAAAATATTGGAATTGTGAAATGTTTATGTTTTACTGTTGAAATAACACTCATGTGTTATAACATGTTTCTCCCTTACTAAGAGGCATCTCACCCCCATCATACAAAGGTTTTTCAGGTCCTTTGAGTAGCCAACACTAGCGTCCTAGCGTATCAAGAGCGTGGTGGTTGGTTAGTGGTGTAGGAGTACTTGTGTAAGTATTGATCCTTGGCTGGGTTGTCTTTTGGGTTATGCAGTCACCCAAGGTATGTTATGTATTTTGTGAATTAGATCTTGTTTTGTATAGAATCTGGTATGGTACTATAAATGTATTAGGTTGAATTATTCCGCTGCGTATGATTGTGTATATGATGGTGGATAGGGTATACGTGAACCCTATGGGATCGGACCCTTATATTGTGTAGTGTCATGGACGTTTGTATGATACATGGACAAGTTAGGTTACTAAATCACACCTTGGGGCCCATTTCCGAGTTCGGGGCATGACATTATATAACAAAATTTAGATTTTTTTTAATTTCTTGAAATTGCCTAAATAAACATAATTGAATTGATTTTCTAGTTTGACTTGCTGATTTGAGTTTTTAGAAAAAAAAAAAAAAAAGTGTTGTAAAACTGGGAAGGTGTCATCTAAGGTCTTGACTTAGTGATTCCTCTCTTTGTGGGTGTCCCCGTTCATGCATCCTCACTGCCCTAGAATTGAGTATTTATATTTTCCTTTTAAATCATTCATTTTCATTTATAAAAATACAATTAAAAAATAAATACAAAGAAAAAAACATCAAAAACCAAGCAAGTTTCCTACTTCCCTCATACAATCTCTACTAGCTCCCAAGGAAATTCGGAGCTAATTAGGGCTTTACCCCTTGCCCTTTAGCCTATAAGGGTGTTCAAAGAGAGAAGAGAGGGGAGAGTTGTTGGAGATTAAGGTACCACAGAGAGTGAAATAATCCTTGAGGAACAAGGAAAGAGATTAAAAAAATATAAAATGAGAGAATTTAGAGAGAGAGAGAGAGAGAGAGAGAGAGAGAGAGAGAGGGAGAGGAGAGAGAGAGGAGGAAAGGGTAAAAAAGATTGAGAGAGAGCGCGAGGGAGAGAGAGAGAGAGAGAGAGAGAGAGAGAGAGAGAGAGAGCAATGCAGAGCCCAAAGAGAGAATTAGAAGAAGAAAGGCTCGGTTGAGAGAAAAATAGAAGCAGTGAAGAAAGTAGGAGAGTAATTAGAGAAGCAAGAAGGGAGAGCTATGCTAATAGAGAACAGAGGCTGGAGAGAAGAATTAGGAGGTAAGCACCCCATCCCCTATTTTTGTCTCAATTAAGTTTTTTATGTTTGGCTTGATGTTTGATTGAGTTTGTAGAATATTTAATTTTTTCAAATCACAAAATGTTTTGAATTTTGCCATTGTTTATGTTTGTTTAAACCCAAAATCAGAACCCAAAGCACCCCCAGCTAGAACCTAAAACCTTAATCCTCAATTCCTAATTAAATCCCCAAAGTTTGAAATAAAATTAAAATCAATACCTAGCAAAACACCTAAAACAAAACCTACAACCCACCAAAAACTTGCAAAAATCTCAAAAGAATCGAAGGATTAATCCAAAAATTCAGGTCAACTGTTGTTCGCAAATGCACGGTGGAAGCTCTTTCATACACTCTCGAATTAATCAATAAACAACTAGTGCAATCACTCAATGATGAACAATACTGAAGAAGCAAACACTTAGCAATGAGAAGAATGAAAGCAATAATCAAAAGATACAAGATTTATGTGGTTCGGCAATTTGCTTATGTCCATGAGAGCAACAACTCTGATTCTCACTATAAACAATGTCAAGTTTACATTAGGGTTACAAAACATTGATTATATATGAACCCTAAGTGTACAGGAACCTTAGATCATACTTAAACCATCCCTGTAGTGATCCCCGAAGGAAAAACCTATGATCTACCTAATCTACTGGCCTCCCGATTTGAATTACGTGACTTGCGCCGACTAAAACCATTGATGATTTAAGCCAAACCATCGACGGTTTGAAGTAAAGAAGTAACCCCTGCATTTTGCCTGAAACTGTCGACAGTTATCCCTCTTCCTGCAGCCTTCTCTCTTTCTTTTGCTCCTTGCTTCACATAGCTTTCCTAATGCATGCATTTCCACTCAAAATATAAGCCACATCCCTAACAATCTCCACCTTAGCGAATATTCACCACTTAGGAAATCTAAAAGCAAAACCGCTGCTCCACCTGGGACAGTAGATTGGGTTTTTCTCCCATCTAGCACCTGGAGACGTTGATTAAGTCCAAGAAATGCTTGAACTTACCATTGTAACCGACTTCATTAGCATATTAGCCGCATTATTAGACATATAAACCTTCTCAAGTAGAATTTCTCCTGAGCAATTAGTTCCTTGACCTTGTGGTAACGCGCATCAATGTGTTTCGTCCTCACTTGGCACCCCTGATTCTTCGCCAAGCAGATGGCACTCTGACTATCACATTGCAGCCAAACTCCAGCTTGCTGGACACCAAGCTCCCTAACCAATCCCGTATGCCACAACACTACCTTGGCAGGCTCAACCACTACCATGTACTCCGACTCAGTAGTAGATAAATCTACGAGCGACTACACCATAAACCTCCAACAAATAGGTCCTCCCACACGGGTAAAAACGTACATATGGTAGACCTCCTATCATCCAGTCTCCTGCGTAGTCAGCATCCACGTACCCTTCCACTAACGGATCACTCTATTGTGCATTGAATATAATGCCATATCCGGTTGTACCCCTCAAGTACCTAAGAATCCACTTGACAACATCCTAGTGTTTTCGAACCAGATTCATGAAGAACTTGCTCACCACACTGATAGCATGTGCTAGGTTTGACCTCGTACACACCATAGCATATATCAGACGCCCCACCGTGCGAGCATAGGGGACCTTCGACATATCATGAACCTCATCGTCCATCCTTGGGCATTAGCCAATAGACAGTCTGAAATGACTCGCCAAAGGTGTGCTCACCGACTTAGCATTAGCCATGCTAAACCTCTCTAGCACCTTCTCCATATAGCCACCCTAAGATAACCATAGTATCCCTACAGTTTTGTCCCTGTGAATCTCCATGCCAAATATCCTCTCGGCCGCACCAAAGTCTTTCAAGTTAAACTCTTTTCCCAACAGAATCTTCAACCAATTTACCTCAATCATGTCTTTTGTAGCAATCAGCATATTGTCAACATACAGCAATAGAAATATGATAGACCCATCCAAAAGACTCCTCACATAGACGCAGCAATCATACTCACACCTCTTGTAGCCAATATAGGTCATATAGGCCTCGAACCTCTCGTACCACTACCTCGGAGACTGCTTTAGCCCCTACAGTGACTTCTTTAGTTTTCAGAATAAGTGCTTATGTCCAGGCTAAACCCTTCTGGTCGTGTCATGTAAATAAGCTCCTCTAGGTCACCATGGAGGAACATCGTCTTTATGTCCATCTGCTCGAGATGCATATCATGTTGCGCCAAGAGTCCCAACACTACCCTGATACCACAAGGGAGAAGATTTCATCATAATCTACTCCCTTCCTCTGCTAGTATCCCTTTACTACTAAGCGGGCCTTGTACTTCTCTCTTTCCCTTTTTGACACTGCTTCCTTCTATCTATATAGCCACTTGCATCCAATCGCCCGCTTCCCATCTTGAAGCTTCACCAAATCTCATAAGTGGTTCTTATGCAACGACTCTATCTCCTCCACCATAGCGCCTATCCAGCTACCTTTCCCCTAGCTGTGCATAGCCTTCTAAAAGGTAGTAGGATCTCGACTACTTGTGATAAGGTCATAAGACACAAGATCATCAAAGTCGTACCTGGTCGGTGGCCTGATGATGCGTCTGAGTATATCTATAGCTATGCTACGACACAATTACTATTCATATGAACTAGAACTCCCTATGTTCTAAAGATCGTCATCTTCATCCTAAGCTTCTAACTCCACTTACAGCGCCGGCTGATCTCTTAAGCTAGGAGCCCTTGTATGTCTGCCCCGAGTCTCCAACTCCACCTGAATTGCATGCCCATTGCTACTGTGATTTTCTAGCACCTATTGCTCTATTTCTTCCTAAGTATGCCTGTAACAAGCTCCTTATAAAAATAAATTCTCTACTATTTTAAATTAAAACAATTTCCTACACAGTAGAAAGCAAGTAACATGAAATACAACCTTATAAATATATATATATATATATATATATATATATATATATATACACAATACCAGAGTGTCTAAATATTCCACAAATATTACATATTATACTGTACTCTCAAGAACTGCTTTTACTAATACCAGGGTTAACAAAATTTGAACCCTAAAACACTCACTCTCAAAAAGGGCAGGCTAACAGCTCCTTAATCTGTGAGTCTGCTCCGCTCACCCAACTGGCTCACCTGAAAAATAATTCAACACTGGGATGAGCCAAAGCTCAGTAAGACGAAACATGCCATCACTCGTGTGTGGCTATTGAGATGTAGATCTATAAAAATTAATCCGAGTTAAGAGTAGTACAAAATAACTAAAACTGAAAATGCTGATACTACATAACATACTATAAAACCTTTAACTACATAATTTAACATATCAAACTATATGAAATTTCTTTTCATAATAATACTACTATTCCGAAAAATCTGATAATACTATAATATCTGAGAATATTTCCCTAGATGGTTATATGACATGATTTAACCCCTCATGACAGGGTGGTGCGGCTCGAAGGCTGGATCTATCCTGGTTGGCCTACCAGGATAAACCACTCTACTCCTTGGTCAGATCGGCCCTCCTCAACCCATATCTGATGGGGAGCTTGTCCACAACTAGGCACGATCGACCTCATACCACTTACTATCTGAGTTAAGTGGTTGCACTCTGAACTGAATATCTGTATATCTGTAGCTATGGTACCGTGCTCTGCTGTCGGCTCCATCAGGGTCTGATAATATATAATACATTTCTATATACAACTAACTGTTTTACCATGATTCTATAATAACTTTATAAACCATGACGCTGTAATAATCTGTAAATATATCAACTGTATTTTTCTAAGATAAACTATAAATCTGTATGTCATCGTACTGTAAAACTATAAAATCATGGTATTTCGAAAGATACTGTAAACGCATTTCACTGTCCGTATATTCTGCAAAACATATTCATGAAAATACTATATAAGCTTGTTTCTATATTGTATTCATGCTCTCATGCCACACAATAATTTAAAATATTTTAACATCAATAAAAAATTGCATAAATTTCTGCTTTGAATAATAATATGGTAAAAACATAAACTTTATACTGAAATCATACTAGGTTTTCCTAGCATAGCATGTTTCCCTTACCTAACTGTCGAAAAGCCCCTATCGTATACTAGTCCTATGGTAGGGCTTCCTATTCTACACCCTGAAAACCACAATTGTCAGAATAGAATATCAATATTTTTTGGCCTACATCATTTCCTACAATTGCCATAAGGTCAAAAATTAAATAAAAGACCTTATCCTGATTCTGGGGAGAAATCCGACTCAATCCCACCAACGATCCGCCCCAACAGACTTGAAGAGAATTCCGCCAGGGGTGTCGTGGTGGCCTCAGATAGTCGATCCGGCGACTAACGAGGCCGAAATTGAAGAGAGACGGAGGAAGAACCGTCTAGGAGAGAGAGAAAGAGGGAGAGGAGAGATTTTTGTTAATTTTCTGTGATTAAAATCAGTTTATGGCTATTTATACTGTGGGATTTTTCAACGAGCCACGTCACCTCATCGACAAGTCCTGTAGAAAGTTTGTCGATTAACCTGCACCCTCGTCGACGAATTTTAGAATTCCCAATAATCCTCTCTCGCTATCTTCTCGTCGATGAGACAAGACCTCGTCAACGAGATCCTGAAGAACCCTCATCAACGAAACCCCTATGTTCAATGACGAGTGCTTCAAAAATTTCAAGGCTTATTATATCCAAAATGCAATGTCGTCGATGAACGCAAAGAGTTCGTCAACGAAATCTGCTACCTTCTTCTACTACTGCTTCCATTTCACTCTCTCTTTATTATTTAAATAACATTATTCTTCGAGTCACTACATTCTCCCCTCCTTATAAAATTTCGTCCTCGAAATTAACTTATTCATATGATCCTTTCTTTGCAAAGGTAAATGGTCTACTTATTTTATTACTTGCCCTCACTTATGGCGGAGGAATACCATGGTTACATGGGTAGTCCTGGGAGATTACAATCATAAAATAAAATTTCCCCCAAAACCAAAAATACTACCTAACCTATACTCTACATTACAATTACACTGAACTCAACAAAATAAAATTACCATCTTAGCATATACATCAATATTATAATTCATCGAACAAGTGAGGATATTTCCATCTGATTTCCTCTTCAAGCTTCCATGAGGCTTCTTCAATCGCCTAGTTTCTCCATAGAACTTTTACTAGTGGTATCTTCTTGCTGCGCAGTTCTTGTTCTTTTCTATCTAAAATCTGTACTGGAGCTTTTTCATATGCTAAAGCCTCACTGACTTCCAGTTCTGCATGGCTGATGATATGGAAAGGATTTTGGACGTATTTTCTTAGCATAGAAACATGAAATACATCATAAACTCGAAATAGAGATGGCGATAAAGTTAGTCGATAAGCTACTGACCCAATCTTCTCAAATATCTCAAATGGGCCAATAAACCTAGGGCTCAACTTACCCTTCTTCCAAAATCTCAAGATCCCCTTCAGTGGAGTTATTCTCAAAAATACATGATCACCCACTTCAAATTCTAGTTTTCGGCGGCGAGTATCCGCGTAGCTTTTCTGCCGACTTTGCACTGCATTGATCCTATCTCGAATAAGTCAGACTTTATCACAAGCTTGCTGAATTATCTCTAGACCCAAAACTCGCCTTTCACCTACTTCATCCCAGAAAAGAAGAGATCAGCATCTCCTACCATATAATGCCTCGTAAGGTGCCATGCCGATGCTAGTCTGATAACTGTTGTTGTAAGCAAATTCAACTAGCGGCAAAAACTAAATCCAGCTACCTCCAAAGTCTAGCACACAGGCACGAAGCATATCTTCTAATACCTGCATTGTTCTCTTAGTCTGACCATCAATCTGAGGGTGGAAAGCAGTGCTGAATGCTAACTGAGTCCCCAAAACCTCCTACAGACTCTTCCAAAATCGTGATGTAAAGCGAGGGTCACAGTCTGAGACTATGGATAGCGACACTCCATGGGGTCGAACAATCTCTTGTATATAAATCTCTGCTAACCTGTTCATAGGGTAGCTGACTTTAATGGGCAGAAAGTGTGCTGTCTTTGTCAACCTATCAACCACCACCCAAATAGCATTCTGACCATGCGGCACTGGCGGCAGCCCAGTAAAAAAATCTATGGATACGTGATCCCACTTCCATTCTGGAATGAAAAGTGACTGCAACTAACCATCCGGTCTCTGGTGCTCAGCCTTAACCTGCTGGTATGTCAAACACTGCTGCACAAATTCAATTATTTCCCTCTTCATGCCACTCCACCAAAAATACTCCCACAAATCCCTATACATTTTCGTTCTGCTAGGATGAATAGTGTATAGAGATTTGTGTGCCTCTTCTAGAATCGTTCTTCTAATGCCGACATCCGCAGGCACACACAATCTAGTGCGAAATCTGAGGGCCCCATCATTGGCAATGCTGAATTCCTCTCCCTGACCATCCTGTATTCTGGCAAGCACCTCCACTAACTCTGCATCATCTCTTTGAGCAGCTTTAATTCTCTCATACAGTGCAGGCTGTGTCACTAAACTGACAATAAGCATTTGAGGATCATCCTTCACTAATTCCACACCGAGCCTTTCCAAGTCCATTTGAATCGGGTGTTGAATTGCTACTGCTAACTATGATGTATCCTTTGACTTATGGCTCAGTGCATCAACTACCACATTCACTTTACCTGGGTGGTAACTGATGGTATAATTATAATCCTTGATAAGTTCCAACCACCTCCTCTGCCACATGTTCAACTCTTATTGTGTGAAGAAATACTTTAGGCTCTTATGGTCAGAGAATATTTCACATTTCTCACCATATAAGTAATGTCTTCATATCTTTAGTGCATGTACAACAGCAGCTAAATCTAGATCGTGAGTAGGGTAGTTCTTTTCACTCTTTCAACTGCCTAGACGCATACGCCACCACCCTACCATGTTGCATTAGTACACAACCAAGCCCTTTCAAAGACGCACCACTGTAGATAACATAACCATCACCTCTCGATGGAATCATCAGTACTGGTGCAGTGACGAGCCGCTGCTTTAATTCTTGGAACCTCTGCTCGCATTCTTCATCCCACACAAACCTGACATTCTTCTTGGTCAAATGCATGAGAGGCTCTGATAAAGCTGAAAACCCCTTAACAAATCGACGGTAGTAACCAGCCAATCCCAAGAAACTTCTGACTTCCTGTGCGTTCTTTGCCCTGGCCTAATTTACTACTGCATTGATCTTGCTGGGATCCACTGAAATACCATCTCCTGAGATCACGTGGCCTAAAAATGCAACTTTCTCAAGCCAGAACTCACACTTGCTAAACTTAGCATAGAGTTTCTCTTGCCTGAGTGTCTGCAGTACCTGCCTCAAATGCACCTCATGATCCTCAAAACTCCTTAAGTACACCAGTATATCATCAATGAAAACTACTACAAATTGATCTAGATACTGGTGAAAAACTCTATTCATCAAGTCCATGAACACAGCTGGGGCATTCGTCAAACCAAAAGGCATAACGAGGAACTCGTAGTGCCCATACCTGGTCCTAAAGGCTGTCTTCGCGACATCCTCTGCTTTTACTCTCACTTGATGATACCCGGATCTAAGGTCGATCTTAGAATATACTCGTGTACCCTGGAGCTGATCAAACAAATCGTCTATACGGGGTAGAGGATATTTATTCTTAATAGTAACCTTGTTGATTTCTCTGTAATCGATACACATCCTCGTAGACCGGTCTTTCTTCTTTTCAAACAACACTAGAGCTACCCATGGCGATACACTAGGTCGTATAAACCAATTGTCCAGCAAGCTTTGCAACTGCTCCTTTAATTCTCCTAATTCAGCTGGAGCCATACGGTAGGGAACCTTAGAGATAGGTGCAGTCCCTGGAGGCAAATCTATAGGAAAATCCACCTTGTGTTCAGGAGGCAACCCAGGTAACTCCTCTGGAAAAACATCTAGAAATTCTCGTACCACTGGGGTGATGTCAATATTCAATTCATTTTTGAGTACTTCTTTCACAAACGCTATAAACCCTTGACCTCCATCCAAAAGTAATCTGCTCGCTAGCACGGCTGACACCAGCTGCGTTGGAGCACATACGTGTGAACCAACGAATCTGAATTCCTGTGTACCAGGGGATTTGAAAATTACCTCTTTCCGACGACAATCAATGCTGGCATGATTGGCAGCCAACCAGTCCATACCCTGTATTATGTCAAACCCACACATATCAAATACAATCAAATCAACTGATAACACTTTCCTCTGAATTTCTATCGGATAGCCCCTAAGTATCCTCTGACATCTAATCACTAATCCTGATGGTGTAGCTACTGACAGCACTATATCTAATAACTGGGTCTCACTCTCAGATAATTTAACATAAGATGCAGAGATGAAAGAATGAGTAACACTTAAGTAAAAAAGAATAATGACTGGATATGATAAAACAGTAAATGTACATGTCACCACGTCCGCAACAGTCTCAACATCACCTGGCGTCAGAGCGTATAGTCGCGCTGGGGCTACATTCCTCTGTTGGCCTCCATAAGGCACCTAATTTCCTCCATGAACTTCCTGATGTCCTCCCCGATAGGTCTTGGGAGCTGGAACCTGGTCCTGCGACCCTAGGCATGCACGTGCCATATGGTTGGGTCTCCCACACCGGTAACATACACCTCTCCTTACTAGGCACTCCCCTGAATGACGTCTCCCACATGTCTAGCACACTAGGAAGGTCTGCATACCCTGGTACTCCCAAGGTTCTGTCATCTGCCTCTAGTCTCCTCTATCATGGCCTCCTCTCCATGAACCCTTACTGGAGCTAGCTTGGAAACCCTAAGGCGCAGGCCTCTTCCTCTGATTTTGAGCGATTATACCCCTCTGTATACCACTCTCAATGATCGTAGCTCTGTCTACAACCTCCGTAAATGTCTGAGCTCTGAAGCCAATCACCTGCTCAAACAAGTTTTTCCTCAATCCTTCTTCAAACTTCCTGGCCTTTTTCTCTTCATCAGGTGCTAGATGTGGAGCAAAACATGACAACTCGATAAATCGAGCTGCATACTGGTATACAGTCATCTGCCCCTGTACCAGATGCAGAAACTCTGCTACCTTTGCGCTTCGAACAACAGAAGAAAAATATCACTTGAAGGACAACTCCTTGAATGGATCCCAAGTCACTAGCACTGGAACCGGCCTCTACTCCTTATCAGTCGCGCTGCTCTCCACTGGCGCTTCGCCTCCCTTGTCAATTTAAATGTTGCAAATACCACTTTCTATTCATCTTTACAAGGAAGCATAGCTAATGTCTCTTCAATATCCTAGACCCAATTTTCAGCTACAATCTGGTCATCCCCTCCAACAAAAGATGGGGGCTTCATCCGCGTAAACTGCCCAATCGAATAGTTATGCTCCCCTGAGCTCCTGGCCATCTCAGCCATCACCTGCTAGGTGACACTGCATAGAATGGCATCCATATCAGCACCTCCCATACTGGAAGGTCTTGGGCTATCTCCCCCAGTATTCGTGTCACTGCTTCCTTGATCCATCCTGAAAACAAGAAACACACTTAAGAACTTTATCTCCTACACAGACCCTATCTATTTCATGCTACTCAAATCCTATATTTATAATTAACTGCTCTCCCCAATCTTAGCTCAAAATCTAGTTCTACAACCTAGACACATGACCCGATGATAGTTTACTATGGTTTTCCTAAAATCGTCACTCCAGGAAAAACACAGAACCACCACGGAAAATCCTGTACCCAGACCATAGAACAAACCTCAAATTCTTCCCTACATTCTGGTATTGCTTCCGCTGTACTCTAAAGTCTACAGAACCTAGCAACCTGGCTCTGATACCACATTGTAACAACCTCCATATAAAGATAAATTCTCTACTTTTTTAAATTAAAACAATTTCCTACATAGCAGAAAGCAAGTAACATGAAACACAACCTTATATATATATATAATACCAGAGTGTCTAAATATTCCAAAAATATTACATATTATACTGTACTCTCAAGAACTGCTTTTACTAATACCAGGGTTAACAAAATTTGAACCCCAAAACACTCACCCTCAAAAAGGGCACACTAACAGCTCCTCTATCTATGAGCCTGCTCTGCTCGCCCAACTGGCTTACCTGAAAAATAATTCAACACTAGGATGAGCCAAAACTCAGTAAGACAAAACATGCTATCACTAGAGTGTGGCTATTGAGATGTAGATCTGTAAAAATTAATCTGAGTTAAGAGTAGTACAAATAACTAAAATTGAAAATGATGATACTACATAACATACTATAAAACCTTTAACTACATAATTTAACATATCAAACTGTATGAAATTTCTTTTCATAATAATACTACTATTCTGGAAAATCTGATAATACTATAATATCTAAGAATATTTCCCTAGATGGTTGTATGACATGATTTAACCCCTCGTGACAGGGTTGTGCGGCTTCGGCTGGATCTATCTTGGTTGGCCTACCAGGATAAACCACTCTATTCCTCGGTCAGATTGGCCCTCCTCAACCTATTTTTTATTGGGAGCCTGTCCACAACTAGGCACGATCAACCTCATACCACTTACTATCTGAGTTAAGTGGTTGCACTCTGAACTGAATATCTGTATATCTGTAGCTATGGTACCGTGCTCTGTTGTCTGCTCCATCAGGGTCTTATACTATATAATACGTTTCTATATACAACTAACTATTTTACCATGATTCTGTAATGACTGTATAAACCAAGACGCTGTAATAATCTGTAACTATATCAACTGTATTTTTCTAAGATAAACTGTAAATCTGTATGTCATCGTACTGTAAAACTATAAAATCATGGTATTTCAAAAGATACTGTAAACGCATTTCACTGCCTGTATATTCTGCAAAATATATTCCTGAAAATACTATATAAGCATGTTTCTATATTGTATTCATGCTCTCATGCCACAAAATAATTTAAAATATTTTAACATCAATAATAAATTGCATAAATTTCTGCTTTGAATAATAATCTGGTAAAAACATAAACTTTATACTCAAATCATACTAGGTTTTCCTAGCATAGCATGTTTCCCTTACTCAACTGTCGAAAAGCCCCTATCGTATACTGGTCCTATGGTAGGGCTTCCTATTCCACACCCTGAAAACCACAATTGTCAGAATAGAATATCAATATTTCTTGGCCTACATCATTTCCTACAATTGCCATAAGGTCAAAAACTAAATAAAAGACCTTATCCTGATTCTAGGGAGAAATCCGACTCAATCCCACCGACGATCCGCCCTAGCAGACTCGAAGAGAATTCTGCTAGGAGCGTCGTGGTGGCCTCAGATCGTCGACCCGGCAACTGACGGGGCCGAAATCAAAGAGAGATGGAGGAAGAACCGTCCAGGAGAGAGAAAGATGAAGATGAGAGATTTTCGTCGATTTTCTGCGATCAAAATCAGTTTATGGCTATTTATACTGCTGGATTCGTCGACAAGCCACGTCACCTCGTCGACGAGTCCTGTAGAAAGTTCATCGATGAACCTGCACCCTCATTAACGAATTTCAGATTTCCCAATAATCCTCTCTAGGTATCTTCTCGTCGAAGAGACAGGACCTCTTTGACGAGATCATGAAGAACCCTCGTCAACGAAACCCCTGTGTTCGTCGACGAGTGCTTGGAAAATTTATGGAGTTATTATATCCAAAATGTAATGTCATCGATAAACGCTTCACTACTGCTTCCATTTCAGTCCCTCTTTATTATTTAAATAACATTATTCTTCGGGTCACTACAACGCCGCAACATGGTTTTATCATCAAAAATCACGTCCCTACTAATCACCACCTGTTTGCCATTGATCCCACTGCTTGAACCCTTTCACACCTTTCTAATATCCTAGGAAGATGCACCGTCTAGAATTCACCTCAAGCTTAAATATCTCCTCACCAGGAATGTGCGCATAGGCTGGACACCCAAATACTCTCAATCCAAAGTAGTCTACCTTGTTACCTGTCCACATCTCCTCAACAACTTTCCTATTCTATGATGCCCTTGGTTCTATTTACCAAGAAAAAAGACATACTAACCGTCTCGGCCCAAAAATTCATGGTGAGCCCATAATGCAACCTAAGGCACCGAGCCCTTTTAGCTAGGGTTTGGTTGATCCTTTACACCACACCATTTTGTTGCGGTGTCTAACATATTGTAAAATGCCTCCTTATGCCATGTTGCTCGCAAAACCCTCTGAAACCTGAGTTTGTGTACTCAATTCCATTGTCTGTCATGAGGAACTTGATCTTTCTCCCGGTCTAGTTTTTCACCTCAGCTTTCTCTTATCGGTTCCCAAATGTCTGAATGAATGTGGTCCAGTACTTCCTCTGTCTTGTACATGACTTTCATGAACTGAACTCGATTCTGCTTCCTAAGCACACAGTACTTGTAGAACTCCAGGTTACATGATTTTACCCCCTTCAGAAGATTTCTCTTGTGAATTTCTTCATTCCATGCTCACCCATATGCCCTAAACGCATATGCCATAGAACGGTACTCTCAAACTCTAACTCTACAGTTGCAGCTCAACCTACAACTGTGGTACCCAACAGTGTATATATGTTACCCCGCACTCACTTCCCTTTCATCACGGTCATAATACCCTTGATCCCCTTCATTAGCCCACCTTCTAATTTGTAACTGAACCCAATAAAATCCAAAGTGTCTAACAAAATTAGATTCTTCCTCAACTATGGTATTTTCCTCACATCACACAACGTTCTCACCACACCATCGTACATCTTGATTTTGACATTTCCATCCCAATCACTTTGCACGCAGCATCGTTCCCCATCAGAATGGAACCATAACTAACCAATTTGTACATAGTGAACCAATCTTTGTTGGGTGTCATATGATAAAAACATGTGGAATCCAAGATTCAAAAATCTACAAACTCATCTGTCCCCAATGAAACCAAGAGCATATCACCGTCACTACTCCCAAAGTCTCCTTCATCTACTATATTCGTCATTTTTTTACAAACTTTCTTTGCTTTTAGAAACCCCCTTCCTCTTCTTCGGATACTCAAGTTTTGTGAGCCCTCTTTTCCCACAGTTAAAACACTGCACGTCCTTCCTCTTCCTAGATTTGGACCAAGCCCTATGGTTGCTCGATCCACCCTAAAAGTTGCTCCTCCCATGATCCTGATTCCTCTTTGCTATGAGCCCTTCATTATGTGAACCCTCATTGTTGGCCTTCTTCCTGTGGTGAAACCCTCGCAATACACTCGTGATGTCCTCCAACTCCAGGGTTTCTTTTCCCAAGTCAATGTTGTAATGAGGTTCTCGTATGTAGGAGACATCGGTAGGGAATTCAGCAACATCTGTAGTGATTCCAAAAAAAAAAATTAAAATTAAAATTAAAAGTAAATTAAATCAATTAATTAAATAATATAATATAATATTATAATATAATATAATATATATAAAGTTACCTGAAGGATCTAAGATGCTTTAGGAACTAACTCCTGAGAGCAGTGCCCCCCCCCCCCCCAAATTCTCACCATTTCTCTCTCATAACTTTCTCTTCACATTCTCTCTCTCTCTTTGGATTTCACGGCAATCTTTTAGCCAAATCAAAAAACGAACACCACCACGAGGTCCCCACTTCAATTCTTAACAAATTAATCGGAACAGATTTTTGATTTGGAGAACCTAAGCACCACTCCAAGGCTAAGGTGAGGAGTACAAATTATGTCTGTCGTTTTAAAAAAAACAAAATTAACAGATTAAATTGTAGTATTTGATTATATCATATTTTTGGGAATGTTTTGGAATTAAGTTAAATTGTAGGGAATTGATTAAATTAGATTTTGGGAATGTTTTGTGATTAAGTTAAATTGTAAAGACTTGATGAAATTAGATTTCTGGGAATATTTTGGAATTAGATTAAACTGCGGGGATTTGATCATATTGGTGTTTTTAAATATATTAGAAACTAAATTTAAATATGGAAAGTGGATCATACCCACGTTTCTTCAAAATTTAATCGGTTAATAGGAGCGTGTGAGCTTGGGAATGTTAGAATAGTAATTAGTCCGAGGTTGAGCTGATTAAACTAGGGCATGCGATTGTCATGGGTGTCGGTTTAGGAAACTTACAGGCACGTCCTCATAAAATAGGTAAGGGGAATTAAATTATGTTAGGAATTTCTTAAAATTAATTGATTAAATTAAAGTATGATTTGAAAATATTATATATGATATTCTAATTTATCAGGCATATAAGAAATAATAGTTTTGGGACTATCCTATGTTTTACTGGATAATTATTATTCTATTAAATTTTACTGAAAATCAGTGTGGCATAAGAAAGGATTTTGATTACTGTAAAATGAAAATGTGAATATATTAAATGATGAGATGAGATTTTTGCTGAGATAAAAATAGATATGTTGATATGAGATATGTACATATACGTTTTACATTGATATGATGATATGAGTTATATACAGATATGTTTAATACAAATATGTTGATATGAGATATATACAGACAAGTTTTATTAGATATGATTGTATGTGATATATATATATATATATATATATACACACAGACGCAAATTTCATTAAAATGTTGAAATGTGATATACACAGACACAATGAAATATGATGAACAACCATGAGTTACAGACGAGATGTGTTATTTTCACATGGATACTCATGAGTTTGAGCATGTTTATAAGAAATAAAAGGTTTTGGAAATATATTATTACGTATATTAAGTGATAAAAATGAGAACCCAGTTGGTTAATGATATAAGAGCACAGTATCGTTGCTAGTGATTGAGTTAGTGCAACCACACTACTCGGGCAGCATGTTGATAATGGAGGTCAATTGAGCCTACAGAGGTATGTTGACTGCCCTTGGGTCCAGACCATGCCGTGGTAGGCCAATCGTACTACAGATGAGGTATTTTGACTTAGCCTAGTAGGCCAATCAGGGTTAAGTCCTGCCTTCGGGCTGCACAACTCGATCATGTGGGGTTATTACATGACGGTGATATGAATGGGTTCCTCATTATAGACGCGATACACTCATATGATGATACTTTGACAGATATATTATTTAGTACATAGAAATGTTTATTGAATATGATTATATTTTTTAGAAAAGTATGGCTAAAAATGTGTGTTTGTGTGTGTGTGTGTATGGATATGAGCACATTTACTTTAATTTCTCAGTTATGTTAATATTTATATGAACATGATATGATACACTAGAACTCATTTGCCACACACTGATAATAATTTATTCCCACTTACTGAGAGGTGTCTCACCCCATAGATCTTAAACATTTTAGAAAATTCGGGACGTCCGAGATAGGGGAGACATCATCCCTGTGGTGCAAGGTATGTGTCTTTATTTTGGGGGATTAGGAGTATGTTTGTATAATCCTTGGGATATCTGATTGATTAGTTTTGGGGGTTTGTATGTATATCTTTGGTGTTTTAATACTCTGGTGTTGTATATAAAGTATATTGGAAGTTTTGGTAATTTTTTGTTGTAGGAAAAATCTGAGAAACTAAAACCGACACGAGTTCATATTTCATGTATAACTTTTCTGTCTGAGCTCCGATTGAGATAATTCAAATTTTTTAAGAAATAAGAAAGGATTATCTACAACTTTCGTGTTTTGAGTTTTTCGAGAAATGGGCTCCAGAAGAGTCATATTTGCGATGAACAGAAAATGAAAAAAATGAAAAAATATAACAATTCAGGTTGGGTCAAGTTGCCGGGTCAAACCCAATTGGATCGGGTTAGCTCCAGCGGGTCATAGGGTTCCTTCCCCCTATCCTATTTAACCCTTCTTTTCCCCTGTTCTGAGGTGTGCCTCCGGCACCCCACTCTCTCCCTCAAGTTCTCTTTTTTTTCCCTTTCTCTTTTCTATGTTCTCTTTCGTTTCTTCTTTTCTCCTACTCTCTTCCTCTTCTTTTTTTCTTCTCATTCTCCCTTCCTAACTCTTTCTCCCTTACCTTGCCGTCTCTCCCACTCTTAATCTCCCTCTCCATCTGCAACCTCTAGCATAACCCCAAACAGCAGCACAAGCAGCCGCCTTTAGCAGAGTCATGAACCACAACAGTAGCTTGCAGCAACTCCTCTGCACAGCAACTCCTCTGCTCCTCTGCCTCACCTTTGCTATAGCCACGAACCAGCCAAGCCTCCAGCCGAGAGCCTTGCTGCACCCAAGCCACTCCACAGGCAGCCGTGGCAGTCCTTCACGACGCCAGCGGCCAATCCACAACACAGTAGCCCAACTCCAGCTCTTTCTCTCTCTCTCTCTCTCTCTCTCTCTCACTTTTATTTATTTTTGTTTAGTCTTTAAATACTGAAAAAAGTTTAGTTTTTTTTTTTAAATGTTATTTGAAATTTTCTTTTAAGTTGGACATTGTCAAGTGTTTAATTCTTGTTGAAATTATTTATTTGTTTATCTAATTAGTGAGAGTTTTAATTTAGTCTTTTTAATTAAGTCTGATTTGATTGTTTTCATTATTTTTTTTTGTTATCGTTTATGTATTAAATTTTTGTTTGTTTCGTGTTTAAATTGTGATTGTGGTTTGAGTTATTCTTTTGGTTAAAGATCTAATTTTTAGTATGTGTGTGTTAAATCTGATTAAGTTTCCACTGCGTACTTTAATTCCATGTTTAAAGTTTCCATTTTTAGTTAGTGTGCTCCGGTGTTTCCTTAAGTAGACTAGGGTTTCCGTTATTGTTATTTAATTTAGTGCGTTCTAGTTTTAGGACTTTAATTTGCATGTGTATTTAATTTGTTAAATTAGGTCTCCACAATTTTGAAAATTTCGAATCTGAACTGAGTTCAGTAACTTTTATTTTCGATTGGGCGAACGTGAAATTTGAAATTAAAACGCATTCTCTCAGGAAACGATCAGCCCTTGGGCTTAATATTACACGACAGAACTCCTATCCTTGGGATAGCTTTCGAGCTGCTCATTTTTCGAGTGAGTCACTGCACAATTAGAATGTGAATATGGATTAGTAGATGCCCGGTACCCCACCTTGGGCCCAGATTGTCTGGTTTATTATTAATAGGGTATCAAAAGTATATGACTATTTTTTTTAAAAAAAAAAAGGCGTCACAGTTTGGTATCAGAGCCTAGGTTGCTAGGTTCTGCAGACTCCAGGGTATAACGGATAACAATACGTGAGTATAGGAATGAATTTTGGTAAGGATTAAGATTATAATTTAGGGTTCTGTCTCGCAGCCTGGAGATAGGAAATTCCATTGTAGTTTCTGTGATTTTCTTGGGGTGACGATTTTAGGAAAGTCATGGTAAACTATTGCCGGTTCTTGTTTCTGAGTGGTAGGACTAAATCTTAAATTAGGAATGTGGATGTAAAGATGATTGGTATAAGAGGATATGTTTTGGTTCTTAGATAGATAAACGCATTAGACGTGTTATGATGATAGGATTCTAAAATTGTTTCTGTTCTATTTTCAAGATAAACCCTGGAAATAGCAATGCTCATGCTGGTGGTGATGATGTGGGGCCCTCTAGTAGGAGTTGTAGCGATTCTAAAGCAGTATTGTGCAGTGTTGCTCAGTAGGTCATGGCTGAGATAGCGTGAAATTCTAGGGAGCAGGGATGCCCTCTAGTGGATCAGGGTCGTACTATAGAGCAGTTCACTCGGATGAATCCTCTAGCCTTTTCAGGAAGAGCAGACCCTATTGCGGTATAGAACTAGATACGGGAGATTAAAAGGATCCTGATAGTATTACGCTGCGCCGACGAGTAGAGAATTTTGTATGCCACGTTCAAACTAATAGGAGAGGCTGAGCATTGGTGGTTTGTAGTGAGGCTCCTGGAGGAACAGAGACGCGTTGGTGGTCTGCAGTGAGGCTCCTAGAGGAGCAGAGACCTGTACCAGTAGCCCTGACTTGGGGAAGGTTTAAGGAGATATTTTTCGACCGCTATTTTCCCGCCTCTATAAAAGATGCAAAGATCGAGGAGTTTTTAAATCTGACACAGAGACATTTGACACTACCACAGTATGCTGCTAGATTTGTGGAGTCATCACGTTTTGCCCCCTTCATGATACTAGATGAATTCAAGAAGGTTCAGAGATTTGAGAGAGGGTTGAGACAGGAAATTTATGGGGAGGTGGTATTGTTGCAAATAAAGGATTTTTCTGAGCCACCGTAGCCACAACCAGTTGATAGAGGGGTATGAGAGGATAAAGTCAGAGGAAGAGGTCGATGCCTCCTAGTTTTCAAGCAGGTACTAGCCAGGGCTAGCGAAGGAGACATAATATAGGGCAGCGGTAGGTAGGGGGACACTAAGTTCCTAAGGGCAATCCAGCACCCCCTACTTGCCCTCGATGCTACAAAAGACATTCAGGAGAGTGTCAGGCTGGGGTAGTCATCTGCTACTGATGCGTACGGCCAGGCCATATGGCACGAAATTGTTGTGCGCCCCCGAGTAATGCACCAACTCCCAGACTATACCAAGGAAGTTATCTAGCACCCCGAGGTGACCAGCCGAGGAATACCACTTTGGCTCGGGTATATGCTTTGGCCCCGGGAGATGCGGAGGTAGCAAGCGATATGGTGACAGGTATTATTTATATTTTGTCATGTAAAGCTGCTTCTTTGTTTGATTTAGGGGTGACTCACCCCTTCATAGCCCAGGAGTTTATCAAGTTCTGAGGAATAGAAACTCAGCCACTAAATGTCAGTTTATCAGTGGCTATGCCGACTAGGACTATAGTGTTGTGTAGGAAGGTACTCAAAGACTATCCAATTAGTATTCAGGGGAGGTCCTTGCTAGCTAATTTGGTAGTTCTAGACATGCATGGTCTTGAGGTAATTTTGGGGGTGGATTGGTTAGTTGATAACTATGCCAGTATCAATATTCATAATAAAGAAGTAGTATTCAGACCTCCATGAGAGCACGAGTACTGGTTTGTGGGGACATGTGTGCACTCCCCACGACTGATACTATCAGTTGTTCAGGCGAGGAAGTTGTTGTTGGAGGGATTCTAGGGGTACCTGGCCTGTGTAAAGGAATCGCCAAAAGGGAAATCCAAGTTGAAAGATATTCCGATAGTGAAAGATTTTCGTGATATGTTTCTAGAGGATTTGTCGGGATTGCCTTCTGATCGTGAGGTTGAGTTTGCTATTGAAATATCTCTAGAAACAACGCCGATTTCTAAAGCGCCATACAGAATGGTTCCAGCGGAACTAAAAGAGTTGAAAGAACATGTATAGGAATTGTTGGACAAGGGGTTCATCAGGCCTAGCGTGTCACCCTGGGGAGCACCGGTATTATTTGTGAAAAATAAATATGGGTCGATGAGAATGTGCATTGACTACAAAGAGACAAATAAAGTGACCATTAAGAATAAATATCCGCTTCCCCGTATTGATGACTTGTTTGACTAGCTTCAGGGGACACAAACTTTCTCCAAGATTGATCTACGATCTGAGTACCATCAAGTGAAGGTTAAGGTAGAGAATGTTCCAAAAATAGCGTTCCGAACTCGGTATGGCCATTATGAATTCCTAGTTATGCCGTTCGGACTAACAAATGTTGCTGCTTTGTTCATGGACCTAATGAAGAGGTTCTTCTATCAATACCTAGATTAGTTTGTTGTGGTTTTTATTGATGATATTCTGGTGTATTCAATAAGCCCGAGGGGTATGAGGATCATCTGAGGACAGTTCTTCAGATACTGAGAGAAAGGACTGTATGCTAAACTCAAGAAGTGTGAGTTCTGGTTAGAACAAGTTACATTCCTCGGGCATGTTATATCTAGGGGTGGCATTTCTGTGGATCTGAACAAGATTGAGACGGTAGTGGATTGGGAAAGACCAAAAAATGTGTAGGAAGTCAGGAGTTTCTTGGGATTGGCAGGATACTATTGCCGGTTTGTAGAAGGATTCTATAAATTGTCGGGCCCATTAACAAAATTAGCTAGGAAGAATGTGAAATTTGAGTGGATAGATAAGTGTGAACAGAGCTTTCAGGAGTTAAAGCAGTGACTCATCAATGCACCAGTTTTGACGATTCCTTTGGGAAAAGAGGGTTTTGTAATCTATAGTGATGCGTCACACAAAGGGCTCGGGTGTGTGCTGATGCAGCAAGGGAAATTTGTAACTTATGCATCACAACAGTTTAAAGAAAATGAAAAGAATTATCCTACCCATGATCTAGAGTTAGCAACGGTGGTTTATACCTTAAAGACTTGGAGACATTATTTGTATGGGGGTAGGTGTGAGATCTTCACAGATCACAAGAGTTTTAAATACTTCTTCACACAGAAAGAGTTAAATATGAGGTAGAGGAGGCGGTTGGAGTTAATTAAAGATTATGACTACACCATCAGTTATCACCTAGGAAAAGCTAATGTGGTAGCTGATGCCTTGAGCCAAAAATCAGTGGGTTCATTAGAATCAGCAGTGGTGACTTAGAATCCGATCTAGATGGATTTGGAAAGGATTGGTGTGGAGTTGGTAGAGGGAAATCACCATGCACTCATTGCTAATCTGGTACTTCAACCTACCTTACAAGAAAGAATTAAAGCCGCCAAGATGAAAGATACGAAATTATTAAAGATTATGGATAAAGTGCAGAATGGTCACGGAGTAGAATTTAGTATCTCATATGATGGAGCTCTAAGGTTCCATACTAGATTGTGTGTGCCTGTTGATACTAAATTTAAAAAGATTATCCTAGAGGAAGCGCATCAATCCCTTTATATAGTGCACCCTAGAAGCACTAAAATGTACAGGGATCTATGGAAATCTTTTTGGTGGGGTAATATAAAGAAAGAAATCGCTGAATATGTAGAGCAGTGTTTGACATGCCAGTGGGTGAAAGCTGAGCATCAGAGACTAGCAGAATCATTGCAATCACTTCATATTCTCGAATGGAAGTGGGAGCATATCTCTATGAATTTCATCACAGGATTGCCGCCGGCACTTTACGAACAGGATGCCATTTGGGTAGTCGCAGACCAGTTGATGAAGACTGGCCACTTTCTTCCCATCAAAGTTAACTACTCCATGAGTATGTTAGCGGAGTTGTACATACAGGAGATAGTGAGGTTGCATGGAGTGCATGTGTCCATCGTCTCTAATCGAAACCCACGGTTTATGTCACAATTTTGGAGGTGTTTACAGAGGGCTATTGGGTCTCAACTAACATGTAGTACGACATTTAACCCTTAGACTGATAGACAAACAGAGAGGACCATACAAATACTGGAGGATATGCTACGGGCCTGTGTATTGGATTTTGGTGGTAGTTGGATTCGGTACATGCCACTGGTTGAATTTTCTTATAATAACAGCTACTAGACTAGCATTGGGATGGCACCATTTGAAGCATTGTATGGTCGGAGGTGTTGATCTCCATTATATTGGGATGAAACTGGTGAAAGACAAGTTTTGGGGTTAGAGTTAGTACAGCAGACTTATGATAAAGTTAGGCTTATCAGAGATAGAATTAGAGCAGCTCGGAGTCGACAAAAAAGTTATAAAGATACTCGTCGGGGAGAGTTGGAGTTTAAAGTGGGGGATCACATGTTCTTGAGAGTGGCACCGATGAAAGGGATCATGAGATTTGGGAAAAAGGCGTAAGTTAAGCGCTAGGTATATTGGACCATTTGAAATCTTGAGAAGAGTTTGTCCAGTTGCCTACAGGTTAGCGTTACCTCCTACATTCGCTAGAGTCCATGACGTATTCCACGTAGCTATGTTAAGGAAATACATCCCAAATCCTTCACATGTGATTAGTTATGAATTACTGGAACTCAGAGATACCCTGTCTTACGAGGAAGTGCTAGTTTAGATTTTCTACCAAAAGGAACAGGAATTATACACAAAGAGGATCCCATTGGTAAAAGTACTCTAGCGCAACCACGCAATTGAGTAGACTTCATGGGAATTAGAGGAAAAGATGCATCAGAGATATCCGCACTTATTCAGTGGGAGTCAGAGTTAGACAGGTAAAGGTAGGTAATGATTTTGGCTTTTTTCTTATACAGTGTAGGATAGTTGATGATAGAAATGTAGTTATGAATTACTGGAACTCAGAGATACCCTATCTTACGAGGAAGTGCCAGTTCAGATTTTGTACCGAAAGGAACAGGAATTACGTACAAAGAAGATCCCATTGGTAAAAATACTCTGGCGTAACCACACAGTTGAAGAGGCTTCGTAGGAATTAGAGGAAAAGATGCATCGGAGATATCCGCACCTATTCAGTAGGACTCAAAGCTAAACAGGTAAAGGTAGGTAATGATTTTGGCTTTTGTCTTATAGTGTAGGATAGTTGATGATAGAAATGTATTTTGGTTTTAGGGTATGAATGGTTTTGGGAAAACTTTTAATTATATGGTTGATTGTAATCTCCCAGCTGGACCCTATTGTAACCACGATATTCCTTTACCACAAGTGAGGATTATTAATAAATTTGGGACGGGGCCACTATGTGGGTGGCTTCCGACTCTTTCTAGAGTTGGATAAACATTCCAGTGGTTCCCATAAGACGTTAAGATAAATGTAAGTTAGCAAATTTCAAGGACGAAATTTTTATAAGGAGGGGAGAATGTAGTGATTCCAAAAAAAAAAATTAACATTAAAATTAAAATAATTAATTAATATTAATTAAATAATACAATATAATAATATATTAATATAATATTATAATATTATAATATAATATAATATATTATATTATATATAAAGTTACCTGACGGATCTGAGATCCTTCAAGAACTAACTCTTAAGAGAAGCACCCCCCCTCTGATTCTCACCATTTCTCTCTTCTCTCTCTCTCTCTAGATTTTGTGATGGTCTTTCGGCCAAATCAAAAAATGAACACCACCACGAGGTCCTAGTTTCGATTCTTAGCAAATTAATTAAAGTAGATTTTTGATTTGGGGATCCTAGGCACCACTCCAAGGCAAAGGTGAGGAGTACAAATTATGTCTGTTGTTTTAAAAAAATTTAACCGATTAAATTATAGTATTTAATTATTAAATTATAGTATTTGATTATATCAGATTTTTGGGAATGTTTTGGGATTAAGTTAAATTGTAGGGAATTGATTAAATTAGATTTTGGGAATGTTTTGGGAGTCAAATTGTAGGGATTTGATGAAATTAGATTTCTGGGAATATTTTGGAATTAGATTAAACTATGGGGATTTGATCATATTGGTATTTTTAAATATATTAGAAATTAAATTTAAATAAGGAAAGTGGATCATACCCGCGTTTCTTTGAATTTAATTGGTTAACGGGAACGTGTGAGCTAAGGGATGTTAGAATAGTAATTATTCCGAGGTTGAGTTGATTAAACTAGGGCATGTGAATACAGGGATTTGTGCGAACACCGCGGGCGTTGGTTTAGGAAACTTGCAGGCACGTCCTCAAGAAATATGTATGGGGAATTAAATTATGTCAGGTTTTTCAAAAAATTAATTTATTAAGTTAAAGTATGATGTGAAAATATTATATATGATATTCTTATTTATCAGCCATATAAGAAATAATAGTTTTGGGACTATCCTATGTTTTATTGGATAATTATTATTCTGTAAAAATTTTACTGAAAATCTATGTGGCATGAGAAAGGATTTTGATTATTGTAAAGTGAATATGTGAATATATTAAATGATGAGACGTGATTTTTGCTGAGATAATTCAAATATGTTGATATGAGATATGTACAGATACGTTTTACATTGATATGATAATATGAGTTATATACAGATATGTTTAATACAAATACGTTGATATGAGATATATACAGACAAGTTTTATCAGATATGATGATATGTGATATAACAGACGCGAATTTCATTGAAATGTTCAAATGTGATATACACAAACATGATGAAATATGATGAACAGTCTTGAGTTTTAGACGAAATGCGTCATTTACACATGGATACTCATAAGTTTGAGCATGTTTATGAGAAATGAAAACTTTTGGAAATATATTATTACATATATTGAGTGATGAAAATGAGAACCTGGTTGGTTAATGATATGAGAGCTTTGTACCATTGCTAGTGATTGAGTTAGTGCAACCACACTGCTTGAGGAGCGTGTTAGTAATGGAGGACGATTGAGCCTGTGGAGGGATGTTGACCGCCCCTAGGTCCGGACCAAGCTGTGGTGGGCCAATCGTACTACAAACGAGGTATTTTTACTTAACCTGATAGGCCAACCAGGGTTAAGTCTGGCATTTGGGCCGCACAACCCAGTCATGTGGGGTTATTACATGATAGTGATATGAATGGGTTCCTCATTACAGACGCGATACACTCATATAATGATACTTTGACAGATATGTTATTTAGTACACAGAAATGTTTATTGAATATGATTATATTTTCCAGGAAAAAAAAAAAGTATGGCTACAAATGTGTATATATATATATATATATATGAATAGGAGTACATTTACTATTGAGAGTTATGGTGTATTCCCAAGAGGGGGGTGAATTGGGTATTTAAAAATTCTTTCTAGGTTAATTTATACCTATTTCAATTCCACAATCAATATAGCACAACCTAGGGTTTTTCTAAAATAGCATGAATCCCACAAATAATAATGTATGCAAATATTTAAAATAATTATAACATTCAGTACAAATTGAACATAAACATACAAGTGTAGAAAGTAAAGTACGAAAATTAAATAGAGTAGGGAAGAGGGAGCGCAAACACAAAGTTTTTAATGAGATTCGACAACTCCCGCCTACGTCCTCACCTTGGGCAAACCACCCAAGGATTGCACTATCCGCTCTTTAAAACTGGGATAGAGCTTCCTATTACAATCCGCTTCTTACTAGGGCGAAGCTTCCCTTTACAATCCGCTACTTACACGAGGCGTAGCTACCTCTTTACAATCCGCTGCTTACACTAGGCATAACTACCTCTTTACAATCCACTGCTTCCACACGAAGCGTAGCTACCTCACCACGATTCACAATCCGAACTGTAAATACAAATTATATAAGGAATGAATTTTTCGTACAATGAAATGATTCTCAATAAGCTGAGTTGTACAATGTAAAAACCTTAATGTACTCTCAAATGATTTAAAAAATTTGAAGCTAGGTAGAGTAAGGATATTCCTATCAAAATTATTTTTCAATTAAAAATAAGAGAGTGGAATTATTTGCTCAAAGCTACCTTGTAAAACTCAAAATATTTTCTCCAAAGGATTTTTCAAAATGAAGAGTAGGAGAAGAATATTTCTTCAAGATTGACCTTTAGAAACAAATAGCAAGAAGGTTCTCAAGAAAAATATATGGAAGAGAATATATGCTCAAGCCTTACTTGTATAACTCAAAAGCATTTCCCCAAAAAGATTTTTAAAAAGGAAGAGTAGGAGAAAATAGATTTTGATCTTCAAAGAGAGTATAAAGATGAATAAGAATGAAAGAATTTTCAACAAGGCTTTCCAAGTGTCTCTCTTATCTTTTCCAAGTGTATAGACTTGGTATTTATAGGAAAATTAGAGATATAGTCGTCTTATGGCCGTTGAGGTATTAAAATATGAATAAATTTGAAAACTACCTGTTTTTCGGCCGTTGGGGCACTTTCTGCGCAGACACCCATCAGTTGTTTAGGCATAACTTTTTCTATACAACTCTAAATTGGACATTCTCAATAAGAGAAAATCCCACAACTTTCTTATTGAATACGTTTTAAGATAAGGAGTTTATGATTGATAAAAGCGTTCATCAATGAGTCGAAAGAAACATAAAGGGAATTTTTCTACTGCGGACACCCTTCAGTATTTTGCACATAAATTTTATTATATAACTTTAAATCAAACATACTTGGTATCAACAAAAATCTAAGGGAAAATCCCACAACATTTATGTTGGACACTTTTTAAGATAAGGAGTTATTGATAGATAAATGTGCTCATCAATGCGATGGAAGAAACATGAAGGGGGTTTTTTGGAAAAAAAAAAAAAACTTGTTTTGGAAAAAATGTTTTCACGAAAATTTATGCCCCTAAGGTCAATCTAAGGTCTTGGTCATTTTGTGAGAGCTTCAATTCAAATCATGTGATTATGCATGCACAAATTGAAACCTAATTACTATTACAACTTAAAGAATAAATAAAATCTTCATGCTTCTACTCCTTAATACGCTTCTACTCCTTAATACTCCATGGAATACGCCATAATTTGTGCTCAATTAGGTACTCCTTGGTTTCCATTTTGCATCCCTCATTTGCACCTTCTGCATCATAAATCTATTCAAAGACTAAACGCACAAATGAGATGTTGTGGTTTGTCATAATCAAAATAGAAATCAGACTCAAAAAGTCAACAACTATGATTTTTCAGTGAAGTTAATATTTATACGAACACGATATGATACACTAGAACTCATTTGCCACACACTGATAATAATTTATTCCCACTTACTAAGAGGTGTCTCACCCCATAGATCTTAAACATTTTAAGAAATTCGGGACGTCAGGCAGAGCGAGCTCCGAGATAAGGGAGATGTCGTCCCTGTGGTGCGAGGTATGTGTGTTTATTTTGGGGGATTAGGAGTATGTTTGTGTAATCCTTGGGATATCTAATGGATTAGTTTTGGGGGTTTGTATGTATATCTTTGGAGTTTTAGTACTCTGGTATTGATATAAAGTATAGGTGTATTATGTTTTCCACTGCACAATTGGAAGCTGAATATGGACAGGTAGATCCCCAGTACCCCACCTTGGGCCCGGGTTGTCTGGTTTATTATTAATTGGGTATCAGAGGTATATGACTATTAAAAAAAAAAATAGGGTGTCACATCATCAATACTTTATCCTCTTCCTTTAACTTCACATCAACTCACTTTATATCACTAATGATCTGATTGAAAGTGTTGATGTGTTGAGTTAGGTCCGAACTCTCTGCCATCTTAAGCCAATAAAGCTTTTGCTTAAGATACAATGTAACACCATGAACCTAAAAGTAGGGCCCGGAGGATTTTCTTAACTAATTCCATGACACCACGACTATCATACAAGCAACGAAAATTATATAAACCTCAATTACATTGCTAGAGGACTAAACATCACAACATAAAGGTATCCCCAAGCAATAATATTACATCCCAAGGATAATATAAAACATACATAATTCAACATCCTACAAACACTCACTCTAAGCTGTAATAATTAACCCTACCCCAACGTTTGCCATGCCCCTTTTTCCCTGTAGGTTCTGAAAAATATTAGATAAGGATGGGGTGAGACACCTCTTAGTAAGACGGAATAGATTATTATCAGTGTGTGGCTCACATGATTTTTAGTGTAGATAAAATATAACCATTAATCTAATTTTAAATAAATTTGCATTTATAACTGTAACTCACACCCATTATTAAAAAAACAAACTTTCCTTTATATCTACCAATATGAGTAGAAGAACCTCCCTGCATGGATAAACGACATGTATAACCCCTATGACGGATTGTGCGGCCCAAAGGCTAGACTTAGCATCTGGTCAGCCGACCAATGGTAAGTCAAAGTAACTCATCTGTTAGTCCGATTTGCATACCGAACCTATCAGTATACCAGGAACGTACTCAACCCCTTTCGCTGGCCAAATCGAATTTCTATACCAACACTTTCCGAATAGTGTGGTTGCACTGATATCTCTTCCTATAACTACGGTACCTTGCTCTCAACATAACTAGTCCATCAGGGTTCTTAAACCATATAATGTAATTTTATATAATAATATACTGACCTCCTCATAACCTGCCAACGTTATATTGCAAATTACATAATATTATATAATAAAAATATAACGACCTCCTCATATCCTGCCAATGTTATATTAAAATTTATATAATATACAATATAATTCTAACCGATCACGTGATCTATAAATCTCCGTGAATTTTCACAATTTCTGCTTTATTCTCAGTATTTCACGATTTCAATATAAATTCACAACTCAGTAGGAAACCACAACCCAATATAAATTCACAACTCAGTATAAATTCACCACTCAGTATAAAATCACAATTTTATTATGCATATTCATAACTCAGTATAAAATCCATATTTCAGTATAAAATCACAATTTCCCCATATAATATTATAAAAGGGATTCCCAACCGATTTAATTCTTCAATTAAAACAAATTATTCTCATGCCATACAATTTAAATGCTTATGCCATAATATAATAAATTTCTCAAGAAAATATATTTTTTAGAAAAAAACGGTCTAATCATCTCCATAATTTTTATTTAATTCACAATATGCATTTTTCAGGATAATGGGAGATGATTACCATACTCACTTGGTTTTCCCCAAATACATACATAATAATCAAAAATCATTGTTTCCATATGCCTAAATAGTTCATAAAAATCATATATAGCATTTCGGTATCCAAACTCTCAATTTAATCGGTTCAATTTTGAAAATAACTGACATAATCTACTCCCCTTACCTTATCCCGGGAGTGGTGCCTATGACGCACAAACCACGAAATCTCCCCAATTAAAACGTTGGTGGCCGAAATTGGAATTCAGGGATATTTTTCGTTCTTTAATCAGTGTAAGTTTCGCCGATGAAAATTGAGAGAGAGAGAGAGAGAGAGAGAGAGAGAGAGAGAGAGAGAGAGAGAGAGAGAGAGTTGTCTAAGGGTGTCTCAGTCGATTACTTTCCTGATTCTTCAGGAAAGTAACTTATATATATATATATATCTATATATATTATTTAATTAATTTAATTCATTAATTAATTAATAATTGAACTTTTTCTTTTTACACTTTCATACACATTATTTTTGGGTCGTTACATACAACTTGTTCTTCGACATGTACGGCTTTCAAGTTTCAACTAAACTGCAGCCGGTGATTCCTCATCTATGATGTTATACACCATGTCATCGACCAAATAATATTGGATAGTGGACACAACCTTTGCTTCTAACTCCTTCCAACTTGAGTCGTTCATGTCGACCGGTTATAAAGCCTTCACCATCCCTTACTGCACTAGCAAGTCCTTCACCCTCCTCTTCCAATGCCCGAAATTACCAGTTCCATTGAACTTGTTCACATCGAACTTCATTGAAGAGACCCTAGCCATTGTGAACTAGTAGCTTTGATACCACTTGTTGTTTGCAGATGCATAGGGAAAGCTCTTTCACACACTCACAAATTAATCAACAAGCAACTAATGCAATCACCTAATGATGAACAATACTAAAGAAGCAAACACTCAGTTGTAAAAAAAACGAAAGCAAAATTCAAAAGACACAAGATTTACATGGTTCGGCAATTTGCCTACGTCCACAGGAGAAGCAACTTTGATTCTCACTATGAACAATGTCAAGCTTACATTAGGGTTACAAAACATTGATTATATATGAACCCTGAGCATAGAGGAACCTTAGATCCTCTCTAAATCATCCCTATAGAGATCTTCAGAGGAAAAACCTATGATCTAACCAATCTACTAGCCTCTCAATTTGAATTACATGACTTGTACTGACTAAAATCATCGACGATTTAGGTCAAACCTTCGGCAATTTGAAGCTGAGAAGTAACCCCTGCATTCTGCCTGAAACTGTTGATGTTATAGCCCAAACTGTCGATGGTTATATCCCTCTTCCTGTAGTCTTCTCTTTTGCTTTTGCTCCTCGCTTCACGTAGCTTTTCCGATGCATGCATTTTCACTCAAAATATGAGTTACATCCCTAACATCAAGCTAACCTGAATGCCCTAAAATGACTCAAATACTCGGGTCAAAAAACCCTAGGATCCAACTTAGTTCTACTTATATGTTGGATCCAATGAACTAAACCCGAGTAAAACAGACTTGTTGACCTGAGTCAAGTCACTCAACAACCCTGGCCTGAACCCAAGTCAACCAGACCCAAGTGGACTCAAACCCACCTTGGCCCAACTACATGAAACCCAAAACCTAACGTAAACCAAAAGACTCTAAGGTGAAAACCATCCTAACTACAAGCCTCCAAACCCAACAAGCCCATAGCCTAACCTGAAGCCCTATGCCGAAATGACTTAGGCCCATCCTAACCTACCCTAGTTACCCTTGGCCCAAACTAGGCTCAACTTAACTAATACCATCCTAATCCCAAGACCTTTTTAGCCCATGATCCAACCTAACCCATCCTAAACTAAAGCTCAATAACCCAAAGCCCAAACCTCAATTAAACCCAAACCCAATCCTAGACTTAGTAACTCATGGCCCAACCTAACCTAAAACCCAAGACCCATGACCTAACCTGACAAACCCCCAACCCACGGCCCAACCTAACCTAGCCTAAGACTCTAGGCCCAATCTGACTAACCCAACTAGGACCCACCTAATCCTAACCAAGCCTTAACCTAACTCAAACCCCAAAATTGGCCGCAACCCTAACCTAACCCAACCTTGACTAGGGTTAAACCTGCACACAGATCCCTTATTTGGAACCTAAGAAACCACAAGAAATATGTAAGAAAGAGATAGGTCAAAAAGAGAGTAGGGAAATCAAGTGAGTATACTTGTTAGGGGGAGGAGGTAATCCAAGTTTGGAATCCGAGGTCACTTGGCAGAGAGCTTCTCTTCTTCTAGATCATGTCCTGCAAAAATGAAAAAGAGGAGCAAGGGGGTTAGAAGGATTCAGAAGAGATCAAGTTAAAAGAGATCAAAAGAGGAGAGTGGGATTGAGAGAACAGAGAAGAGAGAAAGAGATATGAGATATTTGAGAGGAGAGAGAAGAGAGCGAGGGACTAGGGGGATTACTTAGGGACCGTTACTGTGTGGCGGCAACCATGGCAACCAAGATCGGTTGCAGGTAGTGCAAGACAGAGACACGGAGAGGAGGTGAGGGAGATAGAGAGGAAGTGAGAAAGAAAATAGTTTGGGAGAGAACAAAGAGAGTAGAGGGAAGCTTTGAGATAAAGAAAAAGAAAAGAAAAAATATATATATATATATATTTTTTTTTGTTATTAAAAAATTCGCCATAGTCAGCCACATGTCACCCGTCAAGTGGTGACACATGGCACGCTGAGAACCGTGCATCTTGGATGTTGTCACCCAACGACATGGATCCTAGTCGTCCGCATTGCACTTTCTAGAGACTACTTGATCATTGTCATGTCAGCAGTCTATGCGTCTTGATCCAATCCAATGGCAGAGTGCCATCTGTCAGCTAATATGGAAAGCTACGTCAGTATGCATGACATCACCCTACCATGTGTCACCTCCTGAATTTTTCAAAAAAAATGTTCATTGAATGTGTGCCACATGTCAACCCTAGATGAGTGACATGTGGTAGACCTAGGCAAGTTCCCGCCCCCT
Source organism: Malania oleifera (assembly GCF_029873635.1). Taxonomy (NCBI): domain Eukaryota; kingdom Viridiplantae; phylum Streptophyta; class Magnoliopsida; order Santalales; family Ximeniaceae; genus Malania; species Malania oleifera. The sequence continues at coordinate 4,987,958 of NC_080425.1, read as the reverse complement.
CCCCCTTTTCTGAACTGAGTCAACATGGCTTGACCCAAATCTACCATGTCTTCCTTATTGACCTGGTCAAATCAATTGACCCTATTTAACCCAGTTCAATCATCTGAACCACTTTCCTTTTTTAATTAAAATTCATTTTTAACTTATTTAAAATCCAAAAAAATTTTAAAAAAAAATTGTCAAAAAATCACCCCAAAAAATCAGAGAAAAATCTTTTAACCCAAAAAAATAAAAATAAAAAAAAAAACTAAAAATCAATTTAAAAAATTAAAAATTGAGAAAATCCCTTTGAAATCTTTAAAAATTGTAGAAAAAAAATTAGAAAAATTAGGGAAAAATTTTAGAAAAAAATTAGGACCCTTTTTGCTTAATTTTGGTTATTATCTAGAAGTTTTTCATGCATGACTCACTTATTGCATGATTTTGCATGTCGTCTAACAATGTGTTTACCTCTTTCTTTCGTATACATGTGCCTATATGCTTGTGTGTGTGCATACCCTCCTGAGGAGGAATATGATGAACTTGGGTTATGTAATCCTTGATTATTACCCAAGGGGTGAGAATTCTACTAAAATCACTTCGAGTTCGCTCGATAGTGACTCTATTAGTCTCCTTTATTTAGGTGCACTTCTTGTATACTTTGCGTGTGCATTTTTAAAGTGTCTCAAAACTTATATACTTTAAATAATGGTTTTTTCTCTTGATTGCATACGTTTAGTTTTTTAAATGAACTCCTATAATGAACTTTCCTCTGAACTTGGGGGGTTATGCTTTTGCATGCCCTCAAGAAATCAAAGGCGAAGGAGGTTTTCGTCTTTTGCAAGACCTCCCAATATTTAAAGTTAGGTCGGGTAAAGAAAAGTTTTAACTTGAAATAAACTTAATAAGCAATTACTCCTCATAGGGTTCGTTGGAGGTTGTGTCTTCGCACCCTTTTGGCGATCCCAAGGTGAGGATAGTTTTCGTCTTTCGCATGTCTATCCAATATATTATGGATTGGTAATTGAAATAAAAAAGAAAGAATCAAAATTTTGATCAGTTAATTTCAAAGGTAATCCTACGCTAATCAGCCATCATCCATCAAATGAGTGTAAAGGGTGCTAATACCTTCCCTTTACATAAATGTATTCCTGAATCCGACTTGGTAATACAGAATATTGACTATCAACTTCCTTGGACTTAGGAATAGTTTAAAGACCAATGAACTATTAGTACATTAAATAGGTGTCCTAATATCACTTAAGATTAAGAATAGGTTAGTGATGACTTCATTGGATTATATTGTGACTCATTTGTCACCACATATATTACCTCCTTTTTATAATCTCGATTTCACCATTTAGTCAAGACGATTTAGAGATTCGACCCTAGTATTTTTGGAGTTGACCCCTCCAGAACATTACGACAGACTATGTATTTCTTTCAATGACAAATGTTGCCACTAAAGAAGTTTTGTTAGAAAACACGATTTCTCCTTAGCTATATAGACTTAATGCTTTTTTTCCCAAAATTAAAATTTTCTTATGTGTTCTAACGGTATGATGAGAAAGCTTAAACTATTTTTCTTTTTTTGCCAAAATATTATCACATATTGAAGTCAACATAACCATCAAAATTTTGATATTAAATTTTCCAAAGATAATTTGACTTATAATATTGCAACTCTTGTTCTCTAGACTTATGTTTTTGTCAAAAATAAATATTTTTTGAAAGGAAAGTGGACGTGGCATTTAACAAAGGTCAACAGCGAATCTTAAGATACTTGCTTTTTTTTTTTACAAATTAAGGGTACATCTCTTTTAGTAACAATTAATATTTATCTAAAATAAGTAAATGGCATTATGTTTTCTTAACATAATTTTTTCAAGACGTAATAAAAATTAAAACCATGTCTCTTAAAATAAAATTTTTAGGATGTTTTGCTAAAGGGTGATCTTAAAGTTTAAAGTCACTTTGTCAAAATTAGTTCATCTTCTATAATAACTTGTATTTTCTAAACAAAAATTCTTACAAAGAAACAGAGTAGTTTGGATTTTGATACAGATGATGTGCAAAGGTTAATTGTCCTTTTCCATTAAATAGGAGTACAATTTTTTTTGTGACAATATTTGTCCCCACTAAAAACAAAAACTATAGATTTCTTTATCGAAAAGGTATTGCTCCTTCTTCTTATGGTCTCGCTCAATATGCACAATGCATTATAAGTTATTGACATATCCTAGTAGCTCTTTTTATAGAGTTTAGGGGGTATTTATTGGATCTGATTGACCTCTAAATTTAGGTTATCTTTAAACTGATTCACTTATTTCATGAATCAATTAGATATCTAAATGACTGGTGGTAGCTTGATTTTTTTTTTTTTAATTTCCTCTAACTGAACCAGACATGATTTAAAACATGTCTAATTTGTATTCAAATGTCTCTTATTTAATTTTATATATCCCTTATAAAAAATAAAAAATACCCAAAAAATTCAATATCCAAGTGATTAAAATTAAAATAATAATTTTATTTTTATACAATAATAAATTATATTTTTATTTATTAAATATATGATAAGAAAATATAATTTATATTAAATTAAAAACTTTATCTGATGTAATTTCTTATTAATTTTATCAAATATCTATGATGCTGAGCGTTAAGAAGGTTAAATTGAAAAACAACACATTCAGATTTTAGATACAAAACAATCAAGATAGTTTAAATTTTAGATCTAGTGATCGGTAAGTTCAGTTTAGAACGGTGTCGCTAGCATTTCCCTCGGCCGTTCGACTTCCTCTCCGATCGTGAAGAATTGAAGATGCTGTCACACAAGACCTTCAGGATCAAGAAGAAGTTGGCCACGAAGATGAGGCAGAACAGGTCTATTCCTCACTGGATCCGTATGAGGACTGACAACACCACTAGGTACAATGCGAAACACAGGCACTGGTGGCGTACGAAGCTAGGGTTTTAAGGTCGAAGCATCTGCTTGTTCAAGTTCTAATCAAGTGTTTTTTGTTTACTTATGAAAGTTCGTTTGTTGTTTAATCAGTTGGGAACTCAACCGAGTCATTTAGCAGAGATTTTGATGAGACTGATGTTTATCTCATAGTTTATATCATATTTTAAGTAATGGTTTGATCTTAAGTTGTTGCACAATTTGATCTCGTTGGTTTTTAATATTCTATTCTAGTTTTTTAAAAAAAAAGTTCAATTTAAAACTGATTTATATAATCATATTTGAATTTTGTGTTCAACACTAAACACTTAATTTTACCAAACAGCCTCTTTAACTAATTTTTACTATTAAAAGACTAATTAATTAACAAATAAATAAGTATTTACAATGAATTTTGTTAGGAATTTTATGGTTTTAAGTTGTCATTGAATGATGTCTCATAATTCTTACTCATATAGGTCTCAAAATATTTGCCATTTAAATTCATTAAAGGAAAAGATGTTACCCAACAATCAAATGACTCCTCTCTTCACATTTTTGAACTTTTTTTTTCCCTATTCATTGGAGGTATGTTTTAATTTGGGATTATGAAAAGGCAAAGAAAAATGAGGGCAAGAGGGACAGAAGGTGAGAGTGATAATTTTTTTACGCTATAAAATTATAAGGGACACTTGTAGGAATAGGTTTTTTTTTTTAAAAAGTCAACTTTTATTTTCTAAAATAATTTATTGAAAAGATAAAAATCAACTCTTTAAAATTTGAACAAGTTATTTACCAAACACATTAAGTCCAAAAATTTCACTTTTAAAATAGAGATTTGAGTTTAAAAAGGACTAAGCTTATCCTAAAAATATCTAAAACCATAAATTGCAAGTCGGTAGAGTTCCACTAAAAAAACCAATAAAAAAGTATCCACTAACAATAATCTCTATATTCATGCAATAGACTAAATTCATTATCAAATATCTATGCTACTAAATGTTAAGAAGGTTAAAATTGAAAAATAACACATATTCAAATATTAGATGCCAAACAATTTAGATAATTCAAATTTTAAATTTGGTGACCGATTCAAGTTCAATTCAAAACTGATTCATAAAATCGTATTTGAATTCAGTATTTAACACTTAATACTTAATTTTGCCAAGTTGCCGCTATACTACCTTTCACTATTAAAAGACTAGTTAGCAAATAAATAAGTCTTTACACTGAATTTAGTTAAGAATTTTATAGTTTTAAATTGTCATTGAATGATGCCTCATAATTCTTACTTACAATCTAGATTTTATTTTATTTTTTTGTAAATTTTTTTTTCTTTCTTTTTTTTTTTCCCTATTCATTGGAGGTTCAAATTAATACACACAAAATATAGAATGAAAAATAATCCACCTCCTAATATTCTTTCTTACTACTCTCAAAATTCAAAATTTAATTTTTAAATACTTAAAAGTTTTAAATCTCATCCACTAAAATATTGTTGTATGAACAATACAACAGTAGCATGCTTGATTTTTGTATATAAATAGTTCTTGCATTATTGCCAATGGTAATGGAATGAGTTGGCTGATAAGGCAGATGTCCACAGGCTATAGGATTTATATCCCAAAGGATATGTCCCACATGAATGATATGGTCTCACATCTAGGGTATGTGTCCCATATGATAAGAATATGAATTAATGGTTGTATGGGTTAACTAAAGGGTTAGCTTATTTAATATGAGTAATTAATGGTGGAAGTTTGAAGAGATTCCTATACATAAATATATATAGATATATGTATATAATATTTTATATATATATATATATATATATATATATATTAGCTACTATTATGGGGAGTAGTTATAAGGGCATGCTATACATCAAGTTAAGCTCTAAGAGTAGGAAAAGAGAGCAAAAGAAGAGAAAGGAAAAGTTAAGCTCATAAGCTCTAAGGGGTTAGCTACATGGTAATGTTAGCCACAAAGAAAAGATAGGAAGAAAGGGATTGTCCTCTCTCTGCCTCTACTTCTCTAATTATCAGGAGATCTCATAAATCTGGTGAATGAAGGAAAGAGAAAGAGGAAAAGTGGGAGAAAAGATGTCTTTGGATTCTCCAGATGTTCTTCTCGATAGGTTTGATATGGTCGATTCCGGTATGTAAAGTTTATAGTTTATGATTTATTTATTTTCCTGCATAAAAGTTATTGATGTGAAGTTCGTGATAATTAAAGATCCTTGACTGCAACATATTTATGAAAATTTTCTTACATATGGTATCAGAGCCATGTTGGAATTATCATGAACTTCCTTCATATATAGATTGCTTATGGTTATTTTGTTCCATCTTATTATGGTTTTATGGGTAAAATTTATGGGTATATTGTTTACTGGAATCAAACTGAAAATATATGTGATATTTGATGGATTTATAGGATTTTTCGTTGGTTTGAAAATTTTCTTACATGTGGAACGTTGATGGTTTTCCCGGTATAGTGATATTAAAGTAGGGTTACTGAATGATATTCATGCAAATAATTTTATTGTAATTTGATTAGTAATGGAACACTTACATGTTATGCATGCACGAGTTAGAGAATTTTACATGAAAGCAAGTTAATAAAATTCTTATATTGGGAAATTGATTATCTGCAGTAAATTATGGATAAATTTTGTTGAATAAGGAATCAATCAATGTTTCTATTATGGTTAGCATATTGTCACCAAAGTGATCTTGCTAAAAAAAAAAAAATGTAAACGTTAATTGAAATATAATCTGGCAAAGAATAATAACAGAATGGTTATTTGAATATTATGGCTGGCCCAAAGGTGCACCAACTTTCAAATAATCATTGATTTAATCAAGATAATTGAAGAATGATAGTGAGATTGGGATGCCTGCCCAAAGGTGACAGACCAATCAAACTTTATAAAGGTTATCAATTATGCCTGGGAGAATGAAAATTACCAGTAAGTGTAATGATTAGTATAATGCATAAGTTGATCCAAAGATTGAATGCAATTTACTAATGAAATGTTCTAAACTCAAAGCATTAATGTAATGAGCATTTTGTGTTATTGCAATGTATGTTCCTGTTTCATTGCATTCGTTGGCTTCTTCTGTTCCAATCTTTAATGGGACAAATTTCTCTGACTAGAATGAGCAGATTCAGTTTCACCTTGGTGTTGCGATGTCCCGGGAGCGCGTGTGCCCCGGGTGGCGAAATTAAAATCAATTTTAATGTTTTCAGGAAAAATGGGAATATCGAAGTCGCCACTAACCTTTAGTGTGGTTAGAACACGTGATGACTACCCCGTTAGGGGTAAAATAGGTCTACATTACCAAAGTTAGGCTCGGGAGTTCGGTTACGTGAGCGGAAGGTACGAGCACCCCCTACGCGCCCGTTCTTACGAACGGTACCTAATTAATTTGAAATTATCCCTAAGTTAATCTAATAAGTCTTTAAATTACTCCTTTTTGTGAATTTATAAATACATATGAAAAATAAATAAATAAATAAATAATAAATATATACATATATTCTCTCAGAGCTTAAGGTACGTGAAGCCCGAAAGCTCATACCCCCACATTAAAATCATAGGGAAAAAAAATCAAAAATATTTAATAACAAAAATAAAATAAAATAAAATAAAAATAATAATAATCATTATAATAATGAACATAAGAATAACAATAATAATAATAATAAATAACAATAGTAAAAATAATAATAATGGTACTAATAATAGTAATAATAATAATAATAATAATAATAATATTAATATTAATAGTAGTAATCCCATAATGATAATAATAAATAATATTAATAGTAACAATATGCACATATTAACAATAAATACATATTCTGAATATCATAATGGTAACGTAATAATTTCACACATGATAATAATAATAATACACTCTAAATAAAAGGTAATAATAATAATCTTCCTAATGGTACACACCCCTAATATCCTATAACTACCTTTACACCCATATGGAAATAATTAATAAAATAAATAAACCAAATTTAAAATTAAAACATGGAAACTAATGCAAAGGTAAAGAAATAATGAAATTATTGAAACAAGGTATTGCTGAAAATAATATATACCAATATGACATTGTTGCCAAAATTAATATACACCCTAAATAATTACGCAAGTAAATGAAATAATCACATTACACATTAAATAATACAGTAATAATAATAAAAATCCTAAATAATTACACAATCAAATGAGATAAATATATTACCCATTAAATGTCACAATATCAATAAATAAAAAAACCCGAAATAATTATACAAGCAAGTAAGGTGAACATATTATTCATTAAATACTACAATAAAAACAAAGAACTGTAAATAAACATATAAGCCAATAAGATGAATATATTACACATTGAATATTATAATGACAACAAAACAAACCCTAAAACACTAACATATTACATATTAAAATCAACAATAATGATAAAAACCCTAAATATAATACAAGCAAATAGAATGACTATTACATATTAAATGTTACAAAATCAACAAAGAAATCATGAATAAATATACAAACCAACTAAATACATGACACGTAAAATATTATAATATCAACACAACAAAAACCATAAACAAATATTCAAGACAATAATTGCATTTCAAATATTAACAACAAAACATAAATAAATACAGACCTATTACTAAAAGTATTGCAACATTAAAACACATAAATAACATTACAACATAAAAAAAAAAAAAAAAAAAAAACTTACTATAATAATAGTAAATAAATAAATAATTTATGTGTGCAGTGCATACTGTGTGCAGGAATCTGGGTAGGGGACTTGGGTGTGTGTGTGTGTTGTGGCCGGCATGCAGAGGGCAGGGAGACTCACAGGGGGGTTGCTGTTGGAGGGTGGTCAGAAATCTAGAGATTCCGGGCGGTGACGGCGACAGTGACGAGGAGGACTGGCCGGTGGCCGGAGTGTTGCAGCAGTGCTCGGGTCCTCGGGTGGCTGTGTGGCCTACCGGTGTGGAGGAGAGCTTCGGATTGCTGTTGCTCGGTGGCAACTTGCAGCGGCGGCGGTGATTGCTAGGGAGGCCACCGGTGTTGGTCGGTGCAGCAAGGAGGATCTGGAGCAGGAGGAAATCACGGCTGCGGGAACTTCCAACTGGTATGGCAGTTCTGATAGTGGAGAGGACGGTGGCTGGAGCTCTCGTTCGTGGTGGCCGAAGAGAACGAGATGCTGAGGGTGGAGGCTGAGCAGATGCTCGCTGGTTCGTCTGGAGTGTGCAGCGGTGGGTGCAGATATGGTATGAACGATGACTGCTGTGAGCGTGAGATACTAATCCGTGAGTGCTCGATGGCCATGGCGGGGCTGGTACGGAGACGGAGGAGATGGAGTGACGGCAGCGGCGATGCCTGTACTGTTGAGTGTGCTGGCTTGTTGCAGGGATAGCCAGAGGCTGGCTTTGGGTGCTGTTGGCCTGTTGCCGTGCGGAGGGCAGTGAGGATTGCTGGAGGCGCTGGGTGGTCCTGTGGTGGTGTGGGAGTCTGCTGATGCTGCAAATCTGTGGGAACGGAGGGGGCAGCGTGAGAGATAGAGAGCAGAGGGGGAGAATCAAGGAGGAAGAGATGGAGCCGGGGAAAGAGAATTAGGGTGCGCAGTAAGGATTTTCTTTCTATTTTTCCTGCGCCCCCAGCTCCTCTTGGAGAGAAGCCAAAAGGGTCATTATATAAAAAAATTTAGAAACCCTAACTCTCTCTTTTCCTTTTTGGTTTATTGTATTTTTATTATATTTTTTCTTTTGGAAACAATATATATGAGTATAATTACTATTATGGTAATAAGGATATAATAATAATAATAATAATAATAATAATAATAATAATAATAATAATAATAATAATAATAATGGTAAATATAGTGGTAAAAATAACAAATAAAAATAATAATAATAATAATAAATAAATAAATAATAGTAATAATAATAAGTCACTTATAACAATATAGGAAAATAATAATAATATAGTAATAATAATAAATTACTTATATCGATATAGGAAAATAATAATAATAAAATAATAGTAATAATAATAAATTACTTATATCAATATAGAAAAATAGTTAACAATAATAATAGTGAAAAATAAAAATAAAAATAGTGTAAATAACAACAATAGAAATCTTAATAATAATAATAATAATAATAATAATAATAATAATAATAATAATAATAATAATAATGGTAAATATAGTGGTAAAAATAACAAATAAAAATAATAATAATAATAATAATATATAATAAATAAATAATAGTGATAATAATAAGTCACTTATAACAATATAGGAAAATAATAATAATATAGTAATAATAATAAATTACTTATATCAATATAGGAAAATAATAATAATAAAATAATAGTAATAATAATAAATTACTTATATCAATATAGAAAAATAGTTAACAATAATAATAGTGAAAAATAAAAATAAAAATAGTGTGAATAACAACAATAGAAATCTTAGTAATAATAATAATAATAATAATAATAATAATAATAATAATAATAATAATAATAGTGATAATAAAAATAATGTAATAATAATAATAATAATACAATGAGAAAGGACCCCTTATTCCATTTGGTTAGGGCAAAAATAGGGTGTCTACAGCTGCCCCTCTTTGTAGGTTTCGTTGTTTCAAAGTAAAAGTAGGAACTCTCCTATGTTATTTGTAGTAACAAACCTACAAAGACAAAAGACACTGATTTTGGACCGGGCAAAATATAACAAAAGTGACCAAGATGATCTGTGCAAACCGACTTGCACCAGGCTTGAAAGCACATGAGGATAACTCGCACCAGGTGTAGGAACCCAAGCTATAGTTCACGAGGGGTGACTTGCACCGGGTGTAGGAACCCGAGCTATAGTTCACGAAGGGTGACTTGCACCGAGTATAGGAACCCGAGCTATAGTTCACGAAGGGTGACTTGCACCGGGTGTAGGAACCCGAACTATAGTTCACGAGGGGTGACTTGCACCGAGTGTAGGAACCCAAGCTATAGTTCACAACGAGTGACTTGCACCGGGTGTAGGAACCCGAGCTATAGTTCACGAAGGGTGACTTGCACCGGGTGTAGGAACCCGAGCTATAGTTCACGAAGGGTGACTTGCACCGGGTGTAGGAACCCAAGCTATAGTTCACGATGGGTGACTTGCACTGGGTGTAGGAACCCCAGCTATAGTTCACGAAGGGTGACTTGCACCGGGTGTAGGAACCCGAGCTATAGTTCACGGAGGATGACTCGCATCGGGTGTAGGAACCCGAGCTATAGTTCACGAGGGGTGACTTGCACCGGGTGTAGGAACCTGAGCTATAGTTCACGAAGGGTGACTTGCACCAGGTGTAGGAACCCGAGCTATAGTTCACGAAGGGTGACTTGCACCGGGTGTAGGAACCCGAGCTATAGTTCACGATGGGTGACTTGCACCAAGTGTAGGAACCCGAGCTATAGTTCACGAAGGGTGACTGGCACCGGGTGTAGGAACCCGAGCTATAGTTCACGGAGGATGACTCGCATCGGGTGTAAGAACCCGAGCTATAGTTCACAAGGGGTGACTTGCACCAGGTGTAGGAACCTGAGCTATAGTTCACGAAGGGTTACTTGCACTGGGTGTAGGAACCCGAGCTATAGTTCACGAAGGGTGACTTGCACCGGGTGTAGGAAACCGAGCTATAGTTCATGAGAGGTGACTCACACCAGGTGTAGGAACCGGAGCTATAGTTCATGAGAGGTGACTCGCACCGGGTGTAGGAACCCGAGCTATAGTTTATGAGAGGTGACTCGCACCAGGTGTAGGAACCCGAGCTATAGTTCATAAGAGGTGACTCGTACCGGGTGTAGGAACCCGAGCTATAGTTCATAAGAGGTGACTCAGCAGAATGGTGTGGCTGAAAGGCGGAATTGTACTCTTATAGAAATGATTAGGAGTATGTTGAGTAATTCCTCAGTGCCCATTTCATTATGGATGGAAGCCTTTAAAATAGCAGTGTATGTGCTAAATTGAGTTCCTAGTAAGGCAGTTCAGAAAACTCCTTTTAAACTGTGGACGAGAAGGAAACCGAGTTTAAGGTACTTTCATGTTTGGGGTTGTCCAGCAAAGATTAGAGTCTAAAATCTAAATGAAAGGAAATTGGATTCAAGGACTGTGAGTGGGCATTTTATTGGATACCCAGAAAAGTCTAAAGGGTATAGGTTTTACTGTCCTAATCATAGTATGAGAATAGTTGAATCTGGTAATGCAAAGTTCCTTGAAAATAGTGAAATCAATGGGAGTGATATATCATGAAATGTGATCATTAAAGAAATTCAGGTTCCTATACCGATATCTAGACTTTTAACAGACATTGTTGTTCCTTTAGTTGTTGAAAAGCATGATAACACTAAACAACAATCTAATGATGTATCACTTCATAATGAAAATGTCACCATCGAGCTGATTGTAGAACAATCACAAGAAATAGCATTAAGGAGATCTCAAAGAGTAAGGAAACCAGCTATTTCTGATGATTATTTAGTATATCTGCAAAAGGCTGATTATGATTTAGGAACTAGTAAGGATCCGATTACGTATTCACAAGCCATCGAAAGTGATGATTCTGAAAAGTGGATCAATGTCATAAATGATGAGTTGAAATCTATGGAACAAAATAAAGTTTGGGACATCGTTGATTTGCCTAATGGATTTAAAACAGTTGGATGTAAATGGTTCTTTAAGACCAAACACGACTGTAATGGCAACATTGAAAGATATAAAGTTAGACTTGTAGCAAAGGGTTTCACTCAGAGGGAAGGTGTTGATTATAAAGAGACGTTTTCTTTTGTGTCTAAAAAGGACTCTCTTAGAATCATCATGGCTTTGGTGGCTCATTTTGATTTAGAGTTGCACCAAATGGATGTGAAAACTGCCTTTCTAAATGGGAATGTAGATGAAGAGGTATATATGGATATTCCTGAAGGTTTAATGATTAAAGGAAAGGAGCACATGGTTTTCAAATTAAAGAAATCAATATATGGACTTAAACAAGCTTCCAGGCAATGGTAGTTTAAGTTTCATGATACCATCACGACCTTTGGTTTTAAAGAAAACACTGCTGATTGGTGTATATATCTAAAGGTCAGTGGGAGCAAGTTTATCTTTCTGATTCTATATGTTGATGATATTTTACTTGCCAGTGATGATTTTGGCTTATTGAATGATACCAAGAGATTTCTTTCTATGAACTTTGAAATGAAAGATATGGGTGAGGCAACTTATGTGATTGGAATTGAAATATGCCGAGACAGATCACTTAGACTGTTAGGGTTGTCTCAAAAAGGATATATTAATAAAGTTCTAGAAAGATTTCATATGGCTGATTGTAAACCAACTCCTGCTCCTATTTGTAAAGGGGAAAAGTTCAATGTAAAAGATTGTCCACAGAATGAATTCGAAAAGATAAGTATGGAAAATATTCTTTTTGCATCTGTTGTTGGGAGTTTGATGTATGTGCAGACTTGTATGAGACCAGATATTAGTTTTGCAATAGGGATGCTAGGGAGGTACCAAAGTAATCCCGGAATGGAGCATTGGAAAGCTGCAAAGAAAGTCTTGAGGTACTTAAAAGGAACCAGACATTGTATGCTCACATATAGGAGAACAGATCAATTGGAGGTGGTTGGCTACTCTGACTCAGATTTTGCTGGATGCGTTGATAGTCGTAAGTCAGCGTATAGCTATTTGTTCCTGTTAGCTGGAGGAGCAATATCATGGAAAAGCGCCAAACAGACTATCATAGTAGCATCTAATATGGAAGCTGAATTTGTGATGTGCTTTAAGGCCACAATTCAGGCTTTGTGGTTGCGGAACTTTATCTCGGGACCTGGGATTGTTGACAGTATAGCCAAGTCGCTGAAAATTTATTGTGATAATTCCGCAACAGTTTTTTTTCTCCAAAAACGAAAAATACTCTAATGGCGCTAAGCATATGGAGCTCAAGTATTTGGCTGTTAAGGAGGAAGTTCGAAAATAGATAGTACTTATAGAACATATAAGGACTGAGCTTATGATAGCATATCCTTTAACGAAAGGATTGACACCAAAGGCATTTAAAGAACATGCTGATCACATAGGTCTTTGTTGTAATCCTTGATGTATGATAGTGGATCTTTATGTTTTGTTCTATAACATGTATAATGATATCAATAAAAGTGTTTCTAAACATTATTTCTATTTACCATCAATCACATGATTATGGAGATGGTTCAGTGTTAAACAGAAATGGTCTTTGACAAAGACATTATAGGGACAGTATTGTAACTTACTATTATCGATCATAGTTAAGTGGTTTATTAAAATTGTGGTACATGTGAGGGAAGATGTCGCTCTAATGATATTTACTACCATGATTCATACTAATGGGTTGCTTAATTATGATATTATGGTAATCTCATTGAAAAGTATAAATAAGTTAATGTTTTGTGCACATTATGGTTATTTGTTAATCCATATTAATATCATTCATATGGGTCAAGTGGGAGAATGTAGGATTTATATCCCAAAGGATATGTCCCACATAAATGATATGGGTCCCACATGTAGGGTATGTGACCCATATGATAAGGATATAAATTAATGGTTGTATAGGTTAACTAAAGGGTTAGCTTATTTAATAGTGGAAGTTTGAAGAGATTCCTATACATAAATATATATATATATATATATATTTATGTATAGGAATATATATATATATATATATATATATATATATTTATGTATAGGAATCTCTTCAAACTTCTACTATTAAATAAGCTAACCCTTTAGACCTATACAACCATTAATTTATATCCTTATCATATGGGTCACATACCCTACATGTGGGACCCATATCATTTATGTGGGACATATCATATATATATATATATATATATATATATATATATATATATATATTAGCTACTATTATGGGGAGTAGATATAAGGGCACGCTATACATCAAGCTAAACTCTAAGGATAGGAAAAAAAAGCAAAAGAAGAGAAAGGAAAAGTTAAGCTCATAAGCTCTAAGTGGTTAGCTACATGGTAATGTTAGCTGCAAAGAAAAGATAGGAAGAAAGGGATTGTCCTCTCTCTGCCTCTACTTCTCTAATCATCAGGAGATCCCATAAATCTGGTGAAGGAAGGAAAGAGAAAGAGAAAAAGTGGGAGAAATGATTTCTTTGGATTCTTCGGGTGTTCTTCTCGATAGGTTTGATATGGCCAATTCCAGTATGTAAAGTTTATAGTTTATGATTTATTTATTTTCTTGCATAAAGGTTATTGATGTGAAGTTCGTAATAATTAAAATCCTTGGCTGCAACATATTTATGAAAATTTTCTTACATAGACATCAGCTTGCATTATTATTAGGTGCAGTGTAGGATGGGAATTGGGAATAGCATACTACCTCAGCTATGCCTACACAAAGCAAAGGGCAACATAGGTCAAGCTCACGGTGATGAAAATGACACAAGCTTACCCTAAAGGCCTAAACTTTTAAGGACAATTAATGTGAGAGAAGCATACCAATGACAATGCTTTTCATCTCAATTAATTGACCAGACTAGGGAAAATAAACCAACAATAAATAAATAAATAGTATTATTTTTTTATTTTTGAATCGTTCCTAAAATAGTTTAGTGTTGACTTTTTGAGTTTGATCCCTAGTTTTGATAATGACAAACCGAATGTTACTAATGTGTGTACCTAAGTACTTGAACAAGTTAATCATTCATAACACACACGTGAAAGTGATGTGGTTGCTAGAAAACCCTTAACGAGCACATACCCCTGGAATAATCCATAGGATTCTGAAGAGCAAAAGAGAGAAGAATAAATTTTTCATTGTTTTTCTTTTAGTTTTTAAATTTGGTCTGTAATATAATTGTATGAGTTGCATGATAGATTGCATAACTTAAAAAGACCATAAAATGACTATAGGAATCCCTCAAGCATATAGGTTAATAACTCACATTTATAGTGATTTAACTTAGGTCTTTATTTGGGCCAAAAATAGTTTGTGGACAAATTCAGTCGACCGAACTAGGTAGTGTAAAATGCCTCAATCGACTGAACTGGGTGGAAGTCAACAATTTGACTTCACTTGGTTGACCAAATCCTTTTTGAACAGATCTTCCATAGTCGACCGAACTCACACGTTTCTGGCCCCCAACAACTTAGTCGATCAAACTTCCAGTTCATTTGTGATTGAGTCGACCGAACCATAAGAATAGCATACCGAAATTCAGATATAGTCGACCAAACCTCGAAGGGTTTAGAAATCGCCCTAAGTTAGTCGATCGAACTTTCAGTTCAAAATCTTCACAGTCAACCGAACTTGGCAATTTGGTCGACCGAACTTAAAATATAGTCGACTGAATCTCTCGGGTTGAACATTTTTTTACTACAGTAAAACAAAGTTAATTTTATTTAACCTTCATTAATCTTTTCTAAAAAGACTCCTATGTCCCTCAACGGTTATAATTTTATGTATGTCTATATGTACTTGTTCATTTGGAATGATTAATGAGAGATTAGAAAATATCATTAACCAAAATCCTCTAAATTTCCAAATACTTAGATAAGCTAAAAATCTCTCTCTTACTCATCCTACTTGCTAAAATCCCTTGGTAAGAGTATTATTGAGGTTGTTCATATTAGCTTACACTCTCATTGTATTTGTTTGATATTGATTTTATTGAGAGTGAGCTTAAGAGTTCCCTTGTGATTTAATTCATAAGTCTTCAGTGGGAATATTTTCTAGAGCTTGTGAGTCTTGCATTATTGTTGCAAGTATTCAAAGGCTCGTTTTTGTGTGCTTTTGTAAAATACTTTTCAAACAAGCTTGATTTCAAATATCTCCTATACTTTATACTTGATATTTGTTCTAGAGATATTTGAGTGTGCATTTGAGATCTTTAAGATTATTTCTTGTGATTGATATACATATTTTAACTCAAAGATATATTCACACCCCTCTCACACTTGAACTATTATTTTTACATATAACTGAGAGTTGGCATTTAGACTTCACTGAACTTATACATTCATATCATACGAAAGTGCAATTTGTAATTGTATTGAGCATGATGTTGTACATCATCTGCTTAGTTTAGAAGCACTTCTGATTGTACACAAATTTGATATTACTAGTTGTATTCCCGATGAGTTGTCGGAAGAGGGAGACTAGCCCTGTGAATAGTCCCGGATTGGCTTTGACCCAATTAGGAAAGTTTGGTGCACCATCTTGGTAAGGTGTTGTAAATAGTGTCGTTCCACCCGTTAAGTGAGCAATAGTGGTAATCCTCGGGCTTACGAACTAAGGCGAGGATGTAGGCAATATTGGTAGAACCCCATTAACATTTTTTGTACCTGCTTTTAATTTCCACATTTTAAATTTCAGCACTTGAATGTTTGCTTTTAATTGTTTTAATATTTGATTGGTTTATAATTATATAAAAAGATCCTAGGTTTGTGCATTACTGGTTGAGGAATCTGAATTGACCTAGGAAAAAGTTTTAAAAATTCCAATTCACCCCCCTCTTGGGAATACACCAATTCCAACATTTAGGAATAAGAAGGGGTTCAATATTGATCAAGTCATCGATTTAGATATTTTAAGTTTGTTTTTCTGTAAAATAAAAATTGTTTATGTAACGACCCAAAAATTACACCATTTATTTAAAAAATATAAATTACTCTGATACCCTTGTAACACCTGCTATAACATCTCAGACCCCAAACGGGCACTAAGGTATCCCTATAAATTGACACACCTATGCAGCGGAAAATATAATGTCATATACTCATATTTATAGTACCATAATTCATTGTTTCCAAACCATACATACATATTTACACATCACCCAAGTATTATCTACTCAAAAATACAATCCCCTGAATACACTTACCCTATAAATGAGCCTGATCTGCTCGCCTAGCTAGATCACCTAAAAAATGTTAAATCACTGGGATGAGACAACGTTCAGTAAAAGGAAATATGCTATTACTAATGTGTGGCAACTGAGTTTCATAAATATTATATTGACAATATCTAAAAGTGTAAAAGCTGGTAAATCAATATACAATATAACTTGCATTTATTATAGTTTAAAGTATAAATCTAATATCTGAGTTTTCTACTTTTCATACTTCTAGTATCATACTATATCTGCTGATATTCTATAAATCTATATACATATACATAACTGAGATGTTAACCCTGGAAAACTGTACGTCATGATTTAACCCCTCATGATAAGACTGTGCGGCCCGTAGGCGGGACTTAATCCTGATTGGACTACCAGGTAAGTCTACTGTACTCTACCAATCCTTAGTCCAGCCAAACTGCAACCTCTCCTAGGCCCGAAACTAGTAACTACCTCGTCAAACCGGCCACCTCAACCCAATCTTCTGGGAAGTCTGTAATCCCTCCAAGCACGGTTGACCGAAACCATCCACACACTATCTAAGATGTGTGGTTGCACTCTGATCTATACTAGCTATAGTATCGTGCTTTGTTAACTGAACATAACTTGATTCATCAATGTCTGATACTGTATATACTATTTCTATAGATATCCTACTATTTTGTTCATGTTTCCAAAATAACCATAACATTATAAATCTTATCTAAACATACTATAATATCTGATCAAAATATCTGTAATATCTAATTGTATCTGTAATATCTAACTGTCATTTCTGAATAAATAATTTGTAATGTTTAAGTGTTATGGTTTTGGAAAGTATGGCATTCTATAAATATTGTAAAATATTTGTCTGTATAATATTTGTAAAATATTTTTTTGGTAAATATCTATCTGTAAAATATATCTGTCTATATATGTACTGTAAATCATGATATTCTAAAAAATTATATAAATTCTATACTTAACAAATATCTACTCAACCCACACAATTAATAAAACTCATATTTTGAAATCTGTAAAACTTTATAGTTTATGTCATGTACCTTAATACACAAATACTATAATTTACTTATAATATTTCTGAATTTACTAGCATAGCATATTTACCTTACCTAACTAGCTGGGACGCTCGCCTCCAACTTTATCCTCACGCTCACAGCATACTATCCCCAAAATCCTGAAATAATACATACATACATATTTCCAATAAATCAACTATATTTCTCCGAACCTACATACTCATAATTTTCTGAACTATAATTTACCTAGGCTCCTAGAAATTTTCACTGGATCCCCAACCCATGTCTGTAGGGTCCCAAAAATACCCTAGTCTTGAAAATATAATACCTTAATTTATTTCACAAAACTCTAGTATATTCTCATATTACTCAAAATCTAAACTCAAATAAGCCTAATAAAACTGAAAATACCCAAATAATATACTTACCCTGGTTTTGGGATGGTATCCAAGTTGGCCAAACCAACAACCTGTTCCGGAAGACTTGTAGAGAATCTTCCCAGGATCAACATGGTGGCTTGTGATCGTCGAAATGAGGAGAAACGGGGCGAGAATCGTAGAGAGAAAGGAGAGGAACCAAGCAGGAGAGAGAGAGAGAGAGAGAGAGAGAGAGAGAGAGAGAGAGAGAAAGAGAGAGAGAGAGAGGAATGAGAAAAATGACTTTCTCTTATTGAATCTTGATTTTCTGCTATTTATAAACATTTGGCCACATAACTTCATCGACGAGCCACATCATCTCGTCGACGAAGGCAAGAAGGGAGTTCGTCAACAAACACCTAACCCTCATCAACGAGTTTCAAGCCCCAAAAACAACCCCTCGGTAAACTCCCATCGACTAGACATGCGTCCACGTCAACGAGCCCAAGCTGCGTCCCCTTTTTAAAATTATTTTTCCCTCTCTTTTCTTTATTATTCAATTCTCATAATTATCCGAGTTACTATAGTCTCCCTTCCTTATAAAATTTCGTCCTCAAAATTTACTATCTATATTGAGCACCATCCTTTGAGGAAAATAGGCTACTTATTTTATTACTTACCCTCACTTATGGTAGAGGAATATCATGGTTACATTCAAGGTTCTGGGAGATTACAAATATACTCATAAAAGAAAATTCTCCCAAAACCAAAACACTACTTACCCTATAATCTAAAATACAACTATACATTCATCATTCTCTACTAATTAAAGTAAAACTGTTACTATTTTGAATAATACTGACTATTACTATATCCCACTAAATAGATGTGGGTATTTATGTCTGATTTCCTCTTCAAGGTCCCACGAAACTTCTTCTATGGCATGATTCCTACACAAGACTTTTACTAACTAAATTTTCTTAGTACGCAATTCCCATTCCTTCTTATTTAAGATCTGCACCGATGCTTCTTCATATGCCAGTAAATCCCTGAGCTCTATCTCCGCATAAATAATCACGTGGGAAGGGTCTAGGATATATTTCCTCAACATGGAAACATGAAATGCGTCGTGAATTCTAAATAGGGCTGGTGGTAAAGCTAACCTGTAAGCAATTGACCACACTCTTTCAAGTATTTCAAATGGGTCAATGTATCTAGGGCTCAGCTTACCCTTCTTTCCAAATCTCATAACTCCTCTCAGTGGAGCTACCCTTCTGCCGACTCTGAATTGCACTAATTCTTTCTTTAATTAGTCAAACTTTATCATATGCCTGCTGTACCAATTCTAGTCCCAGAACTTGCCTCTCTCCCACTTCATCCCAATACAATAGAGAACGACACCTCCTACCATATAATGCCTCGTATGGTGCCATGTCAATGCTAACCTGATAGTTATTATTATATGGGAATTGAACCAGTGGCAAATACTAGGTTCAGCTACCCCCAAAATCTAGCACACAAGCTCGTAGCATATCCTCAAGTATTTGAATCATCCTCTCGGTCTTCCCATCAGTCTGAGAATGAAAAGTTGTGCTGAATGCTAATTGTGACCCCATGGCCTCCTGAAAACTCTTCCAAAATCGTGATGTAAATCAGAGGTCACGATCTGAGACTATGGATACCAGCACTCCATAGGAGTGCACTATCTCCTGAATATACAATTCTACTAGCCTGTCTATAGGATAGTTGATTTTAATAGGGATAAAGTGAGTGGTCTTCATCAATCAATCTATGACAACCCAAATAGCATTTTGTCGAGGTCGCGCTGGTGGTAGCACTGTCATAAAATCCAAGGAGACGTGATCCCATTTTCACTCAAGGATGTAGAGTGGCTGCAACTGTTCCGTAGGTCTCTGGTGCCCAGCCTTTATCTATTGGCATGTTAAACACTACTTCACAAATTTAGCAATGTCCCTCTTCATGTCGCTCCACCAAAAGGATTCTCGTAAATTCCGGTACATTTTAGTACTACCTGGATGTACGGTGTACAGTGATCTGTGAGCCTCCTCTAAGATCATCCTCCTGATCTCGGTGTCCGCAGGAATGCATAGTCTAGCACGAAACCTTAGAGCCTCGTCATTTGAAATACTGAATACTTCCCCTTGTCCATCATATACTTTATCTGTCAGCTCTTCTAATTATGGATCATTCCTCTGGGCGGCTTTAATTCTTTCTTGCAAAGTAGGCTATACCACCAGGTTGGCAATGAATGCCCAATGATCAACCTCTATTAACTCCAACCCTAACCTCTCCAAATCCATCTAAATAGGGTGCTGAATCTTCACTACTAACACCGCTACTCCCATTGTTTTCCTGCTCAATGCATTGGCCACCACGTTTGCTTTCCCTGTATGGTAGCTAATAGTGCAATTATAATCTTTAATGAGTTCCAGTCACCTTCTTTTCCTCATATTCAGTTCTTTCTGGGTAAAGAAATACTTCAAACTTTTGTGGTCTATGAAGATTTTGCATTTCCCACCATATAAATAATGTCTCTAGATTTTCAGCGCATACACCACTACGGCTAACTCTAGGTCGTGCATAGGGTAATTCTTTTCATATTCTTTAAGTTGTCTAGATGCATAGGTAATGACTTTCCCATGCTGCATTAACACACATCCAAGACCCTTCAAAGATGCATCATTGTATATCACAAATCCATCCTCCCCTGAGGGAATAGCCAATATCGGTGCAGAAACCAACCGCAGCTTTAACTCCTGGAAGCTCTGCTCACAATCATCGGTCCAATCAAACTTCACATTTTTTCTCATTAGTCGTGTTAGTGAACCCGATAATCTGTAGAAACCATCTATGAAGCATCGATAGTAACTTGCCAAACCCAGAAGACTCCTGACCTTCTAGACATTTCCTGGCCTTACCCAACTCACCACTGCCTCTATCTTACTCGGGTCAATCAATACACCGTCCTCGGAGATCACATGCCCGAGGAAAGTAACCTACCTTAACCATAATTCAAATTTCTTGAATTTTTTGTACAACTTTCTTTCTCTCAATATCTACAACGCCAGCCTGAGATGATGCTCGTGCTCCTCAAAACTTCTGGAGTAGATCGGTATATCATCAATGAAAACCACAACAAACTGGTCCAGGTACTGACGGAACACCCGATTTATAAAATTCATAAATACTGTTGGTGCATCAGTCAACCCAAACGACATCACCAAAAATTCGTAATGCCCATAACTGGTTTGGAATGCTGTTTTCGAAATGTCTACTGCTCTAACTTTTACCTGATGATAACCTAACCATGGGTCAATTTTAGAGTAAAACTGGGTCCCTAAAGCTGATCAAATAAGTCGTCAATCCTAGGAAGAGGATATTTATTCTTGACCGTCAATTTGTTTATCTCCCAATAATCTATGTACATCCTCATGGTCTCATCTTTCTTTTTCACGAACAGGACTGGGGCCCCACCATGGCGACACACTAGGCCTGATAAATCCTTTATCCAGCAATTTCTGCAACTAATCTTTCAATTCCTTCAATTCGGCTACAACCATACGGTATGATGCTTTAGATACTGGTACCGATCCTGATAGTAGATCCACAGTAAATTCAATCTCTTGGTCTGGTGGTAAGGCAGGCAATTCTTTTGGAAAAACATCTGAAAATTCTCTAACTACTAAAATATCAGCCGGTTTTAGTTCTTTTGATAATTCCTTGATGTAGGCAACATACCCCTAGCAACCACCCTGTAGCAATCTCCTCACCTGAATAGCTAACACTATCTATGGCAAGACACGCACACATGAACCCACAAATCTATATTCTTCCTCTCCCAGGGGTTTGAAAATCGCTTCTTTTTTATGGCAATCTATGATGGCGTGATTAACTGCCAGCCAATCCATACCCAGTATTACATCAAATCCCTACATATCTAGTACCACGATATCAACTGGTAGTACTTTCTCCTGAATCCTCACTAGAAAGTTTGGAAGTACCTTCCTACACCTCACCATAGATCCCGTCAGCGTGACCTCAGAGAACTCAACATTTTAAGAACTGTGCCTCTACCCTAGTTACTTTAACATACCCCTCCAATACAAAGGAATGGGTGGCACCTATATCAAATAAAACAACTTAATATGGTAAAACAGTAAGTATACCCGTAACAACATCTCCAGCAGCCTCGACATTTCCCGGTGTCAATGCATAGACCCTCACCGGTGCTGTGTTCCTCTACTGACCTCCACGGAGCACCTGGTAACCACCCTAAAATGGTCTGGGAGCTAGTGCATAGTTTGATAGTACCCGATAAGATCAAGCCATATAACCAAGTCTCCCACATCGGTAACAAACATTCTCACCCAACCGACACTCGCCTGGATGCCTTCGACCACACCTGGGGCAGGTGGGATACGTTTGTCCACCCTAATACCCATTGTGTCCTATCGTATGTCTCTGACCCTCGCCAGTTCTGCCTCCTCTTCATGGACCCCGACTAGGCCTGGTCTAAAAACTCGGAGGCATGGCTCTCTTCCTCTAGCTCAGTACTCCCACATTTGCATGCTCACTCCCCTCTCCTACCATGGCCCTATCTACTAACTCCGAGAAGTCCTGTGTCTTAAGGACCGCCACCTGTTTATAAACGTCTCGTCTCAAATTTCTCTCAAATATCTTAACCTTTTTAGCTTCATCTGGAACAATATAAGGGCAGAAAAGCAACAACTCGATGAATTTCAATGCATACTGCTGGATTGTCAATGATCCCTAAGACAAGCTCAGAAATTCTTGTACTTTAACCTCTCTAACTGAGGCAGGATAATATCTATCAAAGAATATGTCCCTGAATTAGGCCTAGGTCATCAGTACTAGAATGGATCTCTGCTCCTCTAGTAATCTAGTAGTCGTCCACCATCCCTCAGCCCCCCCTGACAACTTATATGTGGCATAAAGGAACCTATGCTCATCGATGCAGTGGAGGACCATCAAAATCTTCTCTATCTACTACATCCAATTCTCTACAACTGTAGGATTAGCCTCTCCTGAAAATGCTGGTGGGTTCACTTTTGTAAATTTTTATATCGTACATCTTGTGCTGTAGATGGACCTCTCTGCTCCTTGGAGCTCTGGGCAATTTCAGCCATGACCTGCTGAGCCACACTACATAACACTGCATCTAAATCCCCGCCTCCTACACCAGAAGGCCCTGCTCTGTCGTCGCCACTAGCGTGAGCGCTACTACCTCCTGGGTCCATCCCATAATATTACCAAATTATTCTAAGAATCCGAACCTTAAAATTCTATACTAACTAAAATACCCCTTACCTCCTATCACTAATTTAAGGTCTGGCCCTACCATATGAAAATAGAATTCGACGTTAGTTTACTATGATTTTCCTAAAATCGTCACCCTAGGAAAATCACAGAAATCACACCGAAACTCCACCTCCAAATCGCAGAACAGAACCCTAAATTCTCATCCTAATTCCCCAACATTAATTCATTGATACTCTGTTCTATGTTTCTCCAAACTCCATTTCTATATTCTGGTATTGTTTTCCGCTACACTCTAGAGTCTACAGAACCTAGCAACCTCAGCTCTAATACCAAACTGTAACAACCCAAAAATTACTCCATTTTTTTTTAAATATAAATTACTCTGATACCCCTATAACACCTACTATAACATCTCAGGTCCTAGATGGGCACTAAGGTATCCCTGTACACAAATTGACACACCTATGCAGCGTAAAATATAAAGTCATACACCCATATGCTATTACTAGTGTGTGGCGACTGAGTTTCATAAATATTATATTGACAATATCTAAAATTGTAAAAGCTAGTAAATCAATATACAGTATAACTTGCATTTATCATAGTTTAAAGTATAACTCTAATATCTGAGTTTTCTACTTTTCATACTTCTACTATCATGCTATATCTGTTGATATTCTGTAAATCTATATACATATATATAACTGAGATGTTTACCTTGGAAAACTGATTTAACCCCTCGTGAAAGAGTTGTGTGGCATGTACGCAGGACTTAAGCTTGATTGGCCTACCAGGTAAGTCAACTGTACTCTACCAATCCTCAGTCCGGCCAAACTGCAACCTCTCCTAGGCTTGAAACTGGTAACTACCTTGTCAAACCGGCCACCTCAACCTGACCTTCTAGGGAGTCTGCAATCCCTTTAGGCACAGTTGACGGAAAACATCCACACACTATCTAAGATGTGTGGTTGCACTCTGATCTATACTAGCTATGGTATCGTGCTCTGCTAACTGAACATAACTTGATTCATCAGGGTCTAATACTATATATACTATTTCTATAGATATCCTACTGTTTTCATCATGTTTCCAAAATAATCATAACACTATAAATCTGATCTGAACATACTATAATATCTTATTAAAATAACTGTAATATTTGACTATAATATCTGTAATATCTGACTGTAATATCTGTAATATCTAACTGTCATTTCTTACTAAATAATCTATAATGTTTAAGTGTTATGGTTTTGGAAAGCATGGCATTCTGTAAATACTGTAAAATACTAGTCTGTATAATATTTGTAAAATATATGTGTGGTAAATATTTGTGTGTAAAATATATCTGTCTATATATGTACTGTAAATCTGATATTCTGAAAAACCATATAAATTTTGTACTTAACAAATATCTACTCAGGCCACACAATTAATAAAACTCATATTCTGAAATCTGTAAAACTTTATAGTTTATGCCCTGTACCTTAATACGCAAATACTATAATTTACTTATAATATTTCTGAATTTACTAGCATAGCATATTTCCCTTACCTAACTGGCTGGGATGCTCGCCTCCAACTTTATCCTCACGCTCACAGCGTACTATCCCCAAAATCCTGAAATAATACATATATACATATTTCCAATAAATCAACTATATTTCTCCAAACCTACATACTCGTAATTTTCTTAACTATAATTTACCTAGGCTCCTAGAAATTTTCACTGGATCCCCAACCCATGTCTGTAGGGTCCCAAAAACACCCTAGTCTTGAAAATATAATACCCTAATTTTTTTCACAAAACTCTAGTATATTCTCATATTGCTCAAAATCTAAACTCAAATAATCCTAATAAAACTGAAAAAACCCAAATAATATACTTACCCTGGTTTTGGGATGGTGCCCAAGTTGGCCAAACTAACAACCTATTCCGGAAGACTTGTAAAGAATCTTCCCAAGATCAACGTGGCGGCTTTTGATCGTCGAAATGGGGAGAAACGGGGCGAGAATCATAAAGAGAAGGGAGAGGAACCAAGCAGGAGAGAGAGAGAGAGAGAGAGAGAGAGAGAGAGAGAGATGAGAAAAATGACTTTCTCTCATTGAATCTCGATTTTCTGCTATTTATAAACATTTGGCCACGTGACTTCATCGACGAGTCACGTCATCTCGTCAATGAAGGCAATAAAGGAGTTCGTCGATGAACACCTAACCCTTGTCAACGAGTTTCAAACTCCAAAAATAACCCCTCGGTAAACTCTCGTCGATGAGACACGCGTCCACGTCAAAGAGCCCAAGAAGAACTTTCGTCAACGAGGCCCTACTGTGTCTTTTTCCCTCTCTTTTCTTTATTATTTAATTCCCATAATTATCCGGGTTGTAGACACCCTATTTTTCCCCTAACCAAATAGAACAAGGGGTCCCCTGTTATTTTTTTCATTATTATTATTATTACCTCATTATTATTATTATTATTATTATTATTATTATTATTATTACTTTCTTATAATTATTTTTATTTATTATTATTTATTACCAGTAGTATTATTAGTATTACTTTACTATTATTATTTTGGATATATTTATTATTGTTATTATTATTATTATTATTATTATTATTATTAGTAGTAGTAGTAGTAGTAGTAGTAGTATTTTATTATTGCCATTATTTTTAGTATTTTTTAATATTACTATTAGTATTATTATTATTATTAGTATTATTATTATTTTACTGATAGTATCTTTATTATAATTATTTATTATTATTTATTATTAGTGGTATTATTATTATTATTATTATTACCTTATTGATCCTTATATTATTATTATTATTATTATTATTATTATTATTATTATTATTACTATTTTCATTATTACCATAATAGTAAAAGCAGAAAAAAATAAAAAAAAATCAAAAAGGAAGTTTTTTTTTAGGGTTTACAGAATATTTTTATATAAGGGGGGCACAGCCAAGCCAAAGGGAGGAAGCACAGACCAAAGAAAAAAAACCTTACCTTTCAGTCTCGTGTTGCAGCAGTGGAGTCGTTGGCGTTTGCGCAGTCAACTAGATGAAACCAATCAAGTAGCGATTTCTTATCCGATCAATGCAAAACTTTACGAGTGGAGTCGTTGGCGTCTGCGCATTCAACTGGACAAAGCCAATTGAGCAATGATTTCTTATCCGATCAATGCGAAACTTTACGAGGTCATTTCTAACCCTTTTGTCTCAATTTTCACCGTTCAGATTCTTCTTTTGAGTTTTCTCCCTTTGTGTTAATTTCTTGCACAGCCATATCTTTACCGCAGCAGTGGAGTCATCTGCGTCTGCGCATTCAACTGGACGAAGCCAATCGAGTAGCCATTTCTTGTCCGATCAATGCGAAATTTTACAAGGTCGTTTCTAACCCTTTCATCTTAATTTTCACTATTCAGATTCTTCTTTTGAGTTTTCCTCCTTTGTGTTAATTTCTTGCACAGCCGTATCACCACCGCAGTAGTGGAGTCATCGGTGTCAATGCATTCAACTAGAAGAAGCCAATCGAGCGGCGATTTCTTATCCGATCAATGCGAAACTTTACGAGGTTATTTCTGACTCTTTCTTCTTAATTGTCAGCGTTCAAATTCTTTTTTTGAGTTTTCCCCCTTTGTTTTAATTTCTTGCACAGCCGTATCACCACCACAGCAGGGGGGTCATCGGCGTCTGCGCATTCAACTGGATGAAGCCAATCGAGCGGCGATTTCGTATTCGATCAATGCAAAAATTTACCAGGTCGTTTCTGACCCTTTCGTTTTAATTGTCACCATTCAGATTATTATTTTGAGTTTTACAACTTCATTTTAATTTATTGTACAGCCGTCTCACTGTTGTAGAAGTAGAATCGTCGGCGTCTGCACATTCAACTAGATGAAGGCAATCGAGCGGCGATTTCTTATCTGATCGATCTGAAACCTTACTCGGTTGTTTCTGACTCTCCCTTGTTAATATTTACTGGTTGGATTAATTTCTTTGCTTTGTAATTTTATCTTCATCTCTTGGACAGCTTGTTCACACACCCGCAACACACACTCAGCACACTGCCTACACGAACACTGCACACGCTAAATATAATATTGTCAAGTTCTTATATTTCTATTATATTGTATTATTCATAAGATCTTTTAAGGTGTATATGTTAGTAAGTTAATTGCTTTTTAGTCATAGTATCACTTATATATCTATCTTGAGTTTTGGGTTTTTATTATTGTGGTATTTATCGTAGACATTAACTAGTCTATTCTCGCTGTGGTAGAATTTTAATAATTTTCTTATTTACATATATTTGTTGTAGATGTTAATTGATTTATTGTTATTCTCGTTATTTGTTTTATTATTTATTGTTAAAATTCTGTCTGTTCGTTTTTCCCGTATTGTCATGTATTTATTACTATTATAATATGTGTTGATTATTTTGCATTTAGGGTTTTTGTCATAATTAAGGTTCACATGTGGGGTTATTATTATTTTGTATATTTAGTGTTTATATCATATGTACATTAATTTTTGATTTGATTTATTTCCATAATTTCCCATTTGATGGTCATATTGGATATTTACATATTAGTATTAGCTTTAAATTGTTTCCATAGTTTCACAACTTGCTTACCCTTTGTATAATTACCTGCTAGTCTTAGGGTTACTTGATTTAATTTGATGAGTAGATTGTTTCCTTAGTTTTGGTAATTTTATTTATATATGTATTGATTGTGTGTTCCCATTAGGTAAGTTGCTCTTATAATATCTAGAATATTATGGTATTACTATTATACTTATATTAGGTATTATCTATTAAGATATTCTTTTTTTTATTTCTAATATATATGGTATTACCTTTTATGATGTCTTTAGTATCTTGATACATATATTATCTTATGATAATTTGTTACTTATTATCCTATTATTATATATTAAAATCTCCCATACTAGTATTTTCCTATAAAAAATTTAATACAATTTCAAAATTTGGGAGTGTATTTTCTTAAGAATTTTCTTAATTTTTTATCCCTATGATTTTAATGCTAGGGTATGAGCTTTCGGGCTTCACGTACCTTAAGCTCTGAGGGAATATATATGTATATATTACATTTATTTATTTATTTATTTTTCATGCGTATTTATAAACTCATAAAAGGAGTCACTTAAAGACTTTTTAAATTAACTTAGGAATAATTTTAAATTAATTAGGTACCGTTCGTAAGAATGGGCACGTAGGGGGTGCTCGTACCTTCCCCTCTCGTAACCGAACTCCCGACCCCAACTTTGGTAACGTAGGCCCATTCTACCCCTAACGGGATAGTAATCATGTGTTCTAACCATACTAAAAGGTTAGTGGCGACTCCGACATTCCCCATTTTTCCTGAAAATATTAAAATTGATTTTTTATATCGCCGCCCGGGGCACACGCGCTCCGGGATGTCACGACACTGACTCACTCGAAAAAATGAGCAGCTCGGAAGCTATCCCAAGTATAGGAATTCTATCGTATAATATTAAGCCCAAGGGCTAGATCGTCTCCTCAGGGAATGCGTTTAATCTCAAAATTTACGTTCGTCCAATCGAAAATAAAAATGCACTAAACTTGGTTCAGATTCAGAGTTTTCAAGGTTGTTCAATTTTACTTCTGACGAATTAAATGGCACGTAATTTAAAAACCCTAAAACTAACATTCACTAAATTAAAAAAAAAAAAACAAGTATGAAAATTCTAGTCTACTTAAGGAAATACTTAAACATGCATTATAAAATATGGCAACTACAAATAAGGAATTAAAACATGCAATGGAAACTCAATCGGACACAAATGCATACAATAAAAATTGAACCTTTAACAAGAAGGACCTCGAATTAAAACTAAATTATAATGAATTAAACGAAAACAAAACACGATAAAAACACAAACTTTAATAAACACCAACCCTAAACTAAATCAAGCTTCGAAAAATAAAAATTAAATCTTGAAAAGATGACTAGCCTAATTTCTTTGAACCAAAACACTTTTTTTTTTATTCTTTTATATATATATTTTTAGAATTACCGAATTTACGGAAATAAACCACTCCACCGCTAAATTACGTGAAAAACAAAACAAAACAAAAAAAAATATTAAATAGCTACTACAATAAGAATAAAACATTAAAATCCAGATTTTTTAAGTAACATTAACAAATCAAAACATCAGTATTACTAAATAAAGAAATAAGAGAGAGCGAGAGAGAGAGAGAGAGAGAGAGAGAGAGAGAGAGAGAGAGAGAGGAGAGAGAGAGAGAGAGAGAGAGAGAGAGAGAGAGCCATGGCAAGCTGTGAGGATGGAGAAACTCTCAGGTCCTCCTGGTGTTCTGCTGCGGCCTGCTCTGCTGTGCCGTGGACTGGTGGAGAAGTGGCCGAGAGGCCTGCTGCTGCTGGAGACTGGCCAGAGCTATTCTGATGTTGCAGGAGGCGGTCGTGGTGGTGTTGTAAGGAGAGGCAGAGATGGGCTGTAGGGCTAGTTTGTTGGTGGCCGAAGCAGAGAAGCTCGGCTGGTTTGGATTTGTTCTGCCGTGGTGCTCTCGATGGTAGCTGGTATGGCAGCAGCAGAGTGCTCAGTTAAGCTGAGAGGAAACAGAGGAGAGTTGAGGGAGTTCAGGGGAAGAGAAAATAGAGAGCAAGAGAGAAGGAACTCAGAGAGAGAGAAGAGAACAGAGTAAGGAGAATAACAGAGATAAGGACAAAGGAAGAAAAGAAATAGAGAGAAGAGAAGGGAAGGATAGAGAAAGGGAGAGAGTGGGGAGCCCTCGGGCTGCCTGAGCAAGGAGAGGAAGAGAAGCGGATTTAAGGGGGAGCTGGGTTGCCCTAGACCCGGATGAAGAGGATTGACCCGGATTGTTATATTTTTTTTCATTTTTTTCATTCTCTATTCATCGCAAATCTGACTCTTTTGGAGCCTGTATTTCATAAAACTCAAAACACTAAAGTTGTAGATAATCCTTTCCTCTTTCTTCTGAAATTTGAATCGTCTCGATCGGAGTTCGGACGGAAAAGTTATGCATGAAATACGAACAGGTATTGGTTTTGATTTCTGAGATTTTTCCTGCAACAAAAAATTACCAAAACTTCATAAATAGTGCAATAAAGTTCAAGAATGATGATTTTGGCACTTTATTAAAATATTGGACAATTTTAGACATTTAATTAAAAATATAAATCGTAAAGACCAGGTTAAAATGCCCAATTACGCAGTTTTGATGCGTAATCAGACACGAGTTACTATAGTTTAATATTGAGCAGCCATGTGAATTGATGGCTATTTAGGTGTTTTAAAAAATTATTAACATTTAAAGATAGTTTTATTTTATTATTTAAAATTATGAAAAACAATAAATCTTTAAGCCAAAAAAAACAAAAATTATAGACTAAAAACTTAAAAGTTATTTGATTATTTTTTTCAAAATTAAAGAAAATTAAAAATCTTTGAACACACATTTATTTTGTCCTCAGCCCAAAATCTAGTTTTTGATCTTTGTGTCAACAGTTAAAAAACAATAACAAAAATTAAAATTTATACCCATAAAAACCAAGTTACTTATTTTTTATTATATTATAGTGAAAATAAAAAAATAAAAGAACAGAACAGAATAGAAACAATATAAAAGAACCCTTCAATTTTCAAATCATGCATCTATACATATTATCATTATTTTATTTTTTACACTCCTGAGATATGGTAACAATTGCTTAGTTGTGACATTCATCTGAACACATGGCAAGTAAGGCGAGTCACTTACCACAATGTCATCTTAAGAATTACAACAAAAGGTTGCTAGTCACCAATCGAGGCAAATGAGTTATTACAAACTCACCTTATGGATAAAAAAAACTCCGCATGTGATGCACTTAAATGTCCTAATTTTTTCACACACAGCCGGTCCTAAGCCCGGGTTAAGGAGGAGGGTTGCGTTAGGTAGCTGACAGCCAACGTAAAATTTGTCTGACCACTATGATATGAATCCTTACCGAATATTTGTTGGGGCGTCTCCTACGAGTGACACGTTGCACTTGAACCACCCGAGTGTAGCGAAAAGTGGGCGAGGGTGGACTAGGTCATCATCCCGAAGCGACGCACCGTGTCAGCGCCCGGGTACAGTGTCAAATATGCGAGGGTTCCTGCATCATTCTAGACGTGGGCAGGTAAAGACGTTAGTTCAGGAAATTAGGATTAGATTAACAACTTGGAATATAGGGACACTTACAAGTAAAAGCATGGAAATTGTGGATACAATGATTAAAAGAAGAATTAATATAATTTGCCTTCAAGAAACTAAGTAGGTGGGGGAGAAAGCTAGAGAAATCGATAAATCAGGTTTTAAACTTGGGTACACTGGAAAAGAAAAACATAAGAATGAAGTAGGCATTATTATAGAAAAAAAAACTTAAAAGATAGCGTTGTGGATGTAACTAGAGTAAGGGATAGAATTATAAAAATCAAAATGGTATTAGGACAAGAGATAATAAAATCATTAGTGCTTATGCTCCTCAAGTTGGCTTAACAGAAAATTTTAAGAGACAATTTTGGGAAGATATGGATAGTATTATACAAGGCATACCAGGGACTAAGAAAATATTTATAGAAGGAGATCTAAATGGAGATGTTGGAAGAGATAATAAAAATTATGAAAGGATATAAAGAGGATATGGATATGGAGACAAAAATGAGTCTGGGGAGATGATCTTAGACTTTGTTATGTCATATGATTTTAGTATAATGAATACTTGCTTTAAAAAAAGAGAAGAACACTTAATAACCTTTAAAAGTGGACAAAATAGAAGTCAAATAGATTTTTTTTTAACTAGGAGGGTAGATCGTGTATCATGCAAGGATTGTAAAGTTATTCCAGGTGAAAGTCTAACCACACAACATAAAGTCTTAGTGTTAGATATATGCATTAAAAATGGAAGAAAAAGGATAAAATAAACCAGTGTAGGAGAACTAGATGGTGGAACCTAAAAGGAGAAAATATAATAAAATTTAAAGATAAAATGATCAAAGATGGGGATTGGACCTTAGAGGATGGGATAGATTCAAATACTCTTTGGAATAGATTAGCTAGCTCTATTAAAAAGATAGCAAAAGAGATTTTAGGCGAATCAAGGGGAAGATTCTCAAATAGCAAAGAAAGTTGATGGTGGGATAAAGATGTACAAAAAATCATAAAGACAAAAAGAATTTGGTATAAAACGTGGCAAAAATGTAGAAACAGCGATAACTTTGAAAAATATAAGGAGGCAAGAAAAGATGCAAAAAGGGCCGTTAGTGAAGCTAAATATAGATTATTTAATAGTTTGTATGATAGATTATGTACAAAAGAAGGGGAAAGAGATATATTTAAACTTGGTAAAGCTAGAGAAAGGAAGAACAAGGACTTAGGAAATGTAAAATGTATAAAAAGTCAGGATGATATTGTCTTGGGTAAGGACGAAGATATTAAAGAAAGATGGCGAAGTTACTTTAGTAAGTTATTTAACGAAAACCAAATAGAAGGCTTAAATTTAGAATTGTCAAATGAGGAAAAGACTAAAAATATAAGATTTATTCAAAAAATTGGAGTTAACAAAGTTAAGTTTGCACTAAAAAAGATAAAAATGGGAAAGCTATGGGACCAAATAACATCCCAATTGAAGTTTGGAAATGCTTGGGTGATAACGGAATTATATGGTTAATTAATTTATTTAATACAATTGTAAAAACTAAGAAAATGTCAGATGAATGGAGGAAAAGCACTTTAATACCTATATACAAAAATAAAGGAGATATTCAAAATTGTAATAACTATCGTGGAATTAAACTTATGAGTCTTACGATGAAACTATGGGAAAGAGTAGTTGAACAAAGATTAAGGTTAGAAACGAAGATCTCAGAAAATCAATTTGGTTTTATGCTTGGGAGATCTACCATAGAAGCTATTTATCTTTTAAGAAGATTAATGGAAAAGTTTAGGGAAAAGAAAAGGGACTTGCATATGATATTTATTGACCTTAAGAAAGCATATGATAGGATACCTAGGGAAGTTCTATGGTGGGTTGTAGAAAAAAAGGGTGTATGTTGTAGGTATACCGATGTCATTAAGGATATGTACGATGGAGTAATGACTAGTGTAAAGACTATTGATGGAGAAACTAGAGAATTTCCAATTACCATAGGTGTACATCAAGGATCTGCTTTGAGTCCTTATCTTTTTGCTTTAGTGATGGACCAATTGACTAAGAGTATTCAAAAGGAGGTTCCATGGTGTATGTTGTTTGCAGATGATATTGTATTAATTGACGAAACTAGGGATGGAGTAGAGGCTGAGTTAGAATTATGGAAAGAAGCTTTGGAATCTAGAGGCTTTAAGATAAGTAGAAATAAAATAGAATATATGAAATGTAATTTTAGAAATGATAGGAGGAATATTGGAGACAAAGTTAAACTTGATGATGAAGAAATAAATAGCACTTATAGATTTCGATACCTTGGATCTATTATGCAAGCTGAAGGAGAAATTGAAGATGATGTAATGTATAGAGTTAAAGCAAGTTGGGTAAAATGGGGAAGTTCTTCAAGTGTTCTATGTGATCGTAGAATACCCTTAAAATTGAAAGGGAAGTTTTATAGGACAGCTATAAGACCAGCTATGCTACATGGATCAGAATGTTGGGCGACGAAGAAACATAATATCCAAAAAGTAAAAGTTGTCCAGATGAGGATGCTTAGATGGAGGAGTGGTATAACATTGAAAGATAAATTAAGGAATGAACATATTCGTGGTAAGTTAGGTGTAGCTCCTATAGAAGATAAGATAAGGGAAGTACGACTCAGATGGTATGGATACTTGCAACGTAGGCCTTATAGTCCACCTGTGAGGAAGAGTGACTTAGTTACTGTGGGGGGCAGTAGAAGGGGTAGAGGTAGACCTAAAATAACTTGGGAAGAGATAGTGAGTAAGGATTTAATATCTTTGAATCTATCAAAAGAAATGGTCCATGATCGCATAAATTGGCGGAAAAAGATTCATATAGCCGACCCCACTTAGTAGGACTAAGGCTTGGTTTTGTTGTTGTTGTTACCTTATGGATAAAAAGGAAATGTCTCCCTGGTGAGGTGAATCATTGTCACTTAATCATCCAAGGAAATCACAAATGGCCACCTAGTCATCCAAGAGATCACCCAATCATTAGGTGACAAGGCCGATAAGTATTGGACTAACATAATAAAGTTTTTGTCAACTATAATGTTGTTTGTGGTATGACTCTTATACTTTGGATTTCATAAATAAAGAAGAAAGAAAAACATGAAGAGGCGGCACAGCAGGGGCTCGTCGATGAGTGCCCTATAATCGTCAACGAGGAGATAGCAAGGACTCGTCAACGAGTGTCTTGTGCTCATCAATGAGAAGATCCCGAGAGGCCCAAAATTCAATGTTTTTAAGATACCAAGAGCAGAAAAATGGGATCGTCGATGAGTGGAATGATTCGTTGACGAGTGTTCTTCTTGGTCTTATCGACGAATCCCCTGTTCTCATCAACGAGAAGTTTTGGGTTGCGAGCAGTTTTTTGAATTTTGAATTTGAACGTTAGGGTGGTTGGGTAAAAGGAGAGAAATCTCTGAGAGAGTGTTATATATGTCATTATGGGCATGTATTGAGATGTGTGTGATCATTTGAGAAGTGCATTGTGTACTTTGTAATTTTCATAGTGAAATTTGTGTGTCATTGCTTCCGTGGATGTAGGCTTTGCCGAACCACATAAGTCTTGTTGTTGTTCTTGTTCTAGTTGTGTTTCATTTACTTGTTTTATTTATTCCGCTGTGCATCTTAATTTTTTGATCCATATCACAACAAATTGGTATCAGAGAGATTGTTGTTACGGCATCGGGATCGTCTTCTACAAGACTTGACATCGTCAAATTTGATGGAATCGGGAACTTGGTTTATGGCAGAGGAGAGTGAAGGACATTCTTATGCAATAAAGAATGGCTAAGGCTCTACTTGATACTTAACTAGAAGGAATGGATGAGGCAACATGGGTATATTTGAAAGCAAAGGCTGCTTCTACAATACGCTTGTGTTTAGCTGACGAAGTACTTTATCGAGTGATGAAGGAGGATTCTCCAGCGGCTACATAGCGATAGTTAGAGAACCGGTACATGTCCCAATCTCTAAATAATAAATTTTTTCTTAAGCAATGTTTGTATTGGTTTAAGATGATTGAAGGATCAAACTTAGATCAACACATTAATGCTTTCAATCAAATTATTAGTGATTTGATGAGAATTGATGTTAAAGTTTGATGAGGATGATAAATCTTTGATGTTGTTAAACTTTTTGCTCTCGACTCATACCTATGAAAATCTTGTGACCACTCTTACATGGGGAAAAGAAACTCTTGATCTAGAAAAGGTAACAAGTGCTTTGCTAAATTTTCATCAAAGATTTAAAATATGTGATGAAGGAGAAGGACTTGTGATAAAGGGTAATAACAAGCAAGGCAAGGGAAAATCCAAACATGGATCAAGTCAGAAATCATGAAATCAATCCAAGAAGAAGAAAGAAATCCATTGTTATAAATGTGGTAAAAAGGGGCATGTGAAACCGGAGTGTCTAGATTGGAAGAAGGGAAATTCTGAAAAACATGAGGGTACTTAAAAATTTATGAATACTGTTCAAGAAGGAGGTTCAACATGTAGTGATGGTGATGTTGTATCAGTTTCAGCGGGGTCGGATAATCTAACGAAATCTTGGATACTTAACTCAGCATGTTCTTATCATATGACTCCGAACAAGGAGTGGTTCAGCACTTACAGGTTAGTGAATTCTGGATCAGTTCTTATGGGTAATGATGCTTCTTGCAAGATCATTGGCATAGGAAATGTAAAGATAAAAATGTTTGATGGTGTTGTAAGAACGTTGTGTAATGTAAGACATATACTAGAGTTGAGGAAGAGTTTGATATCACTCGGTACTTTGGATTGAAATGGCTTTAACTACAAGTCCAAAGGTGGAATTCTGACAATTTGGAAAGGTAATCTAACTATAATGAAAGGGCGGAAACTAGATGGGAATATATACATATTGCATGGAATTACCGTTGTAGATGGAGCTACAGCCATAGATACTGAATCAGATGAGACCATCTTGTGGCATATGCACCTTGGGCATATAAGGGAACATGGCATGAAACAACTACACCAGAGGAAACTTTTGTAGGGCTTGAAATCATGTTAGCTGGAATTTTGCAGGATTTGTGTTCTTGAAAAATAGAATAAGGCAAAGTTCAGATCAGCTAAACACAAGACAAAGGGTATTCTTGATTATGTGCATTCAAATGTTTGGGGTCCGATTAGAGTTGCATCAAAGGGTGGGCATATGTATTATGTGATTTTCATTAATGATTACTCACAGAAGGTCTAGGTTTACTTCATGCGTCACAAATTAGATACGTTTGCCATGTTTAAGATTTAGAAGGCTAAAGCGGAAAACTTGACAAGGAGGAGAATCAAATAATTAAGGTCATATAATGGGACTGAGTACACTGATTCTCGATTTATTGAGTTTTGTGTAGAGCAGGGCATCAAAAGACACTTTACAGTTCACCGAACACCCCAGCAAAATGGTGTGACAGAACGGATGAACCAGACTTTTAATGAAAGGGCCTAGTGTCTCAGATTAAATGTAGGGCTACCAAATAACTTCTGGGCTAAGGCAATGAGTATGGCTTGTTTTCTGATAAATCAATCGCCAAGGGCGTCACTAGAGGGTAGAGAGGCAGAAGAGGTTTGGACAGGAAATGCAGTAGACTACTCCAGATTAAAGGTATTTAGGTGTCCAGCTTATGTTCATGTATATAGTAAGGAGAGGTCTAAGCTAAACCCAAATTCTCGTCGTTGCATCTTTTTGGGATATCCAAAAGGTGTGAAGGGGTACAAGTTATGGGACCCAAGGCAAACAAGGTGGTGATCAGTAGGGATGTAGTACTTGATGAGAAGGCTATGGTGAAGCATACTCAAGAGTATGATGAATAAAAACAGGAGCCAGAAACCTGGGGCAGTGATGAACATGTTGTGCACGTGGAGTTGGAAGCTCGAGGCAACAAAAATGATCATGGTCTTATGGTTGCATGGAGCTCTAGCTCAGGAAACCATCAAGTCAACGATATTCCTATGCGGAGATCCAGACGCACTATTAGGCCTCCACCAAGGTATGGATTTGAAGAGTTAGGCTTCTAGATGGGAAGAGACCCAATAGGTTGCAAATGGGTAAATAAGAAGAAGGAAGAAATTTCAGAAAAGGAAGGAAAGAAGTTCAAGGCACAATTAGTGACAAAAGGATACTCACAAAAAAAGGGGATAGATTATGATGAGGTCTTTTCTCCAGTGGTCCGACATACTTCTATCAGAATTGCATTGGGGTTGGTAGTCCATTATGATATTCATTTGGAACAGATGGATGTGAAGGTGGTGTTTCTTCACGGTGACTTGGAGGAACAAATCTATATGGTACAGTCAGAGGGATTCATTAAATTGGGAAAATAAAATTTTGTTTGCAAGTTGAAGAAATCTCTTTATCAGCTGAAACAGTCTCCAAGGAAATGGTATAAACGGTTTGATTCTTACATGATCAAGATTGGCTACAAGAGGTGTGAGTTTGACTGCTACATATATGTGAACAAGCTTGAGGATGGTACTCTTATTTTCTTGTTATTATACGTCGATGACATATTGATAACTGCAAAATATTTAACTGAGGTGAATCAGTTAAACGACCTGTTGTATAAGGAATTTGACATGAAGGATCTTGGCTCAGCCAAGAAAATACTTGGGATGGAGATTCGTCGTGACAGAACTACAGGGAGGTTATAGTTATATCAGAGGGATTATGTACAGAAGATGTTAGAGACGTTTAGCATGGCTGATGCAAAACCGGTGTGTACACCTCTGGCGAATCATTTCAAGTTGTCTATTGCAGATTGTCCAAGTACGAATAAGGAAATTTGGGACATGTCAAAGGTCCCCTATGCTAGTGCTATGGGGAGTTTGATGTATGTCATGGTGTTTACAAGGCCAGATTTGGCTCATGCAATGAATGTGGGAAGTAAGTTTCTTTTTAATCTAGAAAGGCAGCATTAGGAAGTCGTCAAATGGATACCTAGATACTTACAGGGTACATCAAGATATGGCATTATGTTCGGCAAGCAACAGGGTTGTCCTTTAGTTATGGGGTTTGCTGATGCTGATTATGCTGGAGATATAGATGATAGAAGGTCTACAACGGGATATGTGTTTACCCTTGTAGGAGGAGTGGTGTGTTGGAGATCCATGGTACAGTCTCTGGTCGCATTATCCATTACTGAGGCGGAATATATGGCAGTTGCCGAAATTGCAAAGGAAGTCTTATAGCTTACTAGTTTAGTTAGAGAGTTGGGGTTACAATAAGATGGAGTGGTACTACATTATGATAGTCAAAGTGTCATTTACTTAGCGAAGAATCAGATATACCATGCTAGAACCAAGCATATTGATGTGAGGTTTTACAGGGTTCGGGAATTGATTGCTTTGGGTGAGCTTGTGTTGGAGAAAGTTCACATGTCTGAAAATGCAACAAATATTCTAACGAAATCAATTACTTCTGAGAAGTTCAAGAATTTCTTGGACTTACTCCATGTATACAAGTGATAAAAGGGAGACATACCCAACTAAGCGTTTCAAGTTTAACGTGGAGCAGTTAGACATGTTTTTCGTGATTCTCCTAAGGGGCGTATAATCGCCAAGGTAGAGATTGTTGTTTGTGGTGTGGCTCTTATACTTTGGATTTCATAAACAAAGAAGAAATAAAAACATGAAGGGGCAGCACAGCAGGGGCTCGTCGACGAGTGCCCTGTGATCATCGACGAGAAGACAGTAAGGACTCATCGACGAGTGTCCTATGCTCTTTAACAAGAAGATCTCGAGAGACCCAAAAATTCAGAGTTTATGAGATACTGAGAGCAAAAAAATGGGATCGTCGACAAGTGGAATGATTCATCGATGAGTGTTCTTCTTAGTCTCGTCGATGAATCCCCTGTTCTCGTCGGCGAGAAGTTTTGGGCTATGAGTAGTTTTTTGAATTTTGAATTTGCACGTTGGGGTGGTTGGGTAAATGGAGGGAAATCTCCAAGAGAGTGTTATGAATGTCATTCTAGGCATGTATTGAGATGTGTGTGATCATTTGAGAAGTGTATTGTGTACTTTGTAATTTCCTTAATAAAATTTTTTTGTCATTGCTTCCGTGGATGTAGGCTTTACCGAACCACATTAATCTTGTTGTTGTTCTTGTTTAGGTTGTGTTTCATTTACTTGTTTTATTTATTCTGCTGTGCATCTTAATTTTTCAATCCATATCACAACATATAATAGTTGGACCTTTAATGTTATGGAACAATCTCAATCTGTGACTAGGTCTTCATGTTTAAAACGTCTTCTATTATTATGATTTAATATTTTAAATTCATACTTGTAACCATAGAATTAATATAAGTTTAACTGGAGAAAGGTATAAATATGCATAATGGTTATTGTAAGGAATCTTTAACCCAACTCAACAAACATCCTGCAATAGTTAAAGCTAAACCAGTCCCAGTGCTTTTATCATTTTTATCTCTATCTTTTTCTCTCTCACTTTCTTCTCTCCTTAGTGACTTTCCTCTTTATCTCTCCTTACCTCTTCTAATAAAAGTCTTTTACATCCCTTTTTTCTCTTTCTTTCTACAATTTCTAAAATTCTTACTATTCCTATTGTAACGCCGCCGACCCGCCATATGGGCCCGGAGGCTACTTTAGTGACGTCAGTGTACCTAATACCGTATTCATCAAATATAAAATACACATACGCAGCGCAAATAAAATATAAAATCCTCAAATTACATTACCAAAGTTCTAACTATCTTTAGACACAAA
The DNA here is from genome assembly GCF_029873635.1 of Malania oleifera. Taxonomy (NCBI): domain Eukaryota; kingdom Viridiplantae; phylum Streptophyta; class Magnoliopsida; order Santalales; family Ximeniaceae; genus Malania; species Malania oleifera. The sequence goes on along the minus strand of NC_080425.1, from coordinate 4,947,370 downwards.
AGTATCCATTTTCACATAATTACATCCCATAAAACTAAATAAAAATAAAATCTCTATATACACACTACCTACATAAATTTACACCACTAGCCCGGCTCCTCTAGCCCTCTAGATACGATCTCTAGGATTTCCTGAAAAGACAGTTTGTAAAGTAGGGGTGAGGCACAGCTCAGTAAGGGAAAGACTAAGTTAATGTCAGTGTGTGGCCAGAATGCATTAAGTGTACAGAAAATAACCAGTTCACCAAGCAGTTAAACACATTTATGAAAACATTCTTATTTCACACTCACACACACAATTAGCCGAGGATAAGAAAGATTACTCGCTTATACAAGTAGCTTCCCTATGCTCTAGTACCATTACTGCTACCAGGGCACTCACCTTTCTCAGTAAGTCCTCAAAGTTATCTTATTAATTAACCAGATTCACATAAATTAACAGATATGCATATAAGACACTCCTTGTGACAAACACGCCATTTACATCCCCATGGCACGGGTTGTGCGACCCGAAGGCTGGACTAAGCCTGAGTGATTAGCCCAAACAAATTGAAATACAACATCCTCTGCAAACACATCTACAGGCATCCACAGCAAAGCTGCAGGTCCGACGCCCTTACTTCAACCTCACGCAAGCAGTCGGCTGGACCCCCTACACTTCTATCCAAACAGTGTGGGTGCACATGGTCTAACTAGCAACGGTACCATCCTCACAATACACTGGTCCCCAGGATTCCTAAAGCATATCATGCAATTTAGATAATAGAAATCACCATTTAAAATATTAATTCATATATATTTCCTGTTATTCCAAACACCTGGCCCCCGGCCACAAAATATAACCCGGCATATAGCCATCAATTAAAACTCGGCCCTCGGCCATCAAAAAATATTCCTAGCCCTTGGCCAATCAAATAACACCCGGCCATTAGACGTTAGTTCAAACTCCTGCATTTCATAAATAGTTCCAGTATTTTCACAAGCATTTCTAGTATTTCTCAACCAATTTAATATTTCACAGACAATTCAGTATTTCAAAATCCCAAATCCAGATATACAATAATCCATACAAATTAAATCATTTGCCACACGATTTTCCACATTTTAACAAATCCATATAAACAAACAAGCTTTCCACCATTCATTTTATTCAAATATACCATACCATATATCCTAGGTTTGTAAAATCCATTTTGAATGGTTGGTTTCCAAAATAGCCTTTAAATTCCCAAATGATTAAATAAATAAATAAATTTATATAAACATAACAATTTAATTGATTCAATTTTCATAAAATTACTAACTTAACTTAATCCCCTTACCTGATTCCTGAAAAAGCCCGCTAAAGGGGGCCTACGCCCCTAGTGTTCAAAAACCCCTGAAATCCTAAAATTCAAATTTCACTATATTATCCATCATAATTCCTAGAGCAACTTTCCCTAAAATTTCCCTAAGTTCTGAATTCGCTAAATAGCCCAATAAATCCTAAATTATCAAACTTACCCCCGATTTAGGATTGGTACCCCGGAACTCAAATTCGAAAACCTGCTCTGGTTAGATTGTAGAGAATCTCCCCACGAGTCTCCTGGAAATTTCTGTTCATTAATGGGGCTTATAATTCAAGAGAAATTGAGGTAAGTTTGAGATTTAGCCTTACCCCAGGAGATATGCTTACGCCGCTCCTACGACATATCCGCTCTAGTAGAAATGTCGGTGGCGGCGAGCAGAACCCAACAATATTTTCAGATTTTTGATCAGCCAAATAACGAAGACGAGGTGGAGGAGAGTGGGAGTGAGGAGCAGAGGAGATGAAGAAAAAAATGAAACTGCGCAGGGGGTGAGGGCGGCGGCTCTTTTTATGTCAATCCTAAGATTCAATCTCAGGATTGATTTGGTTCTTATCTATATGTTTTATATTATTATTATATTATATTATTTAATTAATAATAATTATATAATTAATTAATCTTATTATTATTATTTTTAAAAATGTAATTTTAATTTATTTTTTTTTTAAAGGATCATTACATTCTCCCCTCCTTACAAAAATTTCGCCCTCGAAATTTGTTAACTATTACCAATCACATTCTTAACTCACTACTCTTGTCTATAGAAGAGTTGATAGCCACCCACAGAGCGGCCCCATTCCACATTTATTAACTACCCTCACTTATGGCGGAGGAATACCGTGGTTACAATACTACATTTGGAAAATTATAACAATCATAACAAATTTTCCCAAAGACTATCCATAATTAAAACTATACACAACTAACCACACGACCTACTCTAATCCCTCTTTATACAACCATACCCTTACCTGTCTGGCACTAGTCCTCACTGAACAGCTGCGGGTACTTCTGGCGCATTTCCGTTTCTAACTCCCAAGAAGCCTCCTCAACTGCATGATTTCGCCACAGCACCTTCACTAACAATATATCCTTAGTACGCAGTTCCTGTGTTTTCCGATCCAAAATTTGAATTAGTACCTCCTCGTATGCCAGAGTGTCTCCGATCTCCAACAATTCATAACTGATCACATGCGAGGGGTCTGGAACGTACCTCCTCAACATGGACACATGGAACATGTCGTGTATCCTGGCCAATGCTGGGGGTAGTGCTATCCTGTACGCCACCAAACCAATCCTCTCCAAAATTTCGAACGGTCCAATGTATCTAGGGCTCAGCTGGCCCTTCTTTCCATACCTCATCACTCCCTTCATCGGAGCAATCCTCAAGAATATCATATCACCTACTTCGAATTCTAGCTCCCATCGGTGAGTATCCGCATAACTCTTCTGCCAACTCTGTGCTGCCCTGATCCTTTCCCTAATAAGTTCGACCTTTGTAGAGGCCTGTTAAACAAGTTCTAGTCCTAAAATCTGCCGCTCACCTACTTCATCCCAATACAACAGAGATCTGCACCGGCAACCATACAAAGTCTCATTTGGTGCCATTCCAATGCTGGCCTGGTGACTATTATTGTATACAAACTCAACCAACGGCAAATATCAGATCCAACTGCCCCCAAAATCTAACACATATGCCCGTAGCATATCCTCAAGAATCTGAATGGTTCGTTTGGACTGTCCATCTGTCGGAGGGTGAAAAGTGAGTTGAGAACCCAATGCTCCCTGCAAACTCTTCCAGAAAAATTAAAGTGAACTGCGGATCCCGATTTGAAACGATGGACATGGCCACGCCATGTATTCTGACTATCTCCTGAACATAAAGTTGTCAGCTTATCCATAGAATAACTTATTCTAACCGGAATGAAATAGGCAGTCCTCATCAATCTATCAACCACTGCCCATATGGCATTTTGCCCATGCAACGCTAAAGGCAATCCCGATACAAAGTCCATCGAGATATGCTCCCACTTCCACGTAGGGATGTCCAGTGGTTGAAGTGGTCCTACTGGCCTCTGGTGTTCTACCTTCACATGCTGACATGTCAAGCACTAACCCACAAATTTAGCAATTTCTCTCTTCATGTTACTCCACCAGAATGTTTCACGCAAGTATCTATACATCTTCATGCTACCTGGGTGAACAGTGTAGAGAGATCGGTGAGCTTCCCCTAGAATCATCCTCTTTATCTCTGCGTCATCTGGCATACACAATCGAGTATGAAATTTGAGAACTCCATCCTCAGCAACATTGAAGTTAATGTGCTGCTCATCCTGTATCTTCTCTACAATCTCCATCAACTCTACATCTTTCAGTTGAGCTGTTCTAATTCTTTTCCGTAAAGTCGGTTGAACCACCAGACTAGAAATGAGCACCTGATGATTCCCTTCTACCAATTCTACACTCAACCACTCCAGGTCCATCACGATCTGGTGCGAAGCCATAACTGCTGAGGCTAACTACCCCCAGATTTTTGGCTCAATGCATTGGCTACCACGTTCACCTTTCCTAGGTGATAGCTAATGGTTCAGTCATAATCCTTTATCAACTCGAGCCATCTGCGCTGCCTCATATTCAACTTCTTCTAGGTGAAGAAGTACTTGAGACTCTTATGATCAGTAAAGATCTCGCACCTTACACCATAAAGGTAATGTCGCCAGATTTTCAATGCAAACACAACTGCTGCCAGCTCCAAGTCGTGCGTAGGATAGTTTTTTTCGTACTCTTTCAACTGACGAGACGAATATGCAATAACTTTACCCTACTACATTAGAACACAACCAAGTCCCTTCTGTGATACGTCACTGTAAATTACAAATCCACCTTCACCTGATGGAAGGGCCAACACTAGGCAGTGACTAGACGCTACTTCAATTCCTGGAAGCTCTGCTCATATTAGTTGGTCTAGTCAAACTTCACATTCTTCCTCATGAGTCGTGTCAAAGACCCTAATAATCTAGAGAACCCCTCAAAAAATCGGTGGTAGTATCCAGCAAAACCTAGAAAACTTCTGACTTCCTGCACGTTCTTCGGCCTTGCCCAGTCAACTACAGCCTCCACTTTGCTCGGATCCACTGAAACCCCTTCCTTGGATACCACATGACCCAGAAATGCAACTTGCTCTAGCCAGAATTCACATTTCTTAAGTTTAGAAAATAACTTCTTTTCCCTGAGCACCTGAAGTACTAGTCTCAGATGAGCTTCATGCTCCTCAGAGCTCCTCGAATAAACCAAAATATCACCTATAAACACAATAACAAACTGGTCTAAGTACTCATGGAATACCCTGTTCATCAAATCCATAAATACCGCTAGAGCATTCATCAACCCGAACGGCATAACCAAGAACTCGTAATGGCCGTACCGAGTCCGAAAAGCAGTCTTCGATACATCATATGATCTAACCTTCACCTGATGATATCCAGATGACAGATCAATTTTAGAGAAAATATGCGTATCTTGAAGCTAATCAAAGAGGTCGTCAATTCGGGGTAATGGATACTTGTTCTTCACTGTTACCTTATTAATCTCTCGGTAGTTGATGCACATCCTCATCGACTCGTCCTTCTTCTTCACAAACAACACCAGTGCACCCCAGGGTGATACACTCGGTCTGATAAACCCCATGTATAGATGTTCCTGTAGTTGCTCCTTTAACTCCTTTAATTCAACTGGAGCCATTCTGTATGTGGCTTTGGAGATTGGCATTGTACCTAGGATCAGATCAATTGCAAATTCCACCTCTCGATCAGGAGGCAATCCCGATAAATCTTCTGGAAAAACATCAGAAAACTCCCTTATCACTGGGATATCTTCCAACTTGAGTTCCTCTTTCGACACTTCCTTCACCACTGCAAGGTAACCCTGGCATCCTCCCAAAAGTAACCTCCTTGCCTGGATAGCCAAAAGGATCCGTGGTGCCAAATGAACACACGACCTAACAAATACAAACTCCTGCTCCCCAAGAGGTCTGAATACCAACTCCTTCCTGCGGCAGTCAATGCTTGCGTAGCTGGATGCTAGCTAGTCCATGCCCAAAATAATGTCAAAACCATGCATATCAAGGACTATCAAACTAGCAGGCAGCACTCTCCCCTGAATCTCTACTGGATAATCCCTGATCACCCTACTACATATTAACACTGACCCTGTCGGTGTTCCCACTCCTAATTCAGTCTCTAACAATTGAACCTCTAACCCACATAGTTTAACAAATCCCTGAGACACAAACGAGTGGGTTGCACCTGAATCAAATAATACAACGGCACTATCTGACAATATGAAAAAAGTACCTGTCACCACATCACCGGCGTTCTCTGCATCACTCGGTGTAAGTGAGTATACTCGTGCCTGAGCCGCACCTTGCTGGTAACCACCGCACGGCAATCCCGCATCTGATGTCCTGCCTCTCCACATTGGTAGTAGACAACTGGTCCTCCCCTGCACTCGCCCCAATACCTCTGATGGCATCTAGAACATTTAGGACGCCGAGAACCCCCCTGATGGCCTCGATACCCTATCTCCTATCACTGGCTCGAGAAATTACCAGGCCGCTTATAAGAACCCTAACTAGTGTTGGTCTGGAATCCTTGAGGCAAAGGCCTCTTCTTCTGGTTCACTACACTCTCCCCCTCCTAAATGCTGGCCACAACTGCCATGGCCCGATCCACTAACTCAGCAAAGCACTGAGTCAACAATGCCACCACCTGCGCGCGTATGCTCTGTCTCAGTCCCCTCTCAAACATTCATGCCTTCAGTGGTTCGTTCAGAACCATGTGGGGAGCAAAACGAGACAACTCCACAAACTTGGTCGCATACTGCTGCACAGTTATGGGCCCCTGAGTCAGCTGCAGGAATTCCTCTACCTTAGCTGCGCGGGTGATAGTAGGGAAATACTTATCGAAGAATACCTCCCTAAACTGGCTCCAAGTGATAGCCGCCGGCTCTAGGTGCTGCTCCTCCACCAGTTTCGCTGATCGCCACCATCTTTTTGCTTCTCCCACTAGTTTGTAAGTAGCATACTTCACCTTTTGCTCCTCAGTACACTCCAACACCCCCAGCAGCTCCTCTATTTCTTGAATCCAATCTTCAACTGTGATCGGGTTCGGTCCACCTACAAATGCCGGTGGGTTCGCCTGGGTGAACTACTAAAATGTGCAACCCCTATCAGCCACTGGCTGATCTTGCTCTCTAAAGTCCCTCATGTTTTCCTTTCTAGCCTGCCGCGCTATATTTCACAGCACTGTTGAAGCATCAGCATCATCCTCGCTAGAGGTATCTCCTCCAACCACAACATCTTTTCCCCTGGAATCCATCCTGTAAATAGGATATAACCTAATTTAGTGATTTCACATTTAACACAATTAATGCAAATATGGAATAATGGAATTGATATAATGTATGAGTTCTAATTTAATAATTCATATTCCAATTCTATCACAAAACTCTTAAGTAAAAAATCTCCATCCTAACAATAACTTCACCCACATACCCACTCATCCTAATATTCCAACCTAAATTTTCCTGAGTTCAAGTCCCTCAACCTAGAAACAAAACCATCCATGGATTTACCATAGTTTTCTGAAATTCGCGACTGATTCAGAAAATCACAGAAGTTTGTCAATAGATTTCTGCCTCTAAGCTTCCAGACTAAAACCCATCTTAACCTACCCAATCATAACCATATCTTATCTCAACCTATACTATGGTAATTATCAATTCTCAAAGTCTGAAGAACCTAACAAACCTAGGCTCTGATACCACCTATAACGCCCCCGACCCACCACGTGGGCCCGGAGTGCTACTTTAGTGACGTCAGTGTACCTGATACCGTATTTATCAAATATAAAATACACATATGCAGCGGCAATAAAATATAAAATCCTCAAATTACATTACCAGAGTTCTAACTATCTTTATACACAAAAGTATCCATTTTCACATAACTACATCTCATAAAACTAAACAAAAATAAAATCTCTATATACACACTACCTACATAAATTTACACCACTAGCCCGGCTCCTCTAGCCCGCTAGATCCGATCTCTAGGATTTCCTAAAAAGACAGTTTGTAAAGTAGGGGTGAGGCACAGCTCAGTAAGGGAAAGACTAAGTTAATGTCAGTGTGTGACCAGAATGCATTAAGTATACAGAAAATAACCAGTTCACCAAGCAGTTAAACACATTTATGAAAACATTCTTATTTCACACTCACACACACAATTAGCCAAGGATAAGAAAGATTACCCGCTTATACAAGTAGCTTCCCTTTACTCTAGTACCATTACTGCTACCAGGGCACTCACCTTTCTCAGTAAGCCCTCAAAGTTATCTTATTAATTAACCATATTCACATAAATTAACAGATATGCATATAAGACACTCCCTGTGACAAACAAGCCATTTACATCCCCATGGCATAGGTTGTGTGACCCGAAGGCTGGACTAAGCCTGGGTGATCAGCCCAAACAAAGTCAAATACAACATCCTCTGCAAACACATCTGCAGGCATCCACAGCAAAGCTACAGGTCTGACGCCCTTACTTCAACCTCACGCAGGCAGTCGACTGGACCCCCTATACTTCTATCCAAACAGTGTGGGTGCACATGGTCTATTTAGCAACGGTACCGTGCTCACAATACACTGGTCCCTAGGGTTCCTAAAGCATATCATGCAATTTAGATAATAGAAATCACCATTTAGAATATTAATTCATATATATTTCCTGTTATTCCAAACACCTGGCCCCCGGCCACAAAATATAACCCGGCATATAGCCATCAATTAAAACTTGGCCCTCGGCCATCAAATAATAATCCTGGCCTTTAGCTAATCAAATAACACCCAGCCATTGGACCTTAGTTCAAACTCCTGCATTTCATAAATAGTTCCAATATTTTCACAAGCATTTCCAGTATTTCTCAACCAATTTAATATTTCACAGACAATTCAATATTTCAAAATCTCAAATTCAGATATACAATAATCCATACAAATTAAATTATCTGCCACACGATTTTCCACATTTTAACAAATCCATATAAACAAACAAGCTTTCCACCGTTCATTTTATTCAAAAATACCATACCATATATCCTAAGTTTGTAAAATCCATTTTGAATGGTTGGTTTCCAAAATAGCCTTTAAATTCCCAAATGAATAAATAAATAAATAAATTTATATAAACATAACGATTCAATTGATTCAATTTTCATAAAATTACTAACTTAACTTAATCCCCTTACCTGATTCATGAAAAAGCCCGCTAACGGGGGGCCTACGCCCCTGGTATTCAAAAACTCCTGAAATCTTAAAATTCAAATTTCACTATATTATCCATCATAATTCTTAGAGCAACTTTCCCTAAAATATTCCTAAGTTTTGAATACCCTAAATAGCCTAATAAAATCCTAAATTATCAAACTTACCCCCGATTTAGGATTGGTATCCCGAAACTCAAATTCGAAAACCTGCTTTGACTAGATTGTAGAGAATCTCCCCACGAGTCTCTTGGAAAATTCCGTTCGTTAATGGGGCTTATAATTTAAGAGCAATTGAGGTAAGTTTGAGATTTGGCCTTACCCCAGAAGATATGCCTACGCCGCTCCTACGACATATCCGCTCCTGTAGAAATGTCGGTGGCGGCTAGCATAGCCCAACGATATTTTCTAATTTTTAATCAACCAAATAAAGAAGACGAAGTAAAGGAGAGTGGGAGTGAGGAGCAGAGGAGATGAAGAAAAAAAAGAAATTGCGCAGGGGGTGAGGGCGGCGGCTCTTTCTTATGTCAATCCTGAGATTGAATCTCGGATTGATTTAGTTCTTATCTATATGTTTTATATTATTATTATATTATATTATTTAATAAATAATAATTATATAATTAATTAATTTTATTATTATTTTTAAAAAATTTTAATTTTAATTTAATTTTTAATTTTAATTTTTTTATTTTTATTTTTTTTTAAGGATCACTACACCTATCCTTGCACTTTTGATAAGAGTTAATATAATGAGTTCATTCATAACCAATTTATTAATTTACCCATATATATCCATACCATTCCTTTAAAGGTATTTGATCTTTTATCAAACATCTTCTTGACATGGCCACGCTAGACCCTTTATACCATCATTTATCAAAGGTGAAAAGTGAAGTCATTATGCTGTCAAAGCCAATTAGACTCATCTATACTGATTTGGCGACAATTTAATAACAATCTGTCAAAGAATTTCATCATGTGATCGTTCACATCTCTCACAAGGTAACAATTATTATGAAGAAGATCATGAGCGACTTGAAAAGTGAGATGAGATCCTAGATAGAAAACCTGCGATAGGACATGTTTGGTAGTTTATAACTCAGAAAAAAAACACCCATGAAAGCTTCCATTGCAGCTTACTCATAGTCCTTCTACGAAGAGGCCAAACCATTGTCTACAAATATTATGATGGATTCGGCCAACTTACCCTTTTACAAGTGGATGATTGGGAGAAAATGTCACTTGGACCGCAATCTCCTCTAGCTGAAGCATCACCAATGATGATTTCAACTAGACTCAATAGCATAAGGACATGTAAGGGAGATTTTGTTATAGAGAGAATTAGTTATGAAGATCATGAGAATGATCTATTGACCGATTCTATAGAAAAAGATGAAGAGACTGATCATGTCACCCATAGAAATTATGAGAAATCCTTGAATATACCGAAGAGGAGAAGGATTCTTACTCGACCAAATATAAAAAATATATATATAATAACTCCTCTTTGGTTAAAGATTTAAAGTGTGCGAATGATGAAGGGAAAAACATCTTGTTTCAAGCCTGATTTTGGGGTTGACAAATTCATCAACAAAGATTTTAAGTTAGACGAAGACTATCCCTTAACTAGCCAAAATCTGTTTTTGGATTATTATTTTCTATCTTATATTGTTGGTTAGCTAAAACATGTTCTAAGTATCGCTTATTAAATAATTCAACCGGTCAAGAAATTATTTGGCATAGCAAGATAACGAACACAACAATTCTTTATAGATGAACAGTAAAATAAAATAAATAAATAAATTTTCTAATAAAATTAAAAGTATTAGGACTACTCATTTTACAAACATTAAGTACAACTAAATGGAGCAGTCATGGAAGCATTCCTTGTGCCATGTTTGTATACCTCTTTTTTTTAACTAAAGGGGGGCGACACCTCTAATTATTTATTGATATACCCTCACTTTTGGTAAAGGAATACCGTGGTTACATGACAAGAATTGAGAGAAAACAGATAAAAAAGACATTAAAGGTCTCCCAAAAATAACACCAACAACCAACCAAAACAGGATTACAAATTCAAATAAAGCTAAATAAGAAACAAAACTAAATAGGCCTAGCAAAAACAAAAATAATAATATAAACTAAAATCAAAAAATCTAAACTAACCAAACAAAAATTTAGAGGATGAACTACTGACAAAGGGTAGTGAAACCCAATATATCCATTCAAAGGATACCATTCAGAGAACGTGGTAAAAGATGTTGTTCTTCGTAAATGACATTATTTCTCATTTCTCCTTCTTTAGCGAGAAAATCAGTCGCACTATTGTTTTCACTATATTGATGAATCATCATGAAGTTCACTCCTTCTAGCTATGATAACAAGGAATAGCCTAAGCATGTGGCAAGTAAGGAAAGTCACTTACTACAATGTTGTCTTAAGAATTACAATAGGAGATTGCCTAATAACCAAGTGAGGCAAACGAATTATTGCCAAATCACCTTAAGGACGAAAATGAAAGGTTGCCCAAGTGAAGCGAGTCACTTATTGCTCAAACATTCAAAGAAATCACAAGTGGTTGTCTAGTCATCCGAGGAGGTAACCTAATCATCAAGTGCAAGACAGATAATACTATGATAGTTAGATTTTCAATGTTATGGAATGGTCCCAATTAATGATTCGGTTTTAATATTTAGAAACGTCTTATGCTACTATGATTTAATATTTTGAATTTATGCTTGTAATTGTAGAATTAATACAAAGTTGATCTAAGAAGGGAATAAATATATGTAATGGCTATTCTTAGGAGATCTCTAATCCAACTCAACAAATATCATATAATAGCTTGTGCTAAACCGGCTCCAGTGTCTTTTATCTCTACTATCTTTTTATCTCTTCCTCTCTCACTTTTTTCTCCCCTTAGTTTCTCCCATCTCTCTCATTACCTCTTCTAGTTTAAGTCTTTTCACCATCCTCTTTTCTCCATCCTTCTACGATTCTTACTATCTCTATCCTACACTTTTTAAAGGAATTAACATAACAAGTTCATTCACAATCAATCCACCATCTATCCATCTAAATCTACACAATTCTTTTAAAAAAAAAATTATTTTTTATATTGCTATCTTTTACAATCTTTCAACTCCAAAAAAAAAAAAAATTAATTAAAAACATTACTGGGAATACCTCTCTAACTATTACACTCTCTAATTTTAAGACTAGAAATTGGCACCACATAGGTTTGGCACATACACAAAGTACTTGTAAGAATAGGTGAGGGTGGTACATGGAGGTGAGTGGGCATTATGATTAAAGTTTACAAAAGAAGAGTACTAGGAGGGACATTGGGTGATGGGTTCCAACTCATGAGCCTTGCAGCTTAAGTCTCCTTTCTTCATTTTTGAATGGTAAAATAGATACATAGATATCTATGGTCTGTGTATTTTAATCTTTGGTGCTATGTATGAAGCATCCAAAATTCAATGGTCCAAATCTTGGGGATTACTTTCAGCCGACAAGTAGGTTAAGGCTGAAACCTCCCAAACATCAATTAGTGAGCATAGAAAATCATATCAAATGGGTCATAAAAAGATGAGCTGATTAGACCTTCAATGATGCCTTTTTAATTATAGGCATTGCAGGGTTAAAAAAATGTGTCCCTTTACTTTTGAAATATCAGACTTGTCTTATTAATTAGACCATTTAAATTGATCTTAGCATCCATTAACATCAAATTTAAGTGTGAAAATTCTTTCACTCTCTCCAAATACTTTTAAATTATGATTTTGATATTATTTCAATTTGTCATGCATACGTAATACAAAATATAAAATATGATAATCATCATACTGTTTATGTTAAAACCCACAAAATTGTAATGTCAAAACTAAATAGATGATATCGTATATATCACACCTAATTGGTTCATTGGTCTCTTACCATTTGAATTTGTGATGGTCATTATGCAACCTCTTCAGATATTTTAAATTATGATCTTGATATTAGGCACTAAATATAAATATAATAATTATCATATATTTCAGGATGAGACCGATGAAACTGTAGAGATGCGAGATAACTGGATGAAACTGCATAAACCCCACCTCATTCATTCACTCATTCGTCTCCCATTATTTGAACTTGTGATGGACATTACGCCAATACTAATTATCAAATCCTACAAATCATCAATTCGCAAAGCAAACGCACCCTAACTGCATAAAGTACCCAAAAAAAAATGAAAGGGTTTTCTTCAATCCCCATAGCCATGGCTTTCGAGTAAGCCAAACCAGTAGGGCCAAGGAGGTGATATGAGCAAAGGGGGTGGAGGTTCCAAGGGCTGTCTCCATTGGATGCAACTTGGGGTGAGGCCTGCATGCAGTTGCAAATTTATTAAGGGGCCCTCCATGCAGTGCAGTGCATGCAGTGCAGTGCAGATTACTTGTATCAGTGGGGCAATTCAAGACATTGATGAAAATCAATGTGATATGTATGTGTAATAGTACACTTTCACATCACTGCCTGGACTGCACTGCACAGTAGCCAAGCTTTATGGTTCATCCTCTCTTCTTTCTCCCTTGATGTTATCTTCAATTAGGTGGGAAGCTGCCCATTTCATCATTTTCCTCTTTCCATGAAGACCCCAACCATATTGTATTTTTCCTGCAGCAGGAAATTTATGTAGCCCTCAATTTTGAAAAAGCTAAAGAAAAGAGATGTGTTTGTTTATCTTTTTTAGGAGAAAAAAGAGCCTTATATGTAAAAGAATGACCTAAGAAGAAACAATTATTTATTATTTTTTAGATAAAATAATTACACCTTTATTAGTGGACTAAGAAATTTTACTTGAGATGCTTTTAACTAAGAAGAAACAATTATTTATTATTTTTTAGATAAAATAATTATACCTTTATTAGTGGACTAAGAAATTTTACTTGAGATGCTTTTAACCATGACAAATATTTTAGATTTCTTAGAAAAGTTTAAGAAAACGAAAGGATATTAACAGGTAGTGACAATAGGTCTTGCAGTGTGACTTTTGTAAATCCTATCGTCACATGATAAAGTGATCCAAAAAAATCGTTACGTAACAAATTAGCAGTTCTATGTAGCTATAATAATTACTGATGTGACAAAAAAAATTACCAAATAAAAAGAGCAAGGAGGAATCTATGTTATAATTAGTGGCAAGAGCTTTTAAAAAGCCTTTAATAGAATCGCCTCAATGACCGTGTCTATGGTGACATGTATTATGTACTCGAAAATAGCCTTGTCTCTCAAACCAAGAGTCCTTAGATTACAAACTTATATTACGTCTATGACAAAACCAAATACCCTCTAAACATTCTAAAGAAATCCACTGGCAAGATAGTTGTACCTAGAGGCGTCAAGTGTAAATATTTTAAAATCAGACTAAAGAAGTATAAAATATTCACTCGTAATGAATTTTTAAACTTGCAATGACGCCTGATTTATGTAATTATTGAAGATTTTTTAGTATGTGAGAAAAGATCTAATTTATCTATTGATTTATTTGCTAATAAAATAAACATTACTTTTATCTATTGTTAAGGCAATGGTCATAAAAGTGACATTTTAATAATGAAGAGTGAAAAATTAAGTGAACCGGGAGATTATTAGAGGAATAATTGCTCGTTTGAACAAATTATTGGTGTATTTATTGTGATTAATGATACGATAATAATTGTAACACTTCTAAAATACGGAAACCCTACTAAGAATAATTTTAAGTGTGGATGTTCCAATTTGACTATAAATTTTTGGACTTATATTCTCTAACATCCCTTTTCCATTTTCTCTTATCAATGACAATGCATCATTAAATTTATCCTATTTAGATTTTTTTTTCTTATATTTACCAATATATATATATAGGCTTAACAGCCCAATCTAAAAGTCTAATTAAATAGTTTAACTTATATATTATTGAAGATTCTCAAGAATGCAAGAAAGGATTTAACTGATATATTGCTTTATTTGCTAACAGAATTAAAATTAATTTTATCTATTGTTCCCTGATATTCTAATAATGAAAAATGTAAAGAAATTAATAACATAGGTGAATATGCGTTCATTGAATAAAATGAATGTCATTTGTATAATGGGTGTATCTAATGTGATAAATTAATTATGCTACACTTTTAAACATGAAAATCCATTTGAGCATAATTGTAAATGTAAATGTTCTTTTCTTTTTTTTTTTTTGAAAAATTTAAATCTTCTTTTTCTTAGTTTCCTTTTACCATTCTTCTCATTTGCAATGCACCTATTCTATTTATCCCATTTCATTCGTTTTCTATTGTAGTATGTGGTTCATATCGAGTGAAATACATGTACAGAAAAAGCAAGATGATGCCGGAAGTTCTACTCTACTCCACTTCTGGCATCAGTCTTTTGGGTTTGTAATTTATTATTTTTTTAGTGGTTAGGAAGATTAATGAGTTTGCCCCAGAGTACAGTATAGGAGTATTTGAGGAATTTTTATAATACCTCTATACAGTTAGGATTAGTATAAATACATATTATGTAACCCTACTTTTATATAATGAAATCTAGCTGCCGCTCACTCTTGTAGATGTTGGCGAACCACGTTAAATTTGTGTGTGTTTTTTGCTTTATCTTTGTATTTTTTCGTACTATTCATCATAATTGTCACACGTTTCACAACATTTTCTTTAATTTTTCAAACAAAAAAATGACAAAATTAAAGCAAATTATGCTACCCAATTAACATTATGTTCCTGTCGACTTAAATTTTCATTTAATAAATTGCAAAGCTTAAATGAGTCCAAGCCCTAATTTCAATAGGACAACATTATAATTAATTTTTAAGTTCAAATATCAAAACTCAAATCCAAAATACACAACATAACTCCAATTACAAAACTACACCCTCAACAAGTATGAGGGCCCAAATGAATCACTCCATATTAATCTATCATCTACATAGAACTAACAAGCAAATGGGCTTGGAGCCCAATTTAAAAGTCCAATTAAATAGCTTGAAATCCAAAAGGTAAATGAATCATGAGCACAAATTATTGAAGATTATTACTTTATTTGTCAATGAAATTAACATTAATTTTATCTATTGTCCTAGTGGTTGATATTTTTAACAATTAGAAGTGTAAAAAATTGATTGTATGAGTGAATAGGTGATCATTGGATAAATGATGGATGGATCATTTATTAATTATCTAACACTTTAAAATGTAAAAATCCCGTTGAGTGTAATTGTAAAGGCAGACTATGTAAAAATCCTGTTTAGAAAATTTTAGGTCTTTTTCCGATCATACTTCTACCGTTTCTCGCATTTGCAGTGCACCCATTCAATCTACCCCATTTTCACTTATTTTCTTTAAATTTTTTTAAAAAAAAAAATTAGAGATTGTAAAGCAAATCATGTTACTATGATTTAAAATTTCATTTAATAAATTGGAACATGACTAATTTTTCAATTATAATATGTTACATGGGTCCAAACCTAATTTTAGTGAGACTAGATTATGATTAATTTTAAAGTTTAAATGTTAACTCGAATCCAAATTACGCAACACAAGTCCCTAAACTCTGAACTCCCCAATCCATATAAAACTAAAACCAAAAATGGGCCTGGAGCCCAGTTTGAAAGTCTAATTAAACAGCTTGAATCCCAAGTACATGCGAATTCAAACCCAGCCCAATTACTTTCTAAAGGCCCAAACCCAAAGCAAAGTAAACCAAGCCCAAGACAAAATCCCATCGTACCTATGAACCGCCCACTAGTCTCTTGCAACTTTTCTATCCAATCTTTTAACTGAAAACTTATCAATATAAAATTTGTCTAGATTATGTGCATGGAGCCATATATAATTAATGTTAAAAAGATAATTTGTAGATAATTTGTTGTTAATTGATTTTGAAAAACAAGTATTATGGAAGAGGAGATATCTTTTTCATGCATGAACATACTCTCAAGCTCAAAAAAAAAAAAAAAAAATGATAATCTGGGGACTTCAGCCACCATCGCGCCACTTTAGACACTATGGTGTGGTACTAAATCTAGAGGGTAAAAGTCGTCCGTCCATTGACGCACCCCTGATAATTCATTGGGGCTCAAGTTCAAATTTTGAATGTGCAAATCTACCATGATACTATATATCGGTCCATGTCCATTCGAGAACGTTCTTCATTGTGTTTACTGAGCCAAAGCAGTTTAAGTAGACACTGCAATAATATTTTGGACATGCAATGTGAAAAAGAGCACAATTTTAACCTAATTTTTAAGCGGGTCATTAAGAGAGGTGTACGATTTGGAGGGCAATTTGAAAGTATAGTAACCCGAACAAAAAAAATAAAATAAAATAAATAATAATAATAATAAATATATTGGGGAAGATATTTTTAGATATTTATACATAAATATCTTAGAAGAGATATTTTTTAGATTTTTTTTTTAGATATTTATATATAAATATCTTGGAAAAGATATTTTAGTTACTTAAAAGTTAAGTTATGTGTGTGTGTGTGTATATATATATATATATATATATATATATATATATTGCTAGAACCCACGCCCACTCTCTCTCTCTCACTTCAATCTTTCGTCGATTATTGCCCGTTTCAACGATTGGAAGTTTCCACGAGGATCGGAGAGTGAATATCTACAAGTCTAGCAGAGCGGATTCTCGAACTCGGGAAAAATTTAGGGTTCGATTTTCGAGTATCTTGAGTTATTTTTCAGAAAATATGTAAGGAGATCTAGTTAAGTTAGTTTTTTTAATGATTTTGAACCATACGAAATCTTTATGGAGTAAGTGTATTTATGTTTTCAGTTGACGTTTCAAAAACCGACCGTTCAAAATGTCATTATTCAAACCTAAGATATATGGTATCTTACTTTAAGTACAAATGAACGATGGGAATTCCGGTTTTATGTTTTTAAACCATAAATACCATGTTTTCATAGTTGCCTACGGGTTATGTTTAAAGTACAGGAGATTATGTGGCTGGTGAATAGTATGTATGTATTATGTTATAACCGAAATGATGAATGTTTGTGAAATATTGAACTGTTTGCGAAATATACTGAAACTGCTTGTGAAAATACAGGATGATGTTTACGGTCATGAGGGCCAGGTATATATTTATTGGTTGTGAGTCGGGTATGATATGACGATCAAGGGCTAGAAGTTACATGTTAGGTTTTATATGAAATGATTATGAAATATGGTTTTATTACTTAAATTACACGATATGCTTTAGGAACCCTGACATTATGTCTGGAGCACGGTACCATTGCTAAGATTTATATATGTGACCATGTGCGCCACACTGTACTGCAAGAGTGGTGTGGTGGTCTATGCCGATTAGCCTCGGTAGAGGGTATACCATACTTGGAAGACCGGACTTTCGGGACACGGTAGGGCAATCGGGCATGCAAGTACGTTATGGATGCTTGCGTAGTCAAAGTTATGACGCGGATGAATGTTGACTTTGTCTAGGTTGATCACCCTAGGTTTAGTCCAACCTTCAGGCAGCACAACCCTAACCATGGGGGTTTATACATGGCATTAGTCACAGAAGGTGTCTTTTATGTATATATGTACATTTACGTAAATGATGATGTTATGAAATGAATGAAATGTTTATGTCAGGAAAATAAAACAAGTATTTCCAACTATATATGCATGTATAATGTTAAGATAGCTATTTTCGGTTATATGAAGAATAAATGTTTTCTATAAGTACTAAAAGCATGTTGCCCACACATTGATATTAACTTGATCATCCTTATTGAGAAGTGTCTCACCCAAATATACAAATCATCTTTTCAGGAAACTACAGGTATTGTGCTTAGCAGAATCAGGGGGTGAAAGTTAGATTAGTTCCTTTTTTAGAGTGTCTATAAGAACTCTGACGTATGTAAGTTATGTTGTCAGGTTACATCTCTTATCATTTGAAAAAATTAAATTAGTTGAATAACCTACAAGGAAACCAATAAATAATTAAAACAATCTAATTGTACCTGAAATAATAAAAGAGTTATAGTGATTTCCAATTATTGCACAATTTTCAGACTCATACATTTATTAGCCATAAAATGATTATAATTATTTTAAAATTTGAATCAATTAAACATTAAATCTAAATTTATACGAATATAATAGTGCATTATGATTTATAATCTTTTAAATTATTTAAATAAAAAAAATCTCGATGCACAAAGCTCACACATATGTGAGGTCCGAGGAAGGGACAGACTGCAATGGGTCTATATAGTACGCAGCCGTCTTACCTTACATTTTTGCAAAAGCCTGTTTCCATGCCTCGAACCCATGACTTGCAGGTCACACGGCAACAACCTTACCATTGCACCTAAGCTTTTTTAAATTATTTAAATAAATATTTAAAACCATATTTGGCTATCCCATGCATTAATGGATGGTTTGACTCACATTCATGAGTAGGACTATAAGAAGATGATTAATGGTGGTGGGGAGGACGAGGTGGGGCGGGGACATTTTTTTTCTGCATTCATTCATTTACTTTCATAGATGTAGTCTACCTTTTTTTCCATAAATGTGGTCAACTTTGAAGGACTAATTTTGTGGTGCGAAATTAGGGAGGAAGAGGAAGGATTCATCATTCATGGTTAATGAAAAAAATAAATAAACACTTTTGAAAGTACCTTTCACTATCACTAAATTTTTTAGAGTGGGTGAAAAAATAAATAAATACTTTTTAAAAAAATTGAACTTATCGTTACGATCCCATCTCACATATGTATTAAAAAAAAAACTTAATTATATAAAGGTAGATGTTATCTAAGTCATACCCATGTTCTTTTTTCTCTTAGCATTCGTTTGGCAAGCTGGAAATTTAACTTTGTAAGGTATATTTTGAGGGACAAAGTTGAAATTAGATCGATACAACAATCACACTTAGTCCTTCCTCTGGAACCTACTGGACCTTTCGAAAATGGAGCTAGAATGACATCATTATTGGGCCCTAGGTCATATGGGCCCGTTTATTTCGGCCTATTCTCTCTTTTCTTGAAAAGGAAAATTTAAAAAATAAATAAATAAATAGATATTTAGCCTAAGAATTATTGCAAAACAAAATGGTGAGAAGTGAAGACTGAGCATGTGTTAAAAGTAGCATAGCTTCCAATACAAAACAATTCAAAAGATGAGAAAAGGTGCTTTGATTTTTGTAAACTTGACCCAATTGATGTTAGGGTCCTTTCTTTTTCTATGGCATTGGGCTGTGCCTTGTGCTCCTTTTTAGACCACTTTTTTTAAAAGCAAATTTGCTTTTTTCTTGTTCTACTTCCTACTCACCCTACCCACAAACCAACAAAGGGGAGGGGACAAATAATGTGTCATTCCCTTTAATCAATAATTTAAACTCAAGATTATGTTCATATATTTGTGAGAATTAGTATAGAGTCACGCATTACGACGACAAAATATTTTTATTTTTTATTTTTTTTTGTTTTTCAAAGAATTATAAAAAGAAATTAGCTTATTTTTAATTTTTCAAGCTCCGTATTAAAAAATAGATAATAAAGAGTTTGTTTAAATGTGCAAAATAATTTTTTATTTTTTATTTTTAAATTTCAAAGAAAAGATAACTTATTTTCTAATTTTTCTAATTTTGTATACGATAATATTTGAAATCATGTAGTTCAAAACTTGAATTTGGATTTGAGTTTTTCATACTCCTATATGTAAAGTAAGAGTTAAAAATTTAGAAAAATAATAAGAAGATATTTTCTAACTTTTCTACACACATTAGAAAAATTAAAAAACAGAGTGACTGTTTTGTAATTATCTGAAAAATTAGAAATAAAAAAATAAAATTATTTTCATAAACAAATAGTGTCAAAACTAGTTATTCATTAATTTATTTTATATATCTGTTATCAAAAAAATGAATCATCAACTAATTTTTTCATAATTTTTAAAAAATTAAAATTAAATTTTGCCCCTTTAAATATATAATTATTATCCTTCATATCAGTGAAACTTGGTGATTACTCTTTATTTCTCTTTCCCTTCCACAGGAATCGCATGGCAAAAGGTCTAATAAGAGAGATGAATAATTAGAACTCACTTTGCCTTGTCACATTCTCCTGAAATGCCCACACTAAGTAGGACTTTTATGAATCTTTCATAATTTTCAAAGTTGGTCCTATTATGAATTGATTATTTTATCATCTCCACAGGCCCCTTGGATTTCTCTGGAAAAATTTTTTGGGAGATTCTAGATATCATTATATCAGCGATATGAATGGTGATTTTGAATTATTCGGACTCATGTCGACATATAAGTTCTCTTTTTGTGACCGCGATGCAAAAAAATAATCTAAGAAAATGATTGTTACGAGTCTAGCGTCAAAACATAAGAACGGTTCGAAACCATCGTTGAGGTTACTGACACAGAGACTTTAGAATGCTTAAAAATAAAGCATACGATCCCAATTGAGAGCGACTTAATATTTGTTGAGAGTTTAGTTAAATTTTGAATCTTGAATTTCATTTAAATGTACACAAATTAAATTGGGACTTCAAATCGATGTTTCCAAACACAACATTACGAAAAAGGATTCCGTCCTATAAAATTTGAAACTCTCTAATACGGAAAGCTACATTAGCCCTTAAGACGCATATGAGTGAGAGATATGCTTTGTTGCAAGATCTCGATGATGCCAGTCTTACAACACTTTAGTGAGTCAAAATATTATTATAAGATAATTTAATCGGTGAATTCTAAATCTCAATAGGGATGTAAGTGAGTTAAGTCATTTGTGAGTTACTTAGGCTAACTCGAACTTAATTCTACCCAAGTTCGAGTTGAGTTTAAACTACTCAAGTAACCTAATAAGTCGAGTTCAAATTTAATACTACTTGTGAGTCTTATCGAGCATTTTATATTTTTTTAAAAAAATTATATTATATATTATATATTATATAATATCAGGGTAAAAAATACTAACCTCTTTTGAAATTTGATAAAACGAGGTTTATGCAATTTTCAAAATCTTAGTGGCCAGTTTAGATCAAGGATTTTGCTTTAGAAAAAGAAAGGAAAAGAAAATAAGAAGAAAAATTATTTTCCACTATATTTTCTCTCTATATCAAATACCATTTAAATTAAAAAATTATTTTAATATAATTAAAAATTAAGAAAAATAAAATGTTAAAGATGTGTAATATTAAAATTTTGTTCATTGATTCGGTATATTTTTTATTTTCTTTCTCACTTTTCTTGATAACCAAACATGAAACATTTAAATCCTTCTTATTTTACTTTCCTTTCCCCAATATTTTCCAAGTTCCAAACAGGTTGTAATGGTTCATTTGAATCAAGGATTTTGCTTGGAGAAATGAAAGGAAAGGAAAATAAGGAAGAAACTTACTTTTTCTTGTATTTTCCTTCTCCATTAATAACTAACCAAAAATTAAGAAAAACTAAATTTCAATTATGTGTAAAATTGAAATTTTATTTATAAATTTGGTCTATTTTTTTATTTTCTTTCACATTTTCCTTGATAATCAAACATGAACTTATGGATTACTTGATATTTTCCCTTATTTTCCTTAATATTTTCCGAGTTCTAAACGAAGCCTGCTTAAATTTTAAAAAATAACAAGGAAGGGAAAGAAAAATATATATATAAAAAATTCATACTTTTATGTTTGGTTATCAAGAAAAGTGGAAAAAAATGTATACCAAATCTATAAACAACTTTTAAAAAAAATTTTACACATCATTAATATTAAATTTTTCTTAACTCTTGTTCATATAAAAAGAAATTTTCATTTTTTATAATATTTAATGGAGAAGAAAAATATAAGCGCCTTATTTTTCTTTCCTTTCCTATCTCCTTACAAAATCCTAAATCCAAACACATATGTTCCTATTACACAACCAACTATGTAGCATCTACATCGAGAATTCAAGTATTGTATTCGTCATTAGTCCGATCCTTTGTAGAGACTACCCGTAATAATGAACTTGTAAAATGGATCTGTTTATCGTAAAGAGATTTGTTGTTCCTAACCCTACTTTACTCTAGAGGAAGTATGTGAAATTTTTAAACCCTAAGAAAAGATTTATATATATATATATATATATATATATATATTTTACCAAATCTCGAAAGAAATCAGGATCTTTTGCTCTTAATATTAATTTGTAATTCAATCATATTTAACCTAATCAATCTTAAATTTTAAGAACTTATCGTCAAACCAAGTTCGAGCTTAGCAATTCTAAAATGACTTAGCTTAACTTAATCTTTTAAGTTAAAATTTTAAATGAAGTCAAGTATTCTATATTCAAAATCTTAATCTCACATGTGAAAAAAAAAAAAAAATCGTTTTCTTTTCTAAGCTTTTTCCCCCCAAACAAGGGACAGAGGGTTGGTGGGAGATGGAGATGGGTGAATTCAACGTTTGAAAACCCAAACACTCGTACAAGAAAATTTGCCTTTCATTTTCTTTTCTCCATCACATCAATATTTTTATTTTTCATTTTTATTACCATCTAAATTAATATTAGTCATTTTATTGATGAGGTCACCACGACCCATCCACATTGTTCCAACCCATTCCCATTTAAATATTTTATATATAAATATATAATCTACAATCAACCGAGTAAAAATTAATAATAAACTTCTAGTTGTCTTACGAAACTTAGTGTACGATCTCATTTAATTTTTTTTTTTAGAGGGCACATTTGATTTGTTGAAAAAAATTTTAAAAAAATTAAAATATAATTTTTTTGAGTGGACATTTAACTTTAGTTAAAGTACACGAATTAATAAACTCAATCATTAAGAAATTAAAATACTACGATTCAACCGGAAAAAATTATTTCAATTAGAGAAAATTAATTCGTTGAAATTGTTTTGGAGATTTGAAATAAAAATAATAATAAACTTCTAGTCTGCCTAATCTTCGTAAATAACTTCGTATAAGATCCAATTTAATTATTTTTTAAAAGGGCGTAGATGAATTAATAAACTTAATCATTAAGAAATCAAAATACTGTTCAAATTGGAAAAAAAATATATATTTCAACTAGAGAAAACGAATAAGTTGAAAGTGTTTTGGAGATTTGAAATTATTTTTGTCGGTTTGGTCTATAAAAAAGTTAATTAATTAGGTTTCTTTGGAATTAGAGGTGATTTTTCTAATAATTTTCTTTAATTATTGGAGTTGAATTTCTCTCTTTCTTTAATATTTACTTTTATTTATAAAATAAACTTCAAGTCAATTTTAACTCAAACCTAATGGCTAATATGAAGAAGTTGATGCAACTTTAGTGCCTATTTAATTGTGGAAAATAATTTTTATTTTAAATGTTTAAATTTTTAAAAAATTAAGTGCAAAAGTTAAAATAAATAAATTTTGATGCTATTTTTTTGTGAAAATATTTTTTTAGTGTCCAAATAATTAAAAAAATTCTAAGTAATTTTTAAATTTTCTAAATTTGTGCAGATAAGTTGGAAAATATTTTTTAGTATTTTCAAAATTTTCATTTTCTTATGTTGCGTTTGGAATTGGGAACATTGAATTTGGATCTTGAATTTAAATTTAAGGCAAATATAGTATAAAATTGTGTTGAAATTATTTTAAATTCACAAAAATTCAAATGTCAATCTCAAAATTCATAATCCCAAGTTTGTATATTTTTTGTTAAATCAAAAAATAAATTTATTTATAATTGTATTGAAATTTAAGATAAAAATAAAAAATTATTTTATATAATTAAACAAACTCTCTATTTTTTACCTTTTAATAACAAATCTTGAAAACCTAAAAAATAAATCAGAATTATCATACCTATTTAGAAAATTAAAAAACAAAATAAAAAATATTAAAAATAATATTACTTATTTGTGTGTGTATGAGTAACCTAAAATACACCTTATACTCAAGACGACTTAATTTAACCCAATAATTTTAAATTTAGAACTTGATTTGAATTTAATTAATCTTATAATTAGTAACTTTGAACTTGAAATTAAGTTTATTTTTGGTAAAATAATATCAAATATATATATATATATATATATATATAGTACATAACGTATGTACAAAATATATAATATTAACATGCATAGAAAAAATATGTATAGCATTAAAAATTATAAAAATTACAAAAATTCTTTTAAATCTATGAACAATATTGCTAAATTCAAAATTAATTTATCAAATTATGTTGACTTTGGTGTGATCCCAAGAGGGGGGTGATTTGGGTTTTAAAACATTTCGGTTAATTTAAACATTTACATTGATTCATCACAGTTCATATCTCATTCATAATGCAAATGTGTATGTAAAATGATTAAACTATCAGCGTAGACATACACGTGTGCAACATATCTCATTTAAATTAAATGTGTGCATGCGAATAATTATAGTAGTGAACAAGCAAGCATACACATATAGAAATTAAAGTGCAGTAATTAAATGAGAGAGAGAGAGAGAGAGAGAGAGAGAGAGAGAGAGAGCGAGAGCTACACATGATATTTGTTATCGAAATTCGGCCAAACCAACCTATGTCACCGCCTTGGGCTTAACCCCCAAGGATTACACTAACACTGTTCACTTAAACGGACGAAGCAGAAGCCTTTTACATTCTCTCCTTACGGGGTCAGGAAAACTCCAGTTCAATTTCCGAGTTGAACCAAACTGGTCTCACTTACAGGATTGAGACTTTTCAGTTCAATTTTCGAGCTGAACTGAACCGGTCTCACTTACGGAACTGAGACTCCCCAATTTAATTTCGGGTTGAACCCAACCGGTACATGAAAAACATATTTGTATATATGAAAAAGCTTTTAAATACAAGCATGGATGTACACCATTAAAGTTCAATACAAATACTCTAGTATGATATGAAATATATGTTCAGTAGAGTAAAGGATGTTTATCTAAATAATTTGCATAAATAAAATACGTGGATATAAAAATGATTATTATATTTTCCAACAAAAATTTTTACAAATAAAAGTATTTGGAGAATCTAGAGTTTAAGTTCAAGAAATATTTGTACAATAAATAATTTTCTCCAAAAAATATTTATGAAAGAAATAATATGGGAGAAAACCTAAGCAATACTCTCGAAAATATTTTTCAAAGATTAAGTGTCTAGTGAGAGTATGTGCAAATAAAATGCCCTAACTAAAATACTCTCCTCAAAAATGATTTTAAAATAAATGCATGAAAGAGAGTTTGAGAGATTTGTATAAAAGATTTTGCCCCAAAAGAATTATTTAAATAATAAAATTTAGTTTTGGGGAAACTTTGATTAACAAAGGTTTATAGAGAATTTGAAGTTAATTAAAGTTGCTAATTTGGAGTAATGAAGAGGTATATATAGATTTTACAAAAATTATGACCGTTGGGGACACGCTGGGTATTTTTCAAATTATTTAATTAAAGATTAATTACATTTAAGCCCTTAAAAAATTCGGAACCCGAGAGGTTCGGTCGACCATATTTGAGGTTCGGTTAACCATCTCACTAAGTTCGGTTGACCGGGGCATTTTCGAATTATAGGTTCGGTCGACCGTCTTAGGGCGATTTTTGAAACCTCCGAGGTTCGGTCAACCGGACCAAATTCGATTGAATAAACTTGCATGTTCGGTCGATCGGACCATTTTTCTTCTTCGAGTTCGATCGATCAAGGCGTTGGTGTTCATTTTAAGGACGGTTGACCAAGTTGTCAAACTTTTGACGCTGAGGAGGTTCGATCGACCGAAGGTTTTTGTGTGTTCAGGTTCGGTCGACCAAACACACTAAACTTGTGCATTTAAGTCCGAATTTTTATTTAAAGTTACCCTTGATCACATAATTATAATTTCTAACTTATAAGAGTCTTTTCATGTGATGTTTAGGAACCTAAAGTCACTCTATGGTCTTTGAGCATTAATCTTAAAAATTCGGCGTTTGGTTCCCTATGGTCAATCTACTGTCATCTGAGCATTTAAAACATATCATGCAAGATGTATACATTATTACAGACCAAAATAGAAAAATTAAATGCATATACAACTGAAAACATATTTTCTTCTTCTTATTCTTCTTCTGCTCTTCTGTCTTCGTGGAATATACCAAATAATGTGTTCTTTGAGCTCTGTCTGGCTATCTCAGATCTCTTATGTGTGTGGTAAATTATAATCTGTTCAATCACTAAAAACACAGATAAGTAACTTGCGGTTTGTTATTATCAAAACCTGAGATCGGACTCAAAAAGCCAACAAATTATTTAATTATTTCGAACTCAATTTTTAAACAAGACTAAAATCAAGTCAAGTAAAATTATAAAATGAATGTTGATTAATTCATAAGCTTTGACTTAATTACACCAAACTCTTTTAAAAAAAAAATTTATGTACTTTAAAATTTTAAAAATCTCCAAAAGAAAAAAAAAATAAACATGAACTTTCTTTTTTTTATGACATGGGAACTTCAACCACCGACAAGCCATCTAGACCCCCCGGTGCGGCATCAAACCCATGGAAGTGGAAATATTGACGTCCGCTCATTGACGGATCTTTGATAATTCAGCGCATAAATCACAAGTAAGGAATCGAATCTGTAATTTTAGGTCATCAAAGTCACAAATCCGTCCTTACCACTTGAACAAGTCCGGCCGGACAATTTAAACATGAATTTTTTGCAAACTTATCGCTCAACAATAAAAGTCATTCAATAGTAGAAGTCATTGAGGCAGTCAGCATTGAGCACATGCCTGTGTTTGGACTTCCAAGTTCGAAGACACAGAGAAATAAAATAAAATAAAATAAAATTAGTGAAAGTAAAAAATATAAATACAGAATTAATTAAATTAATAAAAATTAAAAGCATGGTGCATGGGGTGGGAGCCACCTCGGATGCCGACGCAAGAAGTAAAGAACCCTGCTATAATAATAACAAATAAATATAAAAGAAAATAAAGCTTTTAAAAGGGAGTTCTAAAAACGAAGAGAAAAGAAGAAGAATCTGGACAGGCATCAATAGGTTCAAGTTCCGGGACATGCCGGGAGATCGGGAAACACACGTGTGCAGCATTACATCCTCCACGTGTCAACTTTTTTTTATTATATTTTATTTTATTTTATTGTTGTATAATGTCCGACCCACCGTGTTTATTTTTCTTGTCTTTTTTTGAAAGTCGGGCATATATGAGCCAAACCGAAAACTGAATCGAACCTTACAGTTTTTAGTCTTTTCAAATCAAAACCGAAATCAAACTGAATTTATTATCTTCCGGAGAACTAAACATTCGGCGATTCAATTATATTATTTATCTATTTTTAACTGATTTTATAAATGTTCAACAATTACTTTTCATAAGGGTTATTGAGAACCTATTGGAGATTTTGATTTCTAAATATTGAATGGACTAATCATGTATTAAGAAACTAATTAAGTAATTATATATATATATATATTAATTGTAAACCGATTTTTTTGATTTTTTGGTTCAATTATATTTTGGAAATTGAAATAAAACTAAAATTGAAAACTTACATTTTCTAAGACCGAAACCAAAACCAAAAAATCAAACCGCTTGTGATTTCGGTAAGATTTTCAATTTTTTTCGTAATTTCTATACAACCCTAGTCTGGCGCTTTAAATAGAGTATATGTTTTTTGATATAAAATTATTTAAGTGGTTTAGTATTACTGGTAAAATTATTTTAAAACTAAAATAAAATTTGAAGTACATATTATAATATTAAAAATTAATAATATATTTAGTATGCTTTTTACTATATAGGATATATAATATTTATCGGATTCAACGATTAACTTAAAAACCTTCGGGATTATTAGAAAAAAAATTAATATGAGATTTAAAATCAACATTAGTAAAATTCCAACTAAGTCATTCAAATTACAATCAATTTATATTTGAAATATTAAATTTTAAATTTTAAATTCAGATATAATATAAAATTATATTAAATTTCTTATAAATTCAATGCATAACAATTCCTAATTTTTTTAATATACTCAATTAATTAATGTGAACTGTGATTTTCATTCATCAATTATTCCATTATATTATCAAAAAAATTGCACCACGTAATCATGTTAAGAGTTATTAATTTTTTTTGAAAAAAAATATGATTTAAAATTTGAAAAATTACACCTATATGAAATATAACCTATGGCCTATGTTACGTACCATTTTTTCCTCTTCAATTTTTCAACAAATTTAATTATATAACTTGTAACTATAAAATATTATTTTATTTAAAAGTTTCAAAATAAAAATAAAAAATTATAAATATTATGTTTTTTTAATGTAAACGGTTGACCGAACAGATAATCGACTTAAACTTGTTTAATCATTTTATTAAATGGATTGGGTTCAGGTAGACCCATTTATAAATGGGTCATTTCCTCTCAAACCCAAATCCAATCTAAACAACAGATAACGGGTCATCAATTGGATTTTGATCCATTTTTTCACCCCTATAATTTCTTATGTGACGTAGTTTTAATGGAAGGGCACAATATTTCATTGTAAGTGTTGTGATATGTGACTAACATACTGAGTAAAAGACATGTACAAAGAGAAAATATAATAGAAATCAAGATGCAGTAAGAGAAACCGTCGACGGTAACTCTCTAACTGTCGACGGTTTAGAGCAGTGTCTGAAAGATTTTATTCTCTGTCTAAAACCGTCGATGATTTGGCTCGGGAAATCCAGTGCAGATTTTAAATTTTGGAGGGAAACCCTCTGGGAACTTTATATATACATTTGATAATGGTGTATTTGTAATGGTTGATGTATTGTTTATGTCCTTTGTGTTAAAATCGGAGGAGCCCATGGGTGGGTTTGACGCACATAGGTGAACAACAACTTGACCCAAAAGCTTAATCCTATTGGGTCTTAGGCTACACTGTAACGACCTGCCTATTTTACTATATATTTTTTTTTCTTTCACATGAAAACATAACATTATTCCTAATTACCTTGTTTCCCTATTATATTGATATAAACATGGTCCACCCAGACCCGTGGGTACTGGGGACATACCTGTCAAACAATTTTGACACCTAAGCAGCAAGAAACGTAATTTACATACAATCATCCAATCAATCACAATATTAGAGTTCTATTAAATCCGCTATTTATATATATACAATCATCCACCAAAAGACTGGAAGTATCCTAGGGTCAATTTCCAAAATAAATCTGACCCTAACATAACAACTCACCCTTCTGACAGGGTAGCACAGTCCAACTCTGCTGTCGCGGAGCTCTATCTACTCCTCTACTTGGATTTCCTAAAATGTTTTAATGCTAAGGTGAGACACCTCCCAGTAAGGGAAATAAACCAGTATCAGTGTGTGACAACATGAGTATTTTCGTGTTGTGCATATAAATAATACATAAAACATAATTGGAAAAGTTTGATTGTACTAAACTGAGTAAAACATGATTTGTCAATTCATAATATAACATACTGCATACTGTACAAGGAAAACATCTTATATAATTGTACTATACTGAAATAATACACAGGATGGATAGCTAACTGATGTCATGTCTTACCCCCACTTGACTAGGTTGTGCGGCCCAAAGGCGGGACCTAACAATGGCTGGCCGACCATGTTAGATCAAACATAAGTCTGTAACTACGATGGGTCTGCCCCACCTGGTCTAAGACTGCTAAGGAAACATCACCACTCTACACTGAAGTCACATCGATTGCCATCTCCCACACTACTGTCGTGTGATAGCACTATCATAATTCTGAACATATAGTTACGGTATCGTGCTCCTGAAAACTAAACTAAATCATACCATCTGGTTGTGATATCATATAATACGATTTGTATACTAAACATAACTGTTTCATATTTTATAATAATATCTGACATGATAATATTTCACGAATTCCGTTATAACATACATGTATATGGCATCTGCGCCAACAATCACGACATCTGCACTGGTATAACATAGCATGTAATCTCGGCATCTGCACCGACAAATCGTAACATACTGAACCTGAATTTCTTGTACTGTTTACATGATATTTAAGAAATCATAGTTTCTACATTGTTTTATAATTTTCCTGAAAACTGGAAATACATATTTATTCTGAAATAACATAATATTCCATAAGCATAATTTTTATAGTAAATAATACTCATGTCACACAAGATAGATAACAATCTAGTGTAAAATTTATTCTAAAATTATATTTCCTGATAAAACATATTTAAATCATATCCATGTTCACAATAGTATTTCGCAAACATAATTCTACAATATACATATTTTCTTGAAATCAAATGCTGTAAAATAATGAATAATTTTATGAAAATATTGAATTAGTTTATCCCCTTACCTGACTTACTGAGATGCACACACAGTTCAATCCTGAGCCCGTGGTATTTTCAGCACAAAATCTACAATTTTCATTTCCCCATAACATTTAATAGAATTCCAACATAATTTCCATAAAATATTTTCTAGGCTCCCAATAACCTAAATAAATTATTGAACTTCAAAATAATCAAATTACCTTGGTTATCCTGTACTATGCCCATAGGGTCCCGAAATTATACCCGCGACGCTTACCCAAACCCTGAATTCAATAACCCTAATTCAACCTCAGAATGCTCAATATTTAACATTTCTAAATTTACAATAATTAAATAATAATTAGCCCATTAATAACCCCCTTAGCCTAATTTTGAGGTTATGTCTACGACAACCTCACGAGAAATTCACTACCCTAGACTTGTAGAGAATCATTTCTAAATTTTCGTGGTGGTGTCCGATCATCAATCGGGCTTAAGATTTACGAGAAATTGAAGTAAAAGTGAGAATTGAGTTTATCCCAGGAGATATGTCTACGCTACTCTTATGATAAATCCGCTCAGATAGAAATGTCGGTGACGGAGAATGGAGTCTAGCGGTATTTTCTGATTTTCGATCGAGCGAAAATCAACCGAGAAATTGAAGGAAGTGGGAGAGAGAACGAAGGAGACTGAGAGAACGTGCGAGAGTTGGAGAGGTCAGAAGGGTGCGCTAGTCTTCTTCAGAAATTGGAATTCAAGATGCTTCACAGAAGCATCCTGAAACTTACTTTAACGTATATATATATATATATATATATATAAAATAATCTTTAACATATATAATAATAATATATTATATTATATTATATTATATAATTTAATTAATAATTATTATTATTTATTTATTTATTTATTATTTATATATTTTTTATTTTTTTAAAATCACTACATTCTCTTGGTAACAATTTTTTTTTTTTTTTTTGGGGTGTTACATACACTATGTATATAAGCACCCATCAAATATTTACTTTTTCCAATGTGGGACAAACTTCACAAGTGAAATTCTCAATAATCTCTCTCTCTCTCACTTATGAGTTCCAACTGCTCTTCCTTGAACAGAAGCTCCACCACATGTGAGTTCCAACTATTCCCCCTTGAGCGGAAGTTATCTTCTCCCTTACAAGACAAATTCTCCAACAGTTTGCTCAAGTGGGCCATCTTACGTAGTTTGAATTGTATTCCAAATGGCGCCTCCAAATCAATCCTACCTCCCACGTCTTAATCCAATTTGGATCCATCTTGACTTAGATGATCATTCTTAGCCTCGGTCACACACTATGAACCGTTGGCTCTGATGCCACTTGTTAGCACCAGAGGAGTCCAAAGGTATGCTTGATAACATTGGGTGAATACTAACTTGACCCAAAAATTTAAGCCTATTAGGTCTTGGGCTACACCATGTATATAAGCACCCATTTCACATGTGGAATTTTCAACACTTTGGACAAGAAGATAGTGAAATGGTTGCTGTTTTTTTTTTTTTTTTTTTGGTAAAAGAGGACGACACTTTCATTTATTTATTAATATACCCTCACTTTTGGTGGAGGAATACCGTGATTACATGATAAAACAAAAGAGAGAGTACAGAAAAACCCTTCCAAAAAAACTAACACCAGCAACCAACCAAACTAGGACAACAAAGCTCAACATACCTAATAAAGACAATAAAAACATAAACACAACTAAAATCAAAACAAAATACATCAAACGAAACTCTGGAATTGAATTAACTACGAACGGAAACGAGACCCCACATATCCATCCAACGAATACCCTTCAGATAACGTGGTAGGAGGTGTTGTTCTTCATAGATTACATTATTTCTCATTCTCCTTCTTTAGCAAGAAAATCAGCCGCAGTATTGTCTTCCCTATATTGATACAACACCATGACGTTCACTCCTTCTAGCTCCACCACGAGCTCCTCCCAAAATTTCCAAAGATACCATAAAGTACATCTACCTTTCCGAAACCAATTAACTACAATTCGCGAGTCACTTTCAATAATCACATTAAAATAATGCAAACGTTTACACAAACGAATTCATTCCCTGATTGCTTTTAATTCCGCACGATTATTCGTACCATTTCCAAAATAACTTGAAAAGGCCGCTTTTACCATACCATGGCAATCCCGAATAATTCTTCCACCTCCTGAAGTACCCGAATTGCCCCTACAACTTCCATCACAATTAAGTTTTATCCACCCTACTGGAGGTTTAACCCACGAAATAATTTTTCTAGGCCTGTCGCAAGTTCCTTGATGCTTAATTTAAAATTCATTCAAAATCTTAATGTCCGACTTCTTCAATTTTTGAAAAGAATCATTGCTCTTGACAATAAAACTAACCCAAAATCAAACATTTCTCCACATCTGATCTACACCTTGATAAACTCCTTCCATTCTCGCTTTACATCTTCGATTCCATAGGCACCACTTAATCAAACACAAAATTAGCCCGAATAAAATACCTTTAATAGACAATTTTTTAGCATAGTGGAACTAATTCGTCATTTTGTTTTTCCAGGGAAGGGATCATTGGAAAGGAATCTCCAATGCCACACTAACCTGATGCCAAACCTCTGAAGTCACCTCACCTAAAGAAAGAATATGATTAATGTTTTCCTAACTTCTCTGAACGCGGCAATCACAAGCCGAAGCTATCGATATTCCTTTGACCTGAATTCTATCATCTACGGCCAGACATCTAAACTAGGCTCTCCATAAACACATTGAGATTTTTCTGGACAATAAAGAATGCCAAAACCAGTCATTCCACACAAAATTATCACTTCTGATCCTCATTGCCTCCCTAGCCCTTTTTGTAGAAAAATTACCGTCAGGTGCAGGCTTCCAAACAAAAAATATCCTGCCCACTTTTACCCGCCGGCACCTAGTTCAAAATTTCCCTTGTTTTATCGGCACCAACTAATTTCAGTACTAAATCTGAGTTCCAATTATTATTTAGCCAGCAATCCTAATACACAATTTCTTGTTCAAAATATCCTTAGTGCTTACAGATAATGGGCCTGATGACAATTACCTATCGAACCAAAAAAAAGAGTTCCCACCTCTCACCAAAATTTTAACATTATCCATAACTTCTGGAATTGTGGTCATAATTGATTTCCAGAACCGAAGTCATTTGGTCTACCCTTCCTTATTAATAAATGCTTATTTCTGCAATATTTCACCCTGAAAATATCTGCCCACAAATTTTTAGAGGTGAGCAATCTAAAGGCAAATTTATTGAGAAGAGATTTCTGAACTTCCTTAAGATCTCTCAGGCCTAAACCCCATTCCGAGGTAGGTTTACAAATTTTCCCCTCAAGAGCGTCAATGAATCTTCCTTTTATCTTTCACCTCTCCCCATAAAAAATTAGAAATAAGAGAGTTAATGCGAGAATAAGTGACCTGCGAAACCTTAATAACAGACATCAAATGAATAGACATGTTAGACAACACATGTCTTAATAAAATCATTCTTCCACCTTGCGAGAGCAACTTAGATTTCCACCCTACAATTTTCTTTCTAATCTTCTCTATAAGAGGCTCCAATGTCCTGGAAGACAATTTTCCAAACACCAAAGGCGCATCTAAATAAGTAATTGGGAATTTACCTTCCATGAAACCCGTGATTCGCAATAAACCACGCTTCCGAGCAGGAGTGAGTATTTCGAAAGGAATAACATTGACTTTGTCTTACTAATTTTTTGACCCGACCATTTCTCATACATTTCCAGAGCGTAAACTAAATTTATAATAAACTTCTTCCCACCATTTGGAAAAATAAGAATATCATCCGCATATAACAAATGCAAAACCAATGGGGCCCCAATCGGAAGATTAAATTGACCAATCCGACCAATCTCATAGTTTTTTCCTAAGCAACCTTGTCAAAACTTCTTCCATTATGATGAATAAATAAGGAGAGAGTGGATCCCCTTGCTGAAAAGCTCTCGTAAATTGAAAAAATCCTTTAAAGGTTCCGTTCATCAAAATAGAAAATCATGGGGACTTCACACAATTTTTTATGAGCTTGCAAAACCTCTTAGAGAAACCAAAAGCCTTAAGAGCCTCCAGAAGAAAATTTCAATTCACTGTGTCATAAGCCTTAGTCATATCAAGTTTTACCATCACATTGCCGTCAGCTATTTTTTTATGCAAAGACTGAACTATTTCTTGAGTAAGAGTAATATTTTCAAAAATACTATGCCCAGTAATAAAAGTGTCTTGTTCATGTGAGACCAAGTAATTGTTACTGTTTGCTATCATGTATGTAGGCATTGTCGAATCACGTAATTTCTTGTGTATTTGTTGTTATTGCTTTCATATAATTGCTATGGATTGTTTTTGTATAGATTACCATTGAGTGCTGCATTTGTTTGATCCTATATTCCGCTGTGCAATTCGATTTTACACAACAGTAAGTACTTTTTTTAAGATAATAATTCTTGTATCGTTTCATAACAGCAATAATCTCCCCCGTCTCCTCTCGTACTCTTACTTCAAAAATTTCCTTCCCTTTCTAAAATTCGAAAAGATCTTTACAAAAGGAATTTAAACCCCAACCAAACCTCTCCAAAGAAAATTATCTCCATGTTTAGTTTGTGAAAATGTCTATTTTTAAAAATAAATTAATTATAATTAATTAATTAATTGCTATTAATTATTAAAAGAATTATTGATAACATAAAACAAATAAAAGCATGAAACTTCTTATGAGTTTATAACAAGAAATAAATAAAGAATAACAATTTTCAAATTTCACCATATAAATATTTATTCATTTTCATTATATGTTGAATGAAATATAAATGGAGAATAAATATCACCAATTTTTAAAATTTTTACTATATTTAATTTTATGTTAAGAAAAAATTATTTTACAATCCAAACAAGTTGTAATAGACAAATTACTATGTCAAAATTTGGTTTAGTAATGTTGTATTTGAGAACATAGAGTTCAATCTTAAAATTAAATTTAAACAACTTTAAATAAAATTTAATATAATTTTATATTCTATTTTATTTAAATCTTAATAAATTTAAATTTGAGATATTTCTTAAACATAGAGTAAGTAAGGGATCGTATGGTATCAATGTCAAAAATTACAAAAAATGAAAACTAGACATGAAAACCAAAAACTAGAAACCAACAACATATTTGGTTAAATTAATAAAACCAAAATAAAATAAAAACTTAATGAAAAAATATTTATTTTCCTATTTAAATAAATAATATTATAAATTTTATTTAAATAATAAAATTACAAATCATACATATTTAAAAAATACTACAATAATAAAAATTATTATCATTATTTTTCATAATTTTTACTTTCAAAATTTACTTTACAATAAGAATTTTATTGGGCATGGCAATTAAAAATTAGTAACAATATTTTGTAATTGCTTTATAATTATTTTTTTAAAAAATTTATGTATATAATTTATTTTAATTATATTTAAATTCATATGATTATTTTAATTTTATTTAAATTTAGTTTTAAAGTTATAAAATGAATGATTTAATCAAAAAATAAATTTTTGAATATTAAAATTCCTAGCAATAAATTGTAAAAACAATTAAAAATCATAATTTTTAATTTTTTTTGCAAATAAAGGAAAACTAACAATAGTAATAAAAATATCTAAAGACAATTTTTTTTAATTCATTCATTTTATGCACTTTTAAATAAAAATTAAACTAAAATGATCATATATATATCAAAATAAATAAATATTTTTAAAAATAATAATAAAGTCAATTACAAAATATTTTTACTATTTTCAATTATCATGTCCAATAAATTTTTATTGTAAAATATATTTTGAAAGTGTAACAATTAATTAAAATAATTATAATAATTTTACTTTTGTTATAATTTTTTAATGTGTATTATTTTTAATTTTATTTTTTTAATCATATTTTTTAATATTATTTGATTTGAAGATAAAAATGATTACTTTTAATTAAGTTTTTAATTTATATTAGTTTCATAAATATTAACCAAATATATTATAGATTTCTTATTTTTAATTTTAATTTTTAATTTTTTGTTTTATAATTTTCGACATTGATACGAAGCAATTTGTTTATTAAATAGACTACAAACATTATTTTTTTTAAGTTACATGACTTACATGATACTGTTTATAATGGGATGGACACGTCACTACTAAGGCTACTAACGAGCCGAGTTTCAGCATGCCTTAGCTCACCTTGGTAGAGTTAGAGGTCAGCTCGGGCTCAGGCTTGGGCTCGCTTGGTTCAAGTTCAAAAAAGTTGGGTTCAAATTCAACTTGAGATTAAAAATATTGGCTCTAACTCGAGGTCGAGCTTGATTCATTTGTAGGCTCGGGCAAGGGCTTAGATTGAAATTTAATAAATGATATAATAATAATTGCTTCATTCACCAATGTTATTTGGGCCAAAATGTGTATCCTTTTCATTAGGCAATTCGGCTTATATTGGACGGTTAGGATTGAATTAACTTAACAAGTCTATTAATAAGAATAATAAACGAGCTCATTTGAGGCAAGCAGTTATCAAGTTACTCACGAGTCAAAACATGTTGAGTCTGACTATGCTTGCCCTCAACTTGTTATAAATCGAGCCTAAAAAATAGACCCAAGACTCACTCAAATGATAAATGAGTCCAAACAAATCCTTATGGGGCTTACTTAGGACCCCCAATGAATTGATATTTTTCCTTTTAAACTATAGTCCAATGTGGGGCTCAATGAGCTGACGTCCCAAATCATCAAGTCTGTGGGCCGCTCCCATTCCACTATTAGAAAATTGAACCCATCTTTGATATATTCTGTCTTGTCTCAATCCCCACCCAGTCCCGGAGCCCATCTACTATAAGCTCCTGACCATCTCCCTTCTCCTGCGCCGTCTCCCCCGCGCAATCGCAACCCTCCATCAACTCGACCATCAGCAGACACAAGCAACCCAAATCAACGGTCAGATAAGCTTTCGACCAGGTCAACGGAGTAGCAAGGCTCAAGGCGCACGTAGTAAAAATTATTTAAAATTGCAAAATGGCCCACTCGGAGCATGCTATTTTGTGTCACATTCCATGTGGGGTTCGTGGAAGGAACTAGAAAAGAAACTCCTAGGAGTAGGAGCTAGGGGCGAATCTGCATAGATTTTTCAAGTCTCCTATCTCAATTTAAAATACACAAACTCGGTCGGTTGTAATTTCAATAAGTCATAAAATAATTGGGCTGAGGATAAATAAATATAGATATGGGATACCATAACCCGGTTAGGAATTGTCCCACTCAGAATTTTGTCCGTTTGGATGGGTTTAAACCCATTTAATCCCGTGAGTAAACCTAGCGGCAAGTTGAGCTCCATAGGCGAATCTTATGGTTCAAACTTCAAAACCTAACACAAAAAATAAAGGGGCTGCTATGGCTACTTTGATTAGTCTGTCCCGATTGCAGATTAGGATACCCATTTCCTAGCTAGCTAGTCTAAGACAAAGTCATAAATAGAAGGGGATTTTAAAATTTAAATTGAATTGGTCGGTGCACAAGAGTTTAACATAAATTTGTCACTTATCCCATCTAGTCTTAAGATTAATTATTCAAATCGATTCAATTCAAAATTATAGTCTCATTGTGGGTCGAATTTAAATTTTCACCATGCACAATAATGATATAGTCATTTATTTTTACTATAAATTGTAAAATAAGCTTTAATTTCCGTTTGTAATAAAACAAATTATATTTGAATGCTTATTAATATATTTTTATATTTTTTATAAAAATTATAGAGAAAATTGCTACTTTGATCACTATCTCGTTATCGACCCTTTCAAATATTCTTTTCTTTGTATTTGCATATGTAAAAAAACAAACGTAATAAAAATTTAAAAATTAGAAATCAAAACACAAGAATTTCAATCATGGTCATTAACTTGTTCATTGAATACAGCTAGCTACATGACATTATATTTTCATCATATTACACATACACACACACACACACTATATATATATATATATATATATATATATATAATATTATTTATTCAATTGAACTCAATCAACTTGATAGCTCATCAATTTGTTTATTAATTTAAATTTTAAAATAAAATTATAATATTTTCTTTCCATACTTTCTTTTAATTTCTTTTTAACTTCTAGGTTATATATTAATATAGATGCACCAATGCATCTATCCCTAAATAAGTATGTGCACAATCACTATCTATAACACCCCGACCCTCCACATGGTACCTGAGGTGCTACTTTAGTGACATATGTGCACCTGATACCGTATTCATCATATAAAAGTAGTGGAAATAAATGATACATTCTCCAAAACATTACGAGAGTTCTAAACTGTTAACATACATATAAGTCTCCCAATATCCATATTACATTCTAACCAAAAGAAAGAAAACTAACTCAGTCCATACAACCATATTACATATTTAGGGACTTCAAATATAAC
The DNA here is from genome assembly GCF_029873635.1 of Malania oleifera. NCBI lineage: Eukaryota > Viridiplantae > Streptophyta > Magnoliopsida > Santalales > Ximeniaceae > Malania > Malania oleifera. Next base: position 4,907,806 of record NC_080425.1, on the reverse strand, counting down.
TTAAATACATTAGAGTTCTTACAGACACTCAAAAAAACTGAAACTAGCTATCACCCCGCCCCGGAGCTTGCTAAACTCGATCTTGAGATGGTCCTGAAAAATGATTTGTATATTGGGATGAGACACTTCTCAGTAAGGCAAATTAAGTTAATATCAGTGTGTGGCCAATGTTAGTTGTAATATATACAAAATATCATCAGTTGTTAATTAATCATAGTTATAAAATCATTTTCAAACCATGCTCACACACACACACAATTATTTATAAGCCAGAGTTTCCGACGATAGGGGAGATTACACGCCCATACATGTAACTCACTTATGCTCTAATACGTTATGCAACTTGGTATGACTACAACTGATACCTATTAGGATACTCGCCTTTCTTAGCAAGCCATCGGATGGAGAGTTTACTTCGCCATAAACACTCATGCAATTTAATTCACATACAAATACTCACACCTTTATAGTTGAAAAATATGCATTTGCTTCCTCAGTATAAACTAGTTCAATAAATAATAACACCATTTACGTAAATTAGCATATATGCGTAAAAGACACTTCCTGGGACTAACGACATGCTCAACTCCCATGACGGGCTGTGTAGTGTTGGCTTTACAAGATTTAAAATCTTGTTATTTTGTTTTGATGCTAACAAACAAGTGATACTTAACATATTTGTTTGAGAAATGTTATTTTAGGGCTCATATATGAGAAAGCAAGGTCAAAGTGCTCACAAGGATCAAACAAAGCTTAAAGAGTCAAAGCATGATTTTAAAGATGATATTTTAAAACTTGAAGAAAATGAGGATATGGATGATTTGTTAAAAGCCAAAGAAAAGTTAGAAGTCAAAAGAGCCAAATAAAAGTAAAGTGGGAGAGCTCAAAGAAAGACAAAGCATGAAGACTCAAGTACCTAGAATGTGAAAAGTCTTAGGAGTCTTTATGTAAGTACTTTAATGTTTAAATATCGTTTGAAATATTTTCAAACTCTTTAGGGGATTATATGGACTAAGAGACCTATTTAAAAACCTTGGAAAAGGTTCTATAAAAGAATAAATAAAGAGAGCAAAACCTGTTTTGAATTGGAAATGAAAAATCGGAAAACAAGTTATTCAACAGACTGAAGATTCTGCTCAGAAGCTTGAAGTGGCAACTTCAGAAGACTGAACTTTAAGTTCAGTCGTTTGAAGAATTACTTCAGACGTCTGAAGAATAAGTTCAGTCATCTAAATAATTTTTGGTGAAAGACAGAAACTGGCAGAAGCACCTTAGAAGACGGAAGTCTAACCTCAATCGTTTGAACTCGACACCTCAATCGTCTGACCCTTGACCTCGGTCGTCTGACCTTATATCGAGTTCAAATTTTTCAAAGGCTAAGGAACTTTAGTTGTCTGACCTCGAAGGTTCGGTCATTTGAACACTGTTAATGGACAAATTTTTCAAAAATTTTATTTTTTAAATATCAGTTGCTTGTGCCCCAAATTTTCTAAAAACTTGGGCAACACAAAAACCCTTTTGAAAGCCTATAAATACATGGTTTTGTAAATCAAAATATAACCAAGAATTGAAAAATCTAATTGAGAAGCTGAAAGCACTCTTGTTCTTACAAAGTTCTCTTACTCACTCATTGCAAAACTCTTTTGTTGAGATATTCTGAAGTGTTGATCCTTTCTCATCTGAATTCCTACTGCTAATCCTCATCCAATAAGGATATTGGTGAATTCTACCCTTGAACTTCATTCTATTGCATATTGATATTTTACATTGAAGTATACAGTGCTGAACTTGTACTAACCTGCTCTTTTTAGAGAGTGTTTCTTGTACACAGAAATTCTTTTTATTTTTCTTGTAAGTTGACGATTCCAAGGATTGTTTGGATCGTTGGCTAAGTAAGGAGATATTACTTAGAGAGGCAGGCTCTAACCTAATTGAAGGAGTGACCGAGTGATGGGATATTACTTGGAAAGGCGGACTCTAGCCTATTTGAAGGAGTGACCGAACGAGGGTACATCGTTTGGAGAGGCGGGCTCTAGCCTACTGAAGGAGTGAGTAAACGGTGTTATTCTACCTAGCAAAGGAACTTATTTTAGTAATCTGATGCGAACCCCAATCAACACACGTTAGGACCCAACGAACAATATTGGAATACTTTCCAAATCATGCGAACCTTAATCGACACGCCTTGAAACCCAACAACCAATATTGGAATACTTGCCCAAGAAAGCTAAAATTCAGATTTTGGATAGAAAACCTTGACCCAACGTTTATAAATGAAACGCAAAAAGAAGGTTTATGTAGCAAACCTTGACCCAATGATTATAATTAAATCACGAACCGAAGGTATAAACTAACAAACCTCGACCCAATGATTATAATTAAATCACAAACCAAAGGTATAATATTTGAACGCCACAAGGAAGAATTCTTGATAAGTTCTCAAGTTCTCTGAAGAACCAACAGAAGCAACAAAACCTCACATGTTTATTCAGTGTTCTATTCCATGATCTTTGTTCTTACAATGAGAAGGCTATTTATAGGTATAGTCTAAGAGACAAAGCATTAAACACTTCCAACCACTCTTAACAACTCTCAACAACTTACTAAGATTTCTTGTAAGATTACAAATTAAATATAACACAAAAGTCAAAGGGAGTCTCAACAACTCTCAACAACTTACTAAGACTTCTTACAAGATTACAAATTAAATATAACACAAAACTCAAAGAGTCAAATCTCATATTTGAATAGCACGCCATTATTTAAAATATTATAGCATTTAAGCAAGATCAACTCTATCTGAAACTTGGATTAAGTTTATTAAACCTTCATCTTTCTTTGGGCCAAGCTTGGGTGCCCCATTTTTGAATAAGCCCAAATATCTTGAATCATCCCATGAAGTGCTTCTTTGATCTTCTTGGATTTCTCTCTAGTGATAAGCCCAACTAGAACATGCAATGGATCCTTTAATGGTGCTTGTCGATTCTCATCAATTAATGGTACTTGTCAATTCTCATCATAATCCTTTGATGGTTTGCCAAAGGCGAGGACGTAGCCTGGGTATAAGCCTAACCTTGTAAAAATCCCAGTCTCACTCTCTCTTTCCCTTACGCTTTATTTTCAGCATATATTTAAATTGTGTGGATGGTTTAATTGGAAATCATATATACTACGTATATTTGGAAATCAAGTAAACTTAAAGTTTAATTTTGATTTGGGTTGCAGAAACAGAAAGAGAGTACGTTTGTTACACCATACTTTGTGGAAACCATAAGGGAGTACGTTATTTGGTTAAACACCCAAAGATAAACTAACCAAGAGTTTATTTGAATTATGAATTTTGGGAAGAGTGTGAATATTGCGTTGATTGAGAAAGCTAATTCATTATCAAAGGGATTGCAATAACAACAAGGCTCTACACAAAGTTAAAAAGCTGAGAATTTTCATTAAGTTGCAACATATATCTTGATTGAATGTGTTTGATTGGTTTGGATAGTGTGGTTGATTGGTTACTTAATTGTTTAAGTACTTGTGTGGTGGTTGTGGATTGAATTTTGTTTTGAATATCTATTGTGTATTTGATAAAACAACAAGAAAACAAGAATTCATTAAAAAGACTTAAAAGAGTTTAAGGATTCTTAAAAAGAAGTAAAAGAAATTTTAAAACCCAATTCACCCCCACTCTTGGGACTACACCTTAGTTTTCATGCGGCCCAAAGGCTGGACTAAGCCCTAGGGGATCAACCCAGACAAAGTCAAAGTAATCATCTGCTACTACGTTTGTAGGCATCCGCAACCCAGTTGCAGGTCCGATTGCCTTACCACTTCCTAGTCCGAACTCTAGGGAAAGTACAACCTCTACGAAGGCCAATCGACTGAAACCATCCTACACCTCTCAGTACAATGTGGGGGCTCATGGCCAAATAGTAATTCTCTAGTAGCGATATCGTGCTCGCAATACAACTGGTTCTCAGGGTTCTTAAATCATATCATGCAATTTAAGTAATAAAAACTATAGTATAATTCTCATTTCATATACAATCTGCCCTTTAATAAAACCCAGCCCCTGGCCATCAAACAAAACCCGGCTCACGGCCGTTAAATAAAACCCGGACCTTGACCATTAAATATAACCTGGTCCCTGGCCGTCAAGTAAAACCCGACCTGCAGTAGTTAAATAAAATTTGGTATTTTGCAAAGGAAGTTCCAGTATATTTCACAAACAATTTAGTATTTTTACAACCATACCCAAATTCAATTATACCATAACCAATACTGATTATTCACCTGCCACATGATTTTCAATATTTAATTATAATCCAATAAACAATTAGGAAAAACATAATATATTAGTTCGTATGATAAAACTAAGTTTTCCATCGTTCATTTTATTCAAAATACCATAAGATATAATCATAGTTTATAAACCCCTTTTCGAACGGTCGGTTTTCAAAATAACTTTGAAAATATAGGTATACATACATATAACACCTTCTAATCGATTCAAATTCGATAAAAACCTGACTTAACTTAATCCCCTTACTTGTTCCTGAAAAGGAAACCGATTCTGTTCTAAAAACGAAAAACCCTAGCTTTTCCAACTGCCGTTGAAAACAAACCAGCAAGCTGAAAGTGAAGAGGAGAGTGATCGGAGACGGAGCACAGGCTTCGGGTGAGCCTACATGAGAGAGAGAGCCACGAGAGAGTGAGAGTAAAAAGAGAAGATTCAAAAAGTCACTTTAGAGAGAGAGAGAGAGAGAGAGAGAGGAAATTTTGAGTTTATGAAAAATATACCTTGCTTACTACTTAAGTAAGCTTACCTGCAGGAAAACCGTCGACGGTTTTCCCTGCCCTCACAAAATCGTCAACGATTTGGCAGTTGACCCGCCCCTATTAACTAAAACTAGCGACAATTTTCCCAAGCTTTATAAAACCGTAGACAATTTGGGGCCTACCAACCAATTTCCTTCTTTTCTTTTGTTTTCCTTTATTTCTCTCTTTTATATTTATTTTCTTTTATTTTCTAGGTTCGAGTTTCTACAATCTCCTGCCCTTATAAAAATTTTGTCCATTAAAATTTGTTAACAGTTACCGATCACATCCTATGGAGTTTTTCTTACATATCGGTCCATCTCTACAGAAGAGTCAGTAGCCACCCACTTAGTGGTCTCGCTCAAGTTTATTAAATACCCTCACTTATGGTAGAGGAATACCGTGGTTACACACAATGTCTCGGGATATTACAATACTATACAAAACTCTCCCAGAGACCATCCATATACAAAACCATAAATTACTGACAAAACTAAACAAACCTACCTTACCCAACCTGCACATAAAACCAGACACCTACCTTTCTAGTGTTGAACCTCTCTGAAAAGTTGTGGGTACTTCTAGCATATTTTTGTTTCTAATTCCCAAGAAGCCTCCTCTACTGCGTGATTTCACCACAACACCTTTACTAATAGTATGTCCTTAGTACGCAGTTCTTGTATTTTTCGATCCAGAATCTGAACTAATACCTCGTCGTATGCCACAGCATCCCCGATCTCCAAAGGCTTATAACTTATCACGTGCAAAGGATTTGACATGTACTTCCTCAGCACTGATACGTGGAAAACATCATGAACTTTAGACAATGCTAGGGGTAACGCCACTCGATAAGCAACTGGATCAATCCTTTCCAGGATCTCAAATGACCCAATGTACCTAGGACTCAACTTGTCTTTCTTCTCAAACCTCATTACTCATTTCATCAGAGCAATTTTAAAAAATATCATATCACCAATATCCAACTCCAACTCTCGTCGTCGAGTATCCACATAGCTCGTCTGTCGACTCTGTGCTACTTTAATCCTCTCCCTGACAGGCTCGACCTTTGCAGAGGTCCGTTGAACTAGTTTCGACCCCAAAATCTGCCGCTCGCCTACCTCATCCCAGTACAATGGAGATTGGCACCGGTGACCATACAAAGCCTCATATGGTGTCATCTCGATACTAGCATGATAACTGTTATTATACGCAAATTCAACGAGCAGTAGATACCGAATCCAACCATCCCCAAAATACAGCACACATACCCGCAGCATATCCTCTAGAATCTGAATGGTCTTCTTAGACTACCCATCCATCTGTGGGTGAAACGCAGTACTGAAATTGAGTTAAGATCCCAAGACGTCCTACAAACTCTTCCAAAACCAAAAGGTGAACCGTGAATCTCGATCTGATACAATGGAAACTAGAATGCCATGAAGTCGTATAATCTCCTGCACATAAAGTTCTGCTAGCCTATTCATAGAATAACTGACTCTGATTGGAACGAAGTGCGCAGTTTTTGTCAACCGATCCACTATTACCCAGATGGCATTCTGTCCATGCACTACTGAAGGCAACCCCGACACAAAGTCCATCAAGATATGCTCCCACTTCCACTTAGGGATATCAAGTGATTGAAGTGGTCCCGCTGGCCTCTGGTGCTCTGCTTTTACTTGCTGACATATCAGGTACTGTTCTACAAATATGGCAATCTCCCTCTTCATGTTACTCCACCAAAAGGATTCTCGCAGATCTCTATACATCTTCGTACTTCCCAGATGAACAATATAGAGAGAGCGCAATGAGCCTCCTTTAGAATCATCTTTTTTATCTCTGCATCATTAGGTACACATAATCTGGCGTGAAATCTGAGAACTCCATCCTCAGTAAAATTGAAGTCCAGTTGCTGCTCACTCCATATTTTCTTCATAATTTCCATTAACTCCACATCTCTCATCTGAGAGGCTTTAATTTTCTCCTGTAAGGTTGGTTGAACGATCAAACTAGCAATGAACGCCTGTAAATTCCCTTCCACTAATTCTACACTCAACCTTTCCAGGTCCATTCTAATATGATGTTGTACAATAACCGTTGAAACTGATGCACTCATCGACTTCTAACTCAAAGCATCAACTACCATATTAACCTTTCCTTGGTGGTAACTAATGGTACAGTCGTAGTCCTTAATCAACTCAAGCGATCTTCGTTACCTCATGTTTAACTCCTTTTGGGTGAAAAAGTACTTAAGACTTTGGACAATAAAGATCTCGTACTTTTCATCGTACAGGTAATGCCTCTAGATCTTTAACGCATAAACTACTGCTTCCAGCTACAAGTCGTACATTCGATAATTCTTTTCGTACTCCTTGAGTTGGTGAGAAGCGTACGCAATGACTTTTTACTGTTGCATTAAGACACACCCAAGTCCTTTCTGAGATGCGTCACTGTAGATCACAAATCCACCATCTTCTGATGGAATGGTTAGCACTGGGGTAGTGACTAGTCGTTGCTTCAATTCTTGAAAACTCTGCTCGCATTCACTAGTCCACTCAAACTTCCTATTCTTTCTCACAAGCTACGTCAGAGGACTTGATATTCTTGAAAACCCCTCAATGAATCGGCGATAGTATTCTGCCAGACCCAAGAAACTTCTAACCTCGTGCACGTTTTTTGATCTCACACAATCAACTACCGCCTCTACTTTGCTTGGGTCCATTGAAATTCTCTCCTTGGACACTACATGTCCTAGAAATGCAACCTATTCCAGCCAGAACTTGCATTTCTTAAATTTAGAAAATAGTTTCTTTTCCCTAAGTACCTGAAGTTCCAGTCTTAAATAAGTTTCATGTTCTGTAGGGTTCCTCAAATAAACCAGGATGTCATCGATGAACACCACCACGAACTGATCTAAGTACTCATGAAATACCTTGTTCATCAGGTCCATGAATGTCACAGGAGCATTCATCAAATCGAACAGTATAACCAAAAACTTGTTATGACCATACCTAGTATGAAAAGTCGTCTTTGGCACATCCTCTGATTTAACCTTCACCTGATGATACCCGGATCGCAGATCGATCTTAGAGAAAACCTGTGTGCCCTTTAGCTGGTCAAACAGATCGTCAATACGGGGTAACGGGTACTTGTTCTTCACTTTTATCTTATTGATTTCCCAATAGTCGATGCACATCCTCATCGACCCATCCTTCTTCTTTACAAACAACATCGGCGCTCCCTAGGGTGATACGCTCGGTCTAATAAACCCCTTATCAAATAGTTCCTACAATTGCTCCTTTAGCTCCTTTAATTCAGTCGGAGCCATTCTGTATGGAGTCTTAGAAATTGGTGTTGTCCCTAGATTTAATTCAATGGCAAACTCCACTTCGTGATCAGGAGGCAATCCCGATAAGTCCTCTGGAAAAATGAGAACTCCCTTATCACTGGGATATCCTCCAGCTTAAGTCCTTCCTTCGATGCTTCTTTTACAAATGTAAGGTACCCTTGGCTACCCTCCAGAAGTAACCTCTTTGCTTGAATTACTGAAAGGACCTGTGGTGCAGAGCGCACACATGACCCAACGAATTTAAACTCCTGCTCCCCAGGAGGTTTGAACACTACCTCCTTCTTGTGGCAGTTAATGCTAGTCAATCCATCCCAAAAATGACGTCAAACCCATGCATGTTAAAAAAAAATTAAGCTAGTAGGCAGCATTCTCCCATGAATCTTCACTGGGTAATCTTTGATCACCTTACTACACACAACAACTGACCTTGTTGATGTGACCACACCTAACTCGGCATCTAACAACTGTGTCTCTACCTTATATAATTTAACCAATCCCCGAGACACAAAAAGCGTGTATTGCACCTGAATCAAATAACACAACAGCACTATTCGACAAAATGGAAATAGTACCTATCACCACGTCGTCGGCATTCTTCGCATCTCTCGGCATAAGTGAGTACACCCGCACCTGGGCGGTGCCCCTCTGGTGACCACCTTAGGGTGCCTGGTTACCTCTCTAATACTGATGCTGTGAAGGAGCGTGAGTCAATGCCGCACTGCAGTCCTGCACCATAGGCCCTACCCTACCACACCGGTAGCAAACAACTAATCCATCCCTGCACTCGCCCTAATGCCTCTGGTGGCATTTGGGACAGGTAGGATGCAATGAATACCCCTGATGGGCTCGATATCCGATCCCCTATCGTTGGCCCATAAAATTATCAGGCCTCCTCTATAAACCCTCGCTGGTGCTAGTCTGAAATCCTTGAGGCAAGGGCCTCTTCTTCGGGTTTGCTACTTTCTCACCCTCCTAAATGCTGGCCTCAACTTCCATGGCCTTGTCCACCAACTCAAAAAAACTATGTGCCATCAGCGCCACCACCTGTGTGTTTATTCCCTGTCTTAAACCTTTCTTTGCCTTGCCCGCGATCATGTATAGAGAGAAACGGGATAGCTCCGTAAACTTGGCCGCATACTATTTTATGATCAAGTGTCCTTGAGTCATATTTAGGAACTCCTCTACCTTAGCCTCTATGGTAGTAGTGGGGAAGTACCTGTTGAATAAAACCTCCCTGAAACGGCTCTAGGTTATAGTCGCAGCTCCTAGCCACTGTTCCTCCACTAGCTTTGCCGATCTCCACCACCTCTTCGCTTTCCCCACTAATTTAAAAGTGGCATACTGCACCTTCTGCTCCTACGCGCACTCCAAAACACCCAGGAGTTTCTCAATCTCCTAAACCCAATCTTCAGCTATGATCGGGTTCGCTCCTCCTGCAAATGCTGACGGATTCATCTGGATAAACTGCTGAAAAGTGCAGCCCCGACCAACCGATGGTTGATCCTACTCTCTAGAGTCCCTCTAGTTCTCCTTCCTAACTTGCCATGCTATATTTCGCAACATTGCCAAGGTATCCATATCATCCTTACTGGAAGTATCCACGTGATTATCTCCTCCAGCTACGATGTCCTTTCCTCTAGAATCCATCCTGAAGATAGGATAGAAACTGACTTAGAAATTCCACATTTATCATGATTGATGCAAGTATCGAACAAAGAAATCAATATGTGATACCCCATAGATGAAAGAATTAAAAATATTAGATGTTACTACCCATATCAACAAGGTGCACCTTTCTTTTTAGGAGTTTTCCCATAAAAACTCCATAATTAAGCGTGCTTGGCTTGGAGCAATCTTGGGATGGGTGACTACCTGGGAAGTTTTCTCAAGAAGTGTGTGAGTGAGGACAAAACACACTAAAAATAACCCATGTTGGTTTGTGGGGCTAGTTATTAGTCCGATAAGGCCCGCCCCCTGTTGTCTGGTCCAGGTGGAGGAGGAGAGACATAGTGCTCCCTGACAGACCCAGGTTGGAGCGTTATAGATGGTATCAGAGCTAACACCCAGCTGGAAGTGTGATGAGCTTCACATCGCCTGGGTTTGAAAATGTGGGTTCGCAACGAGGACGTTGTGTTCTATAAGTGGGGGAGAATGTGATACCCCATAGATGAAAGAATTAAAAAAAGTAGATGTTACTACCCATATCAACAAGGTGCACCTTTCTTTTTGGGAGCTTTCCCAAAAAAACTCCATAGTTAAGCGTGCTTGGCTTTAAGTAATCTTGGGATAGGTGACCACCTGGGAAGTTTTCTCAGGAAGTGTGTGAGTGAGGACAGAACACACTAAAAATAACACGTGTTGATTTGTGGGGCCAGTCATTAGTCCGATAAGGCCTGCCCCCCCTATTGTCTAGTCCAAGTGGAAGAGGAGAGACGCAGTGCTCCTGGCAGACCCAGGTTGGGGCGTTACACAATATATTATATAAGTTCTCAGTTTAAAGTTCATTCTCACAATCCTACCACAAAACCGTCGATGATTTTTCTAGAGGTCGCAAAACCATCGACAAAAAACCTGAGTTATAGAGACCTCCTTTTGAAGAAAGTCGATGATGATTTTATATTCCTCTAGGAAATCGTCGATAGTTTGCCTCCTGCAAACCACACTACCCTCTGTTACTCGTATAAACTTAGTCATATTAAAGTATCGACCCCTAATCACAACTCCAGGACTAAACACATACTCACCCAACCTAACATTCCTACTTAAGTTTCCAAGTTCTAGTCTCTCATCCCATAAATGAAACCATTGATGGATTTACTGTGGTTTTCCTGAAATTGTTATTCCAAGAAAAACACAGAAGATAGTCAAAGGATCACCGTATTTAAGCTTCCAGACCAAGACTCGCCTAATCCACCCACTCTTATCCTTATCTTATCTCAACCTTTACTCTAGTAATCATAAACCATCAAAGTCTGCAGAACATAGCAAACCTAGTGTAACGACCCGAAGTATAATCATAATTAAATAATAAAGAGGGATGGAAATGGAAACAGAAATAGAAGGAGGCAGTAGACTTCATCGATGAACGCTTCGCTTTCGTCGACGACATTGCATTTTGGATATAATAACCCAAGAAATTTTCCAAGCACTCATCGACGAACATAGGGGTTTTTTCGATGAGAGTTCTTTAGGATCTCGTCGACAAGGTCCCATATCGTTGATGAGAAGATACCGAGAGAGGATTTTTGGGAAGTTTGAAATTCGTCGACGAGGGTGCAGATTCATCGATGAACTTTCTACAGGACTCGTCGACGAGGTGACGTAGCTCGTCGACAAATCCCACAGTATAAATAGCCCTAAACATGGTTTAATCGTAGAAAAATCAACGCACATCTTCCCCTATCTCTCTCTACAGCCTCTCCTCCATCTCTCTTCGATTTCGACCCCGTTAGTTGCCGGATTGATGATCTGAGGCCACCACGATGCTCCTGGCGAAGTTCTCTCCAAGTTTACCAGGGCGGATCATCGGTGGGATCGAGTTAAACTTCTTCCCAGAATCAGGGTAAGACCTTTTATTCAGTTTTTGACCTTCTGGAAGTTGTAGGAAATGACGAAGACAAAGAAATAATGAAGTTTTGTTATGAAAAATGTTATTTTCAGGGTGTTGAGTAGAAAACCTTGCAGGTGTTGGACCAGTGTACCATAGGGGCTTTCCAATAGTTAGGTAAGGGAAACATGCTATGCTAGGCAACCATATATGATTTAAGTGCAAATTATATGCTTGTATTAACTTATTATTCAAACTATATATACAGTTTTCAGAGCCTGGTAATATTAATATTTACTTGTGTGGCTTGGGTTGATAACAGAACAGTACTATATTTATAGAATTTGTGAATACCATGTTTATAATTATTAACAGAAATACCATGATATTTGTATGTTTATAGAATGACGAATTTTTCAGTATACAATATACTCAAAAATACGCATTTTTAGTAATTTCAAAACAACACGTTTATCAGTACCATAACGCCCCAATATACAGATATTCAGATAGCAGTTTCGTTATACAGAAATCAGATTTTCAGTCAGTTTATTTAGAGTTTCAAATAAATTCTTTGGGGTTATGGTTATTTTAGAAACCACAGTAAAAATAGTATATTACAGATATCAGTTACTTATATAGTATCAGACCTTGATGGATCAGATAGTAGAGCACGATACCGTAACTACAGATATTCAGTTCAGAGTGCAACCAATTTACTTAAATAGTAAGTGGTATGAGGTCGATCGTGCCCACGTCAGGACAGGCTCTCCATCAGATATGGATTGAGGGGGCCAATCAGACTGTTGGAGTTTAGTTGACTTACCTTGGTAGGCTAGCCAGGATAGGTCCCGCCTTCAGGCCGCACAACCCTGTGATGAGGGGTTAAATCTTGACATACAACCATCCAAGGAAATTTTCTCACATATTATAAGTATAAGTAGATTTTTTAGAAATAGTAGTAGTATTATGAAAAGTAAATTTATATAGTCTAATATATGTTATTTATACCAGCATTTACAATTTCAGTTATCCATGATATTATTTTTAAATCATATTATTTATATAGATATATAACTCAGTAGCCACACACTAGTAATAGCATGTTTCGTCTTACTAAGCGTTGGCTCATCCTAGGGTTGAATTGTCTTTCAGGTGATCCAGCTAGGCGAGCGGAGCAAGCTTGCAGGTAGAGGGAATAAGTATTTTTAGGTGGCATGTTTTTTTGTAAACCCTTGGTATCAGTAAGGGTAGTTTCGGGAAAACAGTGATGACTATATATTGTGGGTTGGGTTGATACTCTGGTATTGTATTATGTGTGGTTTTATTCTATATGATTGGCCTTCCACTGTTTAGGTTAATGATTGAATTTAAAACTAGGGAAAAAAATTTTATTTTATTAGCAGGTCGTTTCACCTAGGCTCTAATACCACTTGTAAAACCCTGACCCGCCACGTGGGGCCTGGGATACTACTTTAGTGACGTCTGTGTGCCCGATACCATATTCATCATATAAAAGTAGCGGAAATAAATGATACATTTTCCAAAAAATTATAAGAGGTCTAAATTACTAACATACATAGAAGTCTCCCAATATCCATATTACATCCCAACCAAAAGGAAGAAAACTAATTCAGTCCATATGACCATATTACATATCCATGGACTTCAAACATAACTTAAATACATTAGAGTTCTTATAGACACTCACAAAAACTGAAACTAGCTATCATCCTGCCCCAGCGCTTGCTAAGCTCGATCTCAAGATGGTTCTAAAAAATGATTTGTATATTGGGGTGAGACACTTCTTAGTAAGACATATTAAGTTAATATCAGTGTGTGGCCAACGTGAGTTGTAATGTATACAAAATATCATCAGTTGTTAGTTAACCACAGTTTAAAATCATTCTCAGACCATACTCACACACACACAATCATTTATAAGCAAAAGTTCTAAAGGATAGGGGAGATTACACGCCCATACATGTAGCTCCCCTCTACTCTAATACGTTATGCAACCTAGTATGGCTACAACTAATACCTATCAGGGTATTTGCCTTTCTCAGCAAGCCCTCGGGTGGAGAGTTTACTTCGTCATAAACACTCATGCAATTTAATTCATATACAAATACTCACACCTTTATAGTTGAAAAATATGCATTTGCTTCCTCAGTATAAACTAGTTCAATAAATAATAACACCATTTACGAAAATTATCATATATGCGTAAAAGACACTCCCTGGGACTAACGACATGCTTAACCTCCATGACAAGTTGTGCGGCTCAAAGGCTGGACTAAGCCTTGGGGGATCAACCCAAACAAAGTCAAAGTAACGATCTACTACTACATCTGTAGGCATCTGCAACCCAGTTGCAGGTTCAATTGCCTTACTATGTCCTAATTTGGACTCCAGGGAAGGTGCAACCTCTACATAGGCCAATCAGCTGAAACCACCCTACACCTCTCAGTACAGTGTGGGCACACATGGCCAAATAATAATTTCCTAACAACGGTGTCTTGCTCACAATACAGCTCGTTCTTAGGGTTCTTAAACCATATTATGCAATTTAAGTAATAAAAAATGTAGTATAAATCTCATTTCATATACAACCTACCATTTAATAAAACCCGGCCCCCAGCCATCAAACAAAACCCGACTCACAGTCATTAAATAAAACCCAGCCCTCAGCCATTAAATATAACTTGACCCCTGGCCATCAACTAAAACCTGGCCTACAGCTGTTAAATAAAACCCTTTATTTTGCAAGGGCAGTTCCAGTATATTTCACAAAAAAAATCAGTATTTTTCACAATCATACCCAAATTCAGTTATACCATAACCCATACCGATTATTCACCTGCCACACGATTTTTAGTATTTAATTATAATCCAACAAAAAACTAGGAAAAACATAATATATTTAGTTCGTATGATAAAACCAAGCTTTCCACCATTCATTTTATTCAAAATGTCATATGATATAATTGTAGTTTATAAACCCCTTTTTGAACGGTTGGTTTTCGAAATAACTTTGAAACTATAGGTATACATACATATAACACCCTTTAATCGGTTCAAATTCAATAAAAACCTGACTTAATTTAATCTCTATACTTGTTCTTGAAAAAAAAAAAAACACTGATTCCGTTTGAAAAACGGAAAACCCTAGCTTTTCGATCCACTACCGAAAACAAACGTGCAAGCTGAAAGAGAAGAGGAGAGTGATCGGAGACCGAGCACCGACTCTGAGTGAACCTACAGGAGAGAGAGAGAGCCACGAGAGAGTGAGAGTAGAGAGAGAGGGTCCAAAAAGTCACTTTAGAGAGAGAGAGAGCAAATTTTGAGTTTATGAAAAATATACCTTACTTACTACTTAAGTAAGCTTACCCGTAGGAAAACTGTCAATGGTTTTCCCTACCCTCACAAAACCGTCGACGGTTTGGCAGTTGACCCGCCCCTATTGACTGAAATCGGCGACGGTTTTCCCAAGCTCTATAAAATCGTTGAAGGTTTGGGTCCTCCCAACCAATTTCCTTATTTTCCTTTTTTTTTTTCCTTTAATTCTCTCTTTTACATTTATTTTCTTTTATTTTCCGAGTTCAGGCTTTTACACTATTCATTTAAGTAAATTTGTAGACTTTAAAATTTTTATTTTATACATGAAGACATATCACGAATACTTTATATGCTTACTTTCCTCAAATAAATTGCATCATTTGAAGGAATTGAACTATGAAAAAAATAGTAATAAAAAAACACAAGTAGAAAAAAAGATTATAGATACTATGTACTTGAGATATGTCAAATAAATAATATTATGATTCATTTGCCACAATAACATAGAGAAAAAAGTATAAGATTTTCAAGGAAAGTGTGCTAAAAAGTCTTCTTAAGAGAAATATACAAAGAAAAAGTAATGGGTAATTCAATATTCAATCTTTACTAGATCCAACCTGCCTCTAGGTATGAACTAGACAACTAAAGAAGTATCGTATCTGTTTCCCCTTCTGGGGAAAAAAAATTGTGATAATAGCTTCTGATAATTGTCATATATGTAAACTACCAAGTAGCCGTAGTGCTTTATATATATATATATACATATGTTTGTATGAAGTGTGACTCCTATACTATAGATTGTATAATAAATTTTAAAATATGAAAGAGAAACTCATTTAAAGAAAAAAAAACATTTAAAAATATCCTAAAATAATATTTTCCCGTTTTCACATTTTAATAATTTCTTTCTTTTAGTATTTTTTTATTTATTCTTCTTTTTGTTGTTTTGATAAAATTATTTATCAATAAATTTCACGAGGAATAAAATTCAATGTAGCGACCTGAAAATTTAAACTACTATAAATATAATATATTGCAACCCGCCCTAACTAGGGAATCTCGGGTTCACCTATCATTATTGGAATTAAAAACTATACAATAGAAGAAAATATCTCAGAACACTTTACCAGAGTTTTAACTGTTCCCAAATACATACATACATACAACTACCTGTTTATATAATACAACCCAAAAAGAACAAAAACTACTGTCTAATGTCTCACGAGTTCTAACAATCACTATTAACTATCTAATCCTAACCTCGTAGTATGCTAGGCTCGATTCCCAATATGACTTAAAAAATGATTTGTATAATGGGGTGAGATATTTCTTAGTAAGACGGATTATATTATTATCAGTGTGTGGCTAGCATGAGTTCCCGTGTGAATATAAAACTTTCATTATTTAACTGTATATGAAATGACATTTAAACTGTATCGTTAGCTCAATATAGCCCATAAATAGTAAATTTGCCCATATATGCCTACAAGATACAATCTGGACTGCTGAAATAGCGTCGTCACGCTTTCACATACTCATACGACATGCTTCCCCCCATGACAGGTTGTGCGGCCCAAAAGCTGAACTCAACATATGGTCAGCCGACCATAACTGAGTCATAAAAGGTAGTAAGTACGATTGTGCCTACCCTTAACTTGGAATTGCATCGAGAAGGGTCACCCGGAACTGCTTCGGATGGGGCCCCTGGAACGGCCTTGAGGTAGTACTGTATCCAGGTCTCAAATCGACTATCCTGTATCACACTTCCATCCCCGTGTGATTGCACCACCTTTCAAATCTAATTACGGTACCATGCTCATAATACAACATCTCATATCCATAGGGTTTTAAAATCATATATGACAATTTACATAATAATACTGAAATCATAATTCATTTTTCATAACACTATATAAAACATAAGTTATTCATAATTTTGTCATTTTATGTCTTGGTATAAAACTGGCATATTAAATCTCGCATTTAGCCATCATATCAAATCTTGGCTTATAACTGTCACATCACATCTTGGCTTATAGTCGTCACATCATACTGTGTAATATCTGTTAAAAAATTATGTTCATATATGCCATTTAAAAACTGTTCTCATGCCACACAATTTTTATCTAATAAACCATAGATAAAATAAACTGACTAGGAAATATAAAAGTTACTGAAAACAGAGGTATGAGCATCTCCAGGGTTTTATTTAAGTCAAACTACATATTATATTGAAAATAGGAGATGTTCAAACCATTCATGTTAGCTTTCTAAAAAAAAACGTATAAAAGTCAAAACAACCATTTTCATATACACGATTCGTTCAGAAAATCATATATACAATTTATGTAACATAAATTGCAATTTAATCAGTCCATATTTTGAAAATAACTGGCATAATATAATCCCCTTACCTATTTATGAAGAAAATACCTAAAACCTTCGAAACCATGAAAACCTAACTGCACGAATCTGCCAAAGATCGACGACCTACGTGCCGGGAGGAGGGAAAGAGGATCAGAGAGCACTTGTAGAGAGTTCCCGAGGCAAGAGAGAAAGAGAATCAAAACCCTAATTTTTAGAGAGAGAGAGAGAGAGAGAGAGAGAGAGAGAGAGAGAGCAAATGAAAGTTATGAAGAAATAAACATAACTTAACCCTCAAGTAACTCTGCCTGCAAGAAAACCGTTGACAATTTTTTTGGGCTTGACAAAACTGTCGACGGTTTGGCCTTTAAACAACTCTCGGTAGTTTACCTGTAGGAAAACCGTCGACGGTTTTTCTGATCCTCACAAAACTAGCGATGGTTTGGTCTTGGCCAAACCAATTTTCTCTTTTTCCTTTTCCTTTCTCTTTTATTTTATTTATTCATTTATTTTCTTAGTTTGGGTTACTACATTCTCCCCTCCTTATAAAAATTTCATCCTCGAAATTTGCTAACTGATTTCTATCACATCCACTGAAATATCATTGATCTCTTGATCCAACTCTAGGAAGAGCCGGCGGCCACCCATATAGTGATCCCGTCCCAAGTTTATTAATTACCCTCACTTATGGCGAAGGAATACCGTGGTTACACGTACTGTCTCGGGAGATTACAATACCTATACAAAACTCTCCCAAAGACCAACCATAAAAAAAATAGTAACAACCGATAAAGCTAACAAGCCTACTCTAAGCAACCTATATACAAAACCAACACTTACCTACCGTTCTACTTACCTATCTAGCGCTAAGCCTCTCTGAACAGCTGTTGATACGTCTGACGCATTTCTGTCTCTAAATCCCATGATGCTTCCTCCACTGCATGGTTACGCCAAAGTACCTTCACAAACGGAATTTTTTTTAGTACTTAACTCCTGTTCCTTATGGTATAGAATCTGAACTGCTATCTCATCATATGCCAAAGTGTCCCTGAACTCCAAAGACTCATAATTGATCACATGTGATGGGTTTAGAATATATTTGCTCAGCATGGACATGTGGAACACATCGTGAATTGTAGACAATGTTGGGGGTAATGCTATTCTATACGCCATCAAACCAACTCTCTCCAGAATCTCGAATGGCCCAATGTGTCTGGGGCTTAGCTTCCCCTTTTTCCCGAATCTCATCACCCCTTTCATCAGAGTAATCCTCAAAAATATCGCATCACCTATATCGAACTCCACCTCTCGTCAGCGTATATCCGCCTAGCTTTTCTCTTTTCTACTGACTCCATGCTGTCTTAATACTTTCCCTGATAAGTTGGACCTTCTTAGAGGTCTGCTGAACAAGCTTCGGCCCCAAAATATGTCGCTCACCAACCTCATCCTAGTATAATGGAGATTGGAACCTTTGACCATACAGTGCCTCATACAGTGCTATCCCGATACTGGCCTGATAATTGTTATTGTATGCGAACTCAACTAACAGCAGATATTTAATCCAACTACCCCTGAAATCCAGAACACATGTCCGTAGCATATCCTCTATAATCTGAATGGTCCTCTTTGACTGACCATCGGTCTGCGGATGAAAAGCAGTACTGAAAATGAGTTGGGATCCTAATGCTTCCTGTAGACTCTTCCAAAATCGGGAAATAAATCGTGGGTCCCTATCTGAAACAATGGACACAAGCACCCCCTGCAATCTGACTATCTCCTACACATAGAGTTTTGCCAGCCTATTCATGAAATAACTAACTTTAACCGGAATGAAGTGGGTAGTCTTCGTCAGTCTGTTAACAACTACCCAGATAGCCTTCTATCCATGAAGTGCCGATGATAATCTCGTGACAAAGTCCATAGAAATGTGCTCTCATTTCCACTTAGGAATGAGAAGTGGTTGCAACGGTCCTGCTGGCCTTTGGTGCTCGACCTTCACTTGCTGACACGTCAAGCATTTCTTAACAAAATGAGTGATCTCTCTTTTCATGTTAAACCACCATAAATATTCCCACAGATCCATGTACATCTTTGTGCTCCCTGGATGCACTATATATAGAGAGCGATGTGCCTCTTCCATAATGGTTCTTTTAATCTCAGCGTCATTCGGTACGCATATCCTAGTGTGAAATCTCAACACTCCGTCATCTGAGACATTGAAATCTGCCTTTAACCCATCCTGTACTCCATTCACAATCTCTACCAGCTCTGCATTTTCGTCTGAGTTGTCCTGATCCTTTCTCGTAAGTTCGGTTGCACTACCAGGCTAGTAATGAACTCCTGGTGATTTCCTTCTACTAACTCCACACCCAACCTTTCCAAGTCCATCTTGATCTGATGTTGAACTACAACTGCCTCAAGTTCAACTCCTTTTGAGTGAAAAAACACTTAAGACTCTTGTGATCAGTAAAGATCTCGCACCTTTCATCATATACGTAGTGCCTCCAGATATTTAATACATAGACTGCTGCTGCCAATTCCATGTCATGCGTCAGATAGTTCTTCTCGTACTCCTTGAGTTGGCGAAAAGTGTACGCAATAGCCTTTATCTACTACATTAAGACACACCCGAGTCCTTTCTGAGATGTGTCACTGTAGATCAAAAATCCGCCCTCTCCTGATGGAATGGTTAACATTAGGGCAGTAACTAGTCGCTGCAGTTCCTGAAAACTCTGCTCGCACTCACCGGTCCAGTCGAACTTCATGTTCTTCCTCATGAGCCATGTCAACGGACCTGACAGTCTAGAAAATCTCGCTACGAACCAACAATAATATCCTACCAGACCTAAGAAACTCCTAAACTCATGTACGTTCTTCAGTCTTGCCCAATCAACTACCGCTTCTATTTTGCTCGAGTCCACTGAAACACCTTCTCTAGACACTATATGTCCTAGAAATGTCACTTGCTACAACCAGAATTTGTATTTCTTGAATTTCGCAAATAATTTCTTTCCTCTAAGTACCTGAAGTACCAACCTCAAATGAGTTGAATGCTCTTTAGGATTCCTCGAATAAACCAGGATGTCATTGATGAATACCACCACAAAGTGATCTAAGTACTCGTGGAATACCCTGTTTATCAGGTTCATGAATGTCGTAGGAGCATTGATCAATCTAAAAGGTATAAACAGAAATTCGTAATGGCAAAACCTAGTACGAAAAGTTGTCTTTGGTACATCCTCTAATTTAACCCTCACCTGATGATACCCGGATCGCAAATCGATCTTGGAGAAGACATGTGTGCCCTATAACTGGTCGAACAGATCGTTAATTCGAGGTAACGGGTACTTATTCTTTACTGTCACTTTATTAATCTCCCTATAGTTGATGCACATCCTTGTCAACCCATCCTTCTTCTTTACAAACAACACCGGTGCTCTCCAGGGTGATACGCTCAGTCTGATAAACCCCTTGTCAAGAAGTTCTTGCAGCTGCTCTTTTAACTCCCTTAGTTCAGTTGGAGTCATTCTGTATGGAACCTTAGAAATAGACGTTGTCCCTGGAAGTAACTCAATGGAAAATTCCACATCACGATCAGGAGGTAATCCCGGTAAGTCCTCTGGAAATCATCGAAGAATTCCCTTACCACGGGGATATCTTCCAGCTTAAGTTCTTCCCTAGGTGCTTCTTTCACAAATTCTAGGTATCCCTAACATCCCTCTAGGAGTAACCTCTTTGCCTGAATGACTGAAAGAATATGTGGTGCAGAGCGCACACACGACCCAACAAATTTAAACTCCTACTCCCCAAGAGGTCGGAACACTACTTCCTTCCTATGGCTACTAACCAATCTATCCCCCAAATGATATCAAAATCATGCATGTCAAATATAATCAAGTTAGCAGGCATCATTCTCCCCTGAATCTCCACTGGGCAATCTCGGATCACTTTACTACACACTACCACTAACCCTGTCAGTGTGACCATCTCTAACTCGACATCTAACAACTGTGTTTCCACCTTGCACAATTTAACCACTCCCCGAGATACGAAAAAGTGCATCGCACCTGATTCAAACAACACTACAACACTATTTGAAAAAATGGAAATAGTACCTGTCACCACATCGTCGGCGTTCCCTGCATATCCCAGCGTAAACGAGTACACCCGCACCTGGGTGGTGCCCCTCTGGTGACCACCTTGGGATGCTTGGTTACCATCCCAATACTAATGTTGTGGAGGTGCGAAATTCAACGTTGTGCTGCAATCTCGCGCCATATGTCCAGGCCTACCACACCAGAAACAGCCACCTAGTCCTCCCCTGCACTCTCCCAAATGCCTCTTACCACATGTGGGGCAAACAGGGTATGATGGGTGTAAAGACCCAAAAAATAATAATTATTAAATGAAAGAGAGGAAGGAAAATTTCAAAAGGGTCAAACAAGGTTCGTCGACAAATGCTCTGGTTTCGTCAACGAACTCCTTATAGGTTTTGTGGACAAGTTCAGTATTTCGTCAATGAAGAGATACCAAGAGGGTGTATTTTAGATCCATTGATTCGTCGATAAGTTCTTTACTTTCGTCGACAAACTGCCTTCTTCACCTCATCGACGAAGCCACGTGTCGCGTCGATGAAACCACGTGGCAACAGTTTATATATATATATATATATATATATATATATATATATATATATATATATGCGAAAATCACTTTTCAACATGAAATTATTTTCTCTTTCACTTTCTCTCGGTGCTCTCTCATTCTCTCTAGATTTTTAGCTCCATTTCTCCTCGGTTTGACGATCAGAAGCTACCACAGTGATCTTGAGGAGATTCTCTACAAGCTAACCGAAGCAGAATGTTGATTGGAGAAGTTTGGAGACCATCCCAATTTCAGGGTAAGTAGATTATTTTGGTATTTTCAATATTACTAGGTTTATCTGAGCCCAAATTTTATGTTGTATGAGAATATACTGGTGTTTCGTGGGGTAAAATTAAAGTGTTATGATTTCAGGGTTATGGTGTTTTTGGGACCCTGCAGGCATGGGTTGAGGACCTCAGCAGTTATTTTTTCAGGAACCCAAGTAAATTATAGTTTAGGAAGTTATGAATAGGTAGATTCAAGAAATGTGAGTATGATGATTTTTTGGAAAATTTAGTATTTTACTAGGGAATTTGTATATATGTAATTACTGGATTTTGAGGTTGGTACGTTGAAGGCATGAAGGTTGAATTGGAGGCAAGCCTCCCAATCAGATAGGTAAGAGAAATGTGCTATGCTAGGAATTTTGAAATGTTTATTAGTAAATTATATGTTTTTCCAGATTATTATCTAGTATGCAAATTATTTGCAAATTAGAAGATATAGTTTTCAGAATATGGAATATTTATTTATTTAGTTGTGTGGCATGAGACATTATCAGATCAGTACAAAAGTCCTACAGTTTTCAGATTACTATGATTTACAGTACTTATGCAGAAATATGTTTTATCAGATTTTATAGAATTATGAATTACAGTGTATATACAGACAGATATTTTATAACATTTACAGATTACCATGATTCCCATAATTTTAAAGCCATAACACTATGATATTACAGTTTATACAGTTCAGATATTACAGATCAGTTATTACAGTTCAGATATTACAGTATTTTCAGAACAGTTTATGGTGTTATGGTTATTTTGGAATCATAATGAAACAGTTAGATGTATATATAGAAAATAGAATTATATAGTATCAGACCCTGATAAATCAGTTCAGATATCAACAGAGCATGGTACCGTTGCTATTACAGATCAGAGTACAACCACACATCTCAGATAGTGTGTAGAGGTTTCCGTCAACTGTTCCTGGAGAGATTGCAGGCTCCCCAAAAGACTGGGTTGAGGTAGCTAGTTTGACGAGGTAGATACCAGTACCGTGCCTTGGAGAGATTGCAGATGGCCGGGCTGAGGATTTGTAGAGTTACAATTGACTTATCCTGGTAGGCCAACCAGAGTTAAGTCCCACCTACGGGCCGCACAACCCTATCATGAAGGGTTAAATCATGACATACAATTTTTCAAGGTAAATATCATAGTTATGTATATGTATACAAATTTACAGAATATCAACAGATATATTATGATACTATAAGTATGAAAAAGTGGAAAACTCATATATTATAGTTATATATTAAACTATAATAGATGCAAGTTGTACTGTATATATGTTTTACCAGCTTTTACAGTTTCATATATTTATCAGTATAATATTTATGGAACTCAGTCGCCATACACTAGTAATAGCATGTTTCCTCTTACTGAGCGTTGTCTTATCCTAGTGATTTAACATTTTTCAGGTGATCCAACTAAATGAGTAGATCAGACTCACCAATAGAGGGGTTGTTGCACTGCCCTAGTTGTGGGGTAAGTGTTTTCAGGGAGATGTGTTTTTGGGTAATTTTCTAGGATTTTTGGTGGATGTTATTGGGAGACGTGTTATTGTGTATGTATATTTTGGGAAATTATTGAATTCTAGTATTGTAAATATGGATGTACAGTTTTATGTTTTCCTGCTATGTAGGTGTGCAAAATGAACAGGGTTTCCTCAGTGCTCATTTGGGGCCTGAGATGTTATAGTAGAAAATCTAAGGGTATCAGACTAAATTAAGCTTCAATACATAGTAAAGTTTAATTGAAAAAAAAAAATGGTATAGATTTTTGGGTCGTTACAATGGGGTACCCTGAAATGCTCCACCACCCATCTCTTGTCGCTGGCCTCCGTCGTTACCATACCTCCTCCAAGGACCCTGCTTCGCACCCGTATGAGAACTAGAAGGCATTGGCCTCTTTTTTGGGTTCTAAACCTCCACATCTCCCTATAGACTCGCCTCTGCCATAGTGGTTGTATCCACCAGCATAGAGAAATCTTGCACCTACAACACAGCCACCTGCTTTATAATCTCCTGCCTCAAACCCCTCTCTAACTTCCAAGCCTTCTTGGACTCATCAAGTACCATATAGGGAGCAAAACATGACAACTCCATAAATTGGGCAGCAAACTGCTGAACAGTCAGTTGTCCTTGAGTCAAGTTCAGGAACTCCTCTGCCTTTGCTTTCCTGACAGAGGCTGAAAAATACTGATCAAAGAAAACCTCTCTGAACAGGCTCCAAGTCATCAACACTGGTACCAATCTTTACTCCTTTAGTAGCTTTATCGCTTTCCACCATCTCTCGGCCTCTCCAGTTAGCTTGAACATTGCATAGAACACCTTCTGCTCATTTGTACATTGCAGTTCAGCCAAGATCTTTTCGATTTCCCGAATCCAATTCTCAGCAAGAATTAGGTCAGTACTTCCCACAAAGGTAGGAGGCTTCAGGCGAGTGAATTGCTCAATAGAACCTCCCAGCTCAGCAATGGGACGATCCTGCCCCTGCAAACTTTGAAAAACCTCGGCCATAAACTAATGGGCGAAATCCCGAAGTGCCATTGTAGAATCGCTGCCACCCTCATGGGCAACCCCCTCACTGCTACTCCCTCCGACAATAGCATTACTGTCCCTGGGATCCATCTTGAAGATTAAACCAAAATGAATTTAGAATTCTAATATCCTAACATATCCAGTGCAATTACAACACTAAAAATGCTCACTTTAAATAAATTCCAAATACTGGCCTAAATCTTCTCCCCTAATTATGACATACTCTGCCAATTTCATATTCCCGTTCTAGTTTTCAAGTTCCTACCCTTCCACTCGAAAACAAAACCGTCGATGGATTGCCATGGTTTTCTAAACCCATCGACTGATCTAGAAAAACACAGAAGACCGTCAAGGGATTTTTGCTTCCAGGCTTACAAAGCAAAACTCAAAATTCCTATTCTACCCATTCCTATCCTCATCCTACTTGAACCGATACTCTGGTAAGATCATCTGACATAATCTGTAGAACTTAACAACCTAGGCTCTGATACCACTTGTAATGACCCCAAAATTTAAACTACTATAAATATAGAAATGCTCTGATACCATCTATATATATATTGCAACCCGCCCTAATTAGGGAATCCCAGGTGCACCTGTCATTACTGGAATTAAAAACCATATAGCGGAAGAAAATACCTCAAAACACTTCACCAAAGTTCTAATTGTTCCCAAATACATACATACAACTACTCATCTATATAATACAACCCAAAAAGAACAAAAACTACTGTCTAATGTCTCACCAACTCTGACAATCACTATTAACTATATAATCCCAGCTCTGTAGTATGCTAGGCTCGATTTCCTGTAGAACCTGAAAAATGATTTGTATAATGGGGTGAGACACTTCTATTATATTAGTTTTTTTTTTAAATATGGACCGATTGAATTGCAATTTATGTTACAAAAATGGTATATATGATTTTCTTAATGAATCAGGTATATGAAAATGATTGTTTTGACTTTTATACG
This sequence comes from Malania oleifera, assembly GCF_029873635.1. Taxonomy (NCBI): domain Eukaryota; kingdom Viridiplantae; phylum Streptophyta; class Magnoliopsida; order Santalales; family Ximeniaceae; genus Malania; species Malania oleifera. Next base: position 4,881,952 of record NC_080425.1, on the reverse strand, counting down.
TTTTTGGGGAAAACTAACGTGAATGGTTTGGACATCACCTATTTTCAATAAAATATGTAGTTTGAGTTAAATAAAACCCTGGAGATGCTCATACCCCTGTTTTCAGCAACTTGTATATTTCTCAGTCAGTTTATTTTATTTATAGTTTATCATATAAAAATTGTGTGACATGAGAACAATTTTTAAATGACATATATGAACAAAATGTTTTAACTGATATTACACAGTATGATGTGACGGCTATAAGCCAAGATGTGATGTGACGGCTATAAGCCGAGATTTGATATGACGGCTAGATGTTGAGATTCGATATGCCGGTTTTATACCTAGACAAAAAATGACAGAATTATGAACAACTTATGTTTTATACAATGTTATGAAAAATGAATTATGATTTTAGTATTATTATGTAAATTGTCATATATGATTTTAGAACCCTATGGATATGAGATGTTGTATTATGAGCACGGTACCGAACTAGATTTGGGGGGTGGTGCAATCACACGAGGATGGAAGTCTGATACGGGATAGTTGATTGGAGATCTGGGTACAGTACTACCTCGAGGCCGTTCTGGGCGCCCCATCCGAAGCAGTTCCAAGTGACCCTTCCCAATACAATTCCGGGTTAAGGGGGTAGGCACAATCGTACTTACTACCTTTTCTGACTCAATTATGGTCGACCGGCCATATGTTGAGTCTAGCCTTCGAGCTACACAACCTGTCATGGGGGGAAGCATGTCGTATGAGTATGTGAAAGCATGACGACGCTAGTTCAACAGTCCAAGTAGTATCTTCTAGGCATATATGGGCAAATTTACTATTTATGGGCTATACTGAGCAGACGGTACAGTTTAAATGTCATTTCATATATAGTTAAATAATGGAAGTTTTATATTCACACGGAAACTCATGCTAGCCACACACTGATAATAATATAATTCGTCTTACTAAGAAGTGTCTCACCCCATTATACAAACCATTTTTCAGGTCCTACAAGAAATCAAGCCTAACATACTACGAGACTATGATTAGACAGTTAATAGTGATTGTCAGAGCTGGCGAAACATTAGACAGCAGTTTATGTTCTTTTTGGGTTGTATTATATAGACAGGTAGTTGTATGTATGTATTTGGGAACGATTAGAACTTTGGTAAAGTGTTTTGAGGTATTTTCTTACGCTATATCGTTTTTAATTCCAATAATGACATGTGCACCCAGGATTACCTGTTAAGGGCGGGTTGCATATATATATATATATATATATATATATATATATATATATATATATATATATATACAGGTGGTATCAGAGCATTTCTATATTTATAGTAGTTTAAATTCTCGGGTCGTCACATTCAATACGTAATAAATTAATAAGTATTATTTACATATTATTTTTTAATAATATTCATTAACATGAATTTATATTATTATTTTACTGATTACGTACATCTTTTAATTTATCCTGCCTTTGTATGTTCATATTAAATTTCTTTTCTCATTTTTGCAATATAATTTTTATGCGATTAGTAATATATTTCATTTTCTTTTCTTTACGGGCACCCTTCAAAGTGAAATAAGCTGTTAATATGCATAATATTTGACAATTAATTGTTGTATACTTAAGTTTTAAATTTTAATTTTTTGTTATATAATTTTATTTTATTAATTTTGTTAATAAATTATGTAATTTGAAAGAAACTATATATATATATATATATATATATATATATATATATGAAAAAAGTAAAAAATAATCATATATGGGTGCTACCTTGCTTTTCCCTATAAATAGGGAGCTCTAGCACAACACACTCACACGAAAGAGACAAAGAGAGATATAACGTTCCTTAAATAATAATAATATTACTCCCTGCCACGACAGCATAGAGAAAAAAGTATGTGACTTTTAAGAAAAATGTATTCTAAAGTCTTTTTTTACGAGAAATAATTTTATTTTTATAAGAAAAAGTGATCGAGCAACAAATTCTTAAGTAGATCTAGCCTATCGCTTAATCATACAATAGGCTACTAGTATCGTATCTAATTAAAAAATTATAATAATAGCTTTTCATAGGATCTATTATAAATTATTTATTCACTTAAATATTAAACAAATATTCAAGAAAGAAAAACGGTTCAACTGAAATTAAATTAGTGCTTTATAAATTATAAAGAACAAATTTAACACGTAAGAAATAAATATTTTTTACATACTTTACTCTATTTTTCGATTATTTTTCACCAATTATTATTAACATGAATATTATATGATATTTTTTTCAACCAAATCTTTTGTCACCCGCGTGCACGCCCATATTAAGTTTCCTCCCCTGTTTTTTAATATTAAAATTTGATATATTTAATTTTTATAAATTCAATTATAAAATTATTGGGCTATATTTTCTCTGTTCACCTTTCATCATCACATGTATACGCATTTTCACTAATTACGCGGCAGGAAACACGGCGGTAAAAACTTTTTTCACGCTTCCGCATAAGTTAACCTTTGCCCGCTGTTTTACGGCCGGTAAAAAATAAATCAAAAGCGGAGCCGCCACAACAGGGAAGACAGTGCTCCGGAGGGGCACAGGATCACTGCTGCCCGTCCGAGAGACGTTGCCCATTTTGTCGCTAGCGTGCCGCGTGTCGCTGGGTGGCAGCATTTGGCGCGGCGGTGGCATCAGGTGGAACGGTACACGTGTACGGAACATTGGGAAGGGGAGGAGGAGCGGGCAGCGGGGGCAGTACTGGCGGGCGGACCGCGATCCACGGGCAGGGCCTGTGGGTGGGGGAACACAAACCTCGTAGCGGGAGCGCATCAAGAAAACAAAGGGGGGGCCCAACTGTTTGTTTCAAGTGGGGCCCACGCATTATGGGGGCAGCACGGGAGGTGGGACCCACGGAAGTCGACGGTTTCAAGGAAAACGACAAGAGAAGTTTGGCAGAAGGACCGGGGGGAGGAGAAAATGACGTCGGCCCGGGTGGGGTGGAGTGGAGTGGAGTGAGGGAGGGGCAAAGGTAAATGTGACCTGTCGGAGTTGTTACTGCGTGTTGGGAAGGGCTTACCACGTATCGAAGGGTGACTGGCAGCGCCGTTTGGCCGGTGGACGGTCGGTCAATAAGACGCGTTCGGTGCGCGTGTTTGGTAGACACTATAGTAGTTCTCTCTACACACGCTCTATATGTTATTTTGTTTCGCAACTCTTAGATAAAAACACACTCCTACTCTCCTGAGATTTTATTACAAACCGCATATAAAATTTTAAAAATATTATAAATCTCTCTTAAAATTTATCAAAAAATTATTTATTTTTTCTAAAGTATAAGAAAAAAGTTATATTTTTTAAAAACTTTCAAAAAAGTATAAAAAATTTTATTATTTTTTCGTCAAATCTCAAAAGAGATCAGTATCTTTTGTCCTCATTTTTTTTTAAATTACTTTTTTATTCAAAATAAAAAAAATTATATTGATGTAAAAATTTTCATAATATATATATAATTAATTTTGTTTTGTATCTCATTAAGATAATATTTGATAACTCCTAATTTTCTCTTTTGGACTCATCCATTCTGACTTCCTCATCTATTATAACAAATAAAAGTAACAAAAGAAATTAAGTCCCACCAAGTTAAATTGGTTATAGAAATTGTTTGTCACAAATTCACTAGATAAAGGGCAACTTTTTTTTAACTAACTTGAGAATTATTAAATCTTTCCTCGCTATTTTTTTTTTCAAGCAATTTGGGGCTTGCTCCTTCTCATCAGTATATTATTTGGTATGTATTTCAAATGTCCAAATCATTTAAGCTACTTCTCTTTATGTTATCCTCTACTAGTGTTTTGCTTAACTTATCGTAATATGTTCATTTGTTAATTTATTTTTTAATGTTATATCACTCATCCATCTTAGCATGTCTATTTCAACTATTTCTATTTTTTAAATATATATTTTTTTTTTATCCAACATTCTTATCTATATAACATGATTGGTCTTATAATTGTCATATTGATAGTAATGCTTGTTGCTACCTGAAAAATCGAACGCCCTTTGTGGAACTTGATCCAAAAGTTTATACTTATTGAATTTTGGATCTAACCATGTATATAAGCACCCATCATTTACTCACTTTTTTAAATGTGAGACAAATTCACAAGTAAAATTCTCAATACCCTGATCACGACCACCTAAAAAAGATCAAACAAGAATGGCTTAGAGGATCTAGGGTATACCCCAGGTGGTCACTCCGATGCCTAAATAAGAAACTAATAAGAGGTTATGAATTGCAACAGTAAAAAAAAATGACTATGAGTAAGATTACCTCTTTTTCAAGTCCCTTTTTATAGTGGTGAAGTTTGACCCTCCATCAATCCGACATTAATGGACATTATTGTACTTGTAAGGGTTATGAAGGTTTTAAGGGCATTTATATGGAGGTTTTAAGTATAATTTTGTAACCATTCACTCTTATCAATGTGTGTATATTAAAGTTTGCACGTCGGTCATGTAAAGAAGTTTAATGGTGGTTTGGTAACGATTCTTCTTTTAAGTATATGGATATTTTGGGTATATCAATGTTAATTATAATAACAATTGTTATTTTGAATTTAATTGTTGTTGGGTGATAAATAAGTCAAATAATATAACAATTATCTTTATTGATCTTCGTTTGAAAGCTACTGAAGTTTTACTGTTATTTTTCAAACTTATGTTCAATATTTACACAATACAAATCCAAAATTTGATAATTATTCCTATAAAAATCAATTTGACCATAGAAAAAATCATTTCTTTTGAACACTTTTTGCTTTGCAAAAATATAAACACTTGGTAAAAATAAAAGGTTCTCAAAGATTTTGAATGAATTCTTCCTTTAACTTTTCTCTGATGATGCAAATTAATCCTTCCAATTATATTTTAAAGGGTTAAAATTGTCATTGGATAATAAATGGGAAAAGTAATTTTTATGTTAATGTATTGTTTAAATATGATCTTTACCCACTCACTTTGCTATAGAATAATGCATTTTTATTAATATTACAATATTTTATCAAAGACTTAAAGAAAAAAGTTATACTATTTATCCTTGTAAATATATAATTACATCGTAATCATTTGAATAACGAGCGATGATGCATATGATTTGGATCTTTCCTACGCTTTGGATCTTTCCTACGCTCGAATAGAATTTCAAACTCAATTTTCTTGTTTCTAAACTCTCTATATATATATATTTAAAAAATATAGTTTTTACTATTCTTTTTCCCGTTTTTCTTTTTTAAAGTAGGATAGCAACTCCAATCTCAATATTTTTCCTTTCTTTTCTTTATTTTTTTCTTCTAATCTTTCCTGTAGGCCTTGAATTGCACGCGTACTAGAATTATTAGATTGGAGATCATCCACACACTTATAATGAAATATAGATAAAATTTAAAATCGAAGTTGGAATTAAGATTCAAGAGTGAGGACTTTAATTGATCTCATTTTAGAAGATGATTAACTTATTCAATGTTACATGAACTGATTAAAATACCCTTAAATTAAAATGAAGAATACCTTAATCTGTTCTATCCCACAAACCTCAGCAAGTCAAATATCTCTAACTATTGCGTATGGTTTTATTTCATAGAAAAGTTGGTTAGTTTAAATTTTTATTAAAAAAATATTAATTATATATTTGGCATAGTCTTATGCAATGAAATTAAGCATAATAGAATTGAATTCATTACTTACTCTTTCCGCTCTCCTTTCAAATTTTATTTCATTATTTTATTATTTCTACAAACTAAACATGATGTAAAGATAATAATAAAGCTTGTATGAGCTCTTTCTTTAACTCCATAAAATTCTAATATAATAATTTGAATTATTGAAGTTTCTATACTTTTTTTTTTTCATTTGATTATATTTTTTTCTTCTATAATTTTAGTTAGTATTGAATGTTGTCACTTTAACAAAGATTTATCAACTAAAAATTATTTTTCATTTTTTTTGGCCTTCTAAAATGTAAGGTTAAAATCTTAAATACATATTGCTATTAGTAATGATCACATAGAAATACAATTTTGATTAGAAGGTACTAATCTATCTATAACTACAAACTGAAACACCTTTAAGTGTAGCTAGGCCTAGGCTGCATCTTCCACAGTAGCAAATGAAGGGTTCTTCATAAAATTAAAAATAAAAATAAAAAATAAAAGACAACACACACACACACACACAAAGCAAAAACAAAAAAGAAGGGAAAAAAATATAAACATTGTAGGGCATGCTAGACCCTCATCTTCATTCTCAAGAAAGTATGTTATGCCTTTGAGGTATTATGCCAACAATGCAACAATGCGCAACGCTAATCTCAATTAAAATAAGAGTAAGATTTTAAATTTTTTCTTTAAATGTTCAAATTTAATCAAAGATTGGATTGTGGCACCACTTAATGATCGCTTGAGAATATATGTTTCTTCCATCATACCCTTAGGAGTGCCTTACAAAAAAAGTAATTATAAGGAGAAAAAAAAAAAAAAAAGCAAAATCTCAATTTTTCCTAGGCCTAGGAAATGCATCCCCTAAAGTTCTAGGAGGAAATAATGATACGCAAATTTTGAAAAAAAATGTGAAATAGATACAATCAAGTTATTCTCTTTGTTTACAAACCAGCAATAGAAAAACAAAATAAACTAGGATCCAAGAAGGTGATGATGGAAGGGGCACATGGGGGAGGGGGGTTGTGTGCGGAGGTTCCCTCTATTAATGATTAAGTTTGCAAAAATTCGAGTTAAAAGCAGGTAATGGTAAATTATGAGATGCGAAGAAATTTTAATTGCGAGATGAGTCTTACCTTAATTTAGGGGTTAAACACCCATTTAAAGAGTAGGAGCATAGCTATATATAACTAGTTGTTGTCCGATTTTTGGTCCACAATAGGGGTGTGACTCACTAATTTGGGCAGCTATGTCCATCTTCATTAGTATGCATTCTCTTTCCCTCTTTGTATTCTCTTCCAATACAACTTATAGGCTATGGGGCAATTATAGCCTCTTGCCCTTTTTTGATTGAAGGCATGCGACTCTCCTTTATTGATGGCTAATTTTCTCCCCATTAAGTATATTGCTTCTTGGCCTAAGCTCTAAGATTATGTTAGGGACAAGTTAGGTCTAGATTTACTTTCGGTTGTTAGGATACTTTGAAAACGCTTTTGCTATGGGTTTTTAAAGTTCAAGAATGAATTGTTGCAAGGAAGGTGTATAGATGCCTTTTGGGTGTATTTAGTGCCCTGCATTTCAACTGAAGAGATGCTCCTTTTGCCTTCAAGGTGACTTGAATCTTCTCCTTGTTGGGAGCTCAAATGTCTCATAATCCAAGTTGCTAAGGATGAGATGATCTAGGCCATTCTCATCCTCTGTAAATTTGGAGGGATTGGAATTCCATCTTCACCATTCCATTTCCAAATATCTTTAAGCAAGATTAATTGTCACCTCAAACTATTCGATTTAAGAATTTCTAGGTTTTTTTATGTTCCTTGTCCTCTTCCTATTATAGATGCTTCATCTTCTTAATTATTATATCTCCTCAACTTCAGTGTCAATTGCCTCCTTAAAATCCCTAGCTATAATCTATAAGTTTTTGTACAGAAGTCGAGTTACCATCAATAGGTCTTTATTCCTTCTTCTTTTTTTCTCTTCCCAAAGCGAGTAACAATTATCAAGGAAGTAATCCCCTTTAATTTCGTATGGGTGGTTTGACCTAACCTAGTGATTATAGCATGGCCTTTGATAGTAAGATTGTGTATTTCTAAGGAGTAGTGAGAATCAAGTTGGTAATACTACAACCCCAAAATCTTCATTTGCTCCAATTCCTCAAGATTGGGATAATAAGCCAATTTAGGTATAGGAGTCCCAAATCTTACAAGAGCATTCTCTTATTATACATTTAGGTAGTTAAGTTGATGATTCCTATTGCATTCCTTTTCTTTATTAAGTCAATCATCCCTCATGAAAATGATAGAGTTTGCCATGGGGGCTACAGGGATTCATGTGTGTGAAAATACTTGGAGTTCAGTTGTGTTCTTCCACTATTCTTTTTCTACAGGGAGCTCTATATGTTTTATGAGGTTCGTTCCAACTTACTCTTAACTCTTAGAATAGTGTTGTATCTTTGCAATCTTGATGTCTAAATCCTAACTAATGCCTACCAGACAAATATGGCATCGTATATTATCCAGTACGAATCACCATATTCAAGGGAATGTGGCTTAATTTCATAGCTTGATAAGGTATTGTGTGTTTATGAAACCCTTCTCCTCATCAAACTATGGATGGATGTTTTTTCTTTGTTCGTACTACCAAAGTTGGTTAGTTGAGATAAAACTAGGAATTCACATAAAAAGAAAATCATTTCGCCAAATGTCTCCTTAAAGTATAACAAGCTAAGGTTGAAGTTTATAGTAAATGAGGCTTCTAATTCAAAGACTTGTTCAAAAGTGCCCAACAGATAAGGAAACTTAAGTTATGTACCTTGAGTGACTTCCTTTTTTATTTTAAGAAACTTTCATTTCATGTTTTGATCATGTTTCAATTGACATGCGACTAATTGATCTCTTCTCTCTAGTTATTTTAGAGAGATGGTAGTCCGACTTAAAATGTACCAAAATTTAGCAGAACCAAATTTTCAACCCCCCTTCTAGCATTATCGTTTGGAAATACTGAACATATCAAAGCCTCATCCTGTAAAGACCCGGTTTGGTATAAGACCAAACTATCGACGGTTTAAGGAATCTCAGGAAAACCGTCGATGGTTTAGTGGGGCAACGGTTTGGTTTGAGACCAAACCATTGACGGTTTCAAAAATCTTAGGGAAACCGTCGACGGTTTCAAACAACCGAGAATTTTCATATACGAACATGGGAAAATTGTTTTGGTAAGAGACCAAATCGTAGACGGTTTTAGGAAAACCGTCGACGGTTACCTGTGGGCTAGGGGTCTATAAAAGGAAATCTATTATTTATTTTCTCTCTCTCTCTCTCTCTCTCTCTCTCAGGGCTTTCACCCTCTTTCTCACCCTTCCCCTAAACCAAGTCTCTCACTCTCTCTCTAGCCCAAAGGCACTCCACACGTGCTCTTCGATCTCTCCCTCTCCTTTTGACTTGCTGGTCCTCGCTCCTCGGTCAGGTTAAGAAGTTAGGGTTTCCTCCGAACGTTGTGGGTAGATTTTCAGGAACAGGTAAGAGGATTAAATTATGTCAGTTATTTTTAAAATGTGAACCGATTAAACTAAAGTATATGGATACAGGTATACTATATATGATTTTTGAATGAATCAGGCATACGAAAATGAGGATTTTGGTATTATATACGTATTTGGGGAAAACTAAAGTGAGTAGGGTAATCATCTCCTTTTTCCTATAGATTATATATTTCGAGTTAAATTAAACCCTAGAGATGATTATACCTTTATTTTCATTAAAAATATATTTTCCCTGGGAAGTTATTATATTATGATATATCACTCAAATCGTGTGACATGAGAATGTTTATTATTATTGCATAATTAAACCTAATGGTTTATATGGTATTGTACAATGAAAGATATGGTTTTACACTAATCTCAGGAAATGATAAGAATAATGTGGATTTATGAAATGACGGTTTTATACCAAGTTATGATATGACGGTTTTATATCGAGTTATGATATGACAATTTTATACCGAGATATGACATGACGGTTTTATACCGAGTTATGATATGATAGGTTTTATACAGATTTATGAACATGATGGTTTATACTGATTTATGAAAATGAGATCATGTTATTGTTTTTACTACGTAAATTATATATATGGTTTATGAAGACTGAGGGACTAGCTCTTATGGAAACTTGATATCGTAGCTAGTGTAAGTATAAGTGCAGCCACACTACAGTGGAAGTGTAAGTTAGAGATAGTCGATTTGGCCTAAGAAGATTAGGATACCCTGCTAGGTCCAGACCAGGTTGAGGTAGGCAAATCGTACTTCAGAGCATGTTATGTTGACCTAGCAGTGGTCGACCGACCAAATTGCTAGGTCCAACCTTTGGACCGCACAACTCGATCATGTGGGTTAATCATGATGTTATATGATGGCCCAAAAAGGAAGGTTCTCTATTTATATATGTAATTTATGAAAAAATGAGCTATATTGAGTCGAAAGTATGTTATCAAGGAAAATGTATGTATTTTCAATGATATAGGTGTGAGTATAGTTTTCGAATGCCATTCACTTACAGTTAAATATATAAATGTATTTTTTTCACACTAAAACTCATATTAGCCACACACTGATGATAATCTAATTCGTCTTACTAAGAAGTGTCTCTGTAACGACCCGAAGAATAATGGTATTTAAATAATAAAAAAAAAAGAAATGGAAACTAGAAACAAAAGGAGGCAGTCGACGACATTGCATTTTGGAAGGCATAAATTCGAGGAATTTTTCAGCTCCTCGTCGACGAGGGTTGGAGTTCGTCAACGAACTTTCTACAAAACTCATCAACGAGGTGATGTAGTTCGTCGACGAGAAAATACTGAGGGGATGATTTTGGGGTTTCTGAATTTTGTCGACGAAGGGGAGAGTTCGTCGACGAATTTTGTATTGACCTCGTCAACGAGGTGATGTGGCTCGTCGACGAAGGCCACAGTTTAAATAGGCCTAAACTTCATTTTCGGCTGAAATTTTCTGCGCAGATCTTTTCTCTCTCCTACCCTTCGGTCCCTCCTCCTTCTCTCTTCAATTTTGGGCTGGATTTCCGCCGATTCGACGATCTGAAGCCACCATGACGCTCCTGAGAAAGTTCTCTTCAGGTCTGCCGGAGCGGATTGTTAGTGGGGTGAAGTTGGAAACCATCCCAAATTCAGGGTAAGGTTTTCTACTCAATATTTGGATTTTTGACAGTTGGGGAAAGTGTTATACGCGTAAAAATACTGAACTTTAGTTCTGGGAATGCTGTTTCCAGGGTGTTGAGTTGGGAACCCTGCAGGTGCAGGACATATTTTCTTAGGGGCTTTTCAGGAATCAGGTAAGGGGATAAACTAAGCTAGTTCTTTTTAAGAAAATGTATGTATATATAGCATTTGATTTCAGGAAAGTAACTATGTTCATATATATGATTTATATTTGAGAAAACACTGCGGAAAATGGTGGTATGTTGAATATATGAAAAACATGTTCAGTGTGGCATGAGTAGAAATTGTGATGAAATATTGTTTTCTGAAAATGTGATTATGATACGGCTTTTTATAATGGAAAATCGGCGTACGGGTCGAGATTTTGATATGTTTTGCCGGCGTACAGGCCGTGCTATGTGTCTGATTTGCCAGCATACGGGCTGTGCTATGTATATGATTTGTCGGCGTACGGGTCGAGCTATGGATGTGATTTTCGAGTGTACGGGTTGTGCTATGATATGATTTTCTAGCATGCGGGCCGAGCTATGGATGTGATTTGCCAGCGTACGGGCTGTGCTATGATATGATTTGCTGGCGTACGGGCCGAGTTATGATAAAATGTGTAATACCAGCGTATGGGCTGATGATTTTCATGATATACGTATATATGCAAAATGAAATGATTGATTTGATAATTATTGATATGAAATATCCATGTATCACAGTTTCAATATATGTTAGATGATATCAGAACCTAGTTGGCTTGGTCTAAGCTAGCACTTGTACGGTACCGTTGCTATGTGTCCATGGTATTCGTGATCATGATATTTGTGTTAACTCCTTTGTACGGAATGGTGTGATATTGGATGGTCGATGTGATTTTTAAGAAGTGTGTGAGCGCCCCTGGTGTACGGACCAGGACTGGCAGACCCATCAGACTTACAGACTGTACTTTTGACTTGACAGTGGTCGGCCAACCACTGTCAGGTCCCGCCTTCGGACCACACAACCCAGTCATGTGGGGGTAATACATGACAATAGCCAACTAACCTACCAGGAATATTTTTGTGTTATTATTATTATTATATGATATGAAATATGTTAATGGAAATGTAGTATGTTCTGCCATGTTTTGATGATATATATGTTTTCCCAAATTTGACTAAACAGTTACTGAATATGTTCTGTGTGGTATATGTATAACACAGAATACTCATGTTGCCACACACTGGTATTAGTTTATTTCCCTTACTGAGAGGTGTCTCACCCCCAAATTTTATAACCATTTCAGGAGCTCTTGATAGGAGAGCGGGTAAATCCTTGCTGATCTAGTACGGTAGATCTGCCCTTCCAGAAGGGTAAGTATTTTGATAGGGTCGGATGTAATTTGTGGAAATGGGCCTAAGACATCTTTTTAGGTTGAGGGTTGTGTATATATATATAGTGATTGTAGTAACTCTGGTATTGTGATGTATGGTATAATGAGATGTATTCGATTGTATGTTTCCTACTGCTTAGGCTTCTTTTATGTGTTCTGATGTATCTCTGGTACCCACAGGTCCAGGTGAATTATGATTTGTTGAGCTGAGATTTTTGATATTGATTTTATTATTTTAAAAAAAAAATTGAAAATTAAGCATGTCGTGACAGTCTCACCCCAATATCCATCTCATATTTCAGGTCCTGCAGGGAATCGAGCATAGCGTGCTACGGGATTGGGATTAGATTTTTGTAGTTATTGTAAGTGCAAGCGAGACACTAGTTTATTATGTTTGTTTATTTTGATATGTAGTATATGTAATGACCCAAAAATTTAAATAATTAGAAAATACAATAAATGAAATGGATTAATGGATAATAAAGGAAAATGGAAGGATTTTCAGAAGAAATAACAAGCCTCGTCAACGAATGTCCCGTCTTTGTCGACGAGTGTCCTTCTAAAGCTCGTTGACGAACTCCAATTCCTCGTCGATGAAGGAATCCCGAGAGAGAATTTTGGAACTCTAAATTTCGTTAACGAAGGTATCTTCTCGTCGACGAACCCACGTGTCTCGTCAACGAAACCCTGCCTATAAATAGAATTTCTCTCATTTTTCAGCGAGAAACTCAGGAACCCTCACTCTCTCTCTCTCTAAAATACGAACCTCCAACCTTCTCTCTTCGATTTCGGGCCGGATTTGACCCAGTTTGATGATCCGAAACCACCACGAGGTTCATAGGATCGTTCTCTACAAGGCTGTAGGAGCTGATTGTTGGTTTGAGAGGTTTGAGAAACATCCCAAAATCAGGGTAAGTGAATTATTTTGGGATTTCCTTAACTAATGTCATTATTTGGAGCCTATGAAGTAGTAAATAAGTGTTTTTCTTAAGATTTGAGTTAGTTGGAATGTATTTTAATTAAAATAGGATTTTTGGTTCAGGGTCTAAGTGAACGCTGTAGGTATCAGTTCGGGAATCCTACCAGCGTAGTTCAGAAGTCAGGTAAGGGGGAAATTTATGTATTAAATTAGGTTTTCATGAATTAAAATGGATTATGTTAATATGTATATATGTTTTTATGTGAATTATTAAAATGTCAACCATGTAAAACTATGTTTTCTGAGCCTAGGACTGCTTACATAGCTATGTATATGTGAAAGTAAACGGATGAAAGTGAAAAGTAATTTCTGAGAAAATATGTAAGAAATGAAATGTATTTTCAGCATATAAATGTTAAATGTGAGTTGACCTATTTTACAGGAATATGTATGAATTTTACTGCTAAATTGTGTGGCATAAGTAAATGTAAATTTTATGCAAATATATGTTAAATGTATGAGATGCAGGCTAAGTAAAGCATTGAAAATAAAATATGATATAGACTATGTTGTTTGTGTATGTTAAATGCAACCATGTAAATGTGATAGCTAAAAGACAACCATGTTAGTAGATCTAGCATACTTCTGTGTAGACTAACTGATGACACTAAAAAGAGTTGTAGACTAAGTAATGATGGCTAAAGAGACCAGCTGTAGTACGAAGGAAAGAAAGGAAAATGCTATGAAATGACATGGTATGAAATGACAAATGTGAATGATGTAATGATGAAGATTATGTAAAGTGAAATGCAATGCAACGCTTAAGCTATGAACATGAACAGATGTGTATGATTGAATAATAATAGAGAGGATTAATGTATTATGATATTAGAAGTATCTATGTATGCAGAACATGTTATGTTTGGGTGAGGCTAACTCTTTGCCTGAGGGCTTGCTAAGAAAGGCGAGTGCACTAGTAGCTTCAGATGTGGCTGTAGTTGCATAACGTACTAGGGCAGAGGCAACCTACTTGTATGGGTGGGTAGATTTCCCTATCCTTAGGGCATTTGCTAGTAAATCATTGTTGAACTGTGTGAGTACGATATCAATCTAACACTTGAGGGCTTACTAAGTAAGGTGGGTGCCCTGATATGCTTTAGTAGTGATCTTAGGGTTACCTAAGTATTAGAGCAGAGCGGTGCTACTTGTATAGGCAGGTAATCACCCCTATCCTTAAGTAATCTCATGAGTTAAATCTTTGCTTGTGATTGATTAGGTTCAGAGAATGTTTTCAGTGTTACTTTAATGTTTTGCAAATATATTTAAAATGATATTTATATACCTCATGTTAGCCACACGCTATTTTAATATGTATATTTCTTCCCTTACTGAGATATGTTTAACCCGAATATGATTATTTCTTTTTCAGGACATCCTCGAGGTCGGGCTTAGAGAGCACAAGGGGTTTAGTCTCTTTAGAGGATTGTAAAAGAGAAAGGGTATATTTTTTTATATACTATAGGATTGTATTAAGATTAAATATATCTTTTATGTTTTATGTCGTTATGTTTTAAGGATGTTGAGTAAGGAATGGTTGTGAAAATACTGAAATGTTTTGGAAGTTATGTAAATTTATGGAAATGCAGGTGATGATTAAATTATATGGAATTTAGACAGAAAATAGTAAACTCTGGTATTATGGAATCTTAGTATTATAGTATTATGATATATGGAGATGATGTTTATGTTTTTAGCTGTGAATGTATATTATGGATTATGGATTATCCGGTTTTTATCAGGTATAACGCATCGAACCCGAGTTTAGGGGTTCGGGGTATATATAACATGGAGACACATATAAGTAACTGGGATGGTTTAGAACTCTGGTAAAGTGTTGAGGTTAATTTTCTTCCGCTGCATGTTTTATATTAAGTGTATGGACAAGGGTACCCAGGACCCCCTTTCGGGTTCGGGTTGCTAACACTACAATTTTGGTATCAGAGATTATTACAGGGTTTATTTATGGAATCATAGCACTCCGGGCCCCACCGATTTTGGGGCGTGACAGTTGTGGTATCGGAGCCTAGGTTAATAGGTTCTATAGACTTTAGGGATAATTATTACCAGAGTATAGGTATGGGTTATGATGAGGGTAGGAATGGGTAGACTAAGTGTTGTAAGGGTGATCTCGTATATGATGCATAACAAATACAACAAGCAAATTGGAATTTTGTACTTTTGTCGCGCAACTTGGAAGTAGAAATCCATCGATGACTTTCTATGACTTTTCTGAAGCAGTCGACGGTTTCATAAAAGTCACGGCAAACCACCGACAGTTTTGTTTCAGGGTTGTGAGACTGAAATGTAAAATTTAAACTTGAACTTTTAGTTAATCGATTTGTGGGAAGAAGTCCCTAAAGAAAAGTCTGTTGAATTTTTGAGTTTGATCCTTGATTTTGATAATGACAAACCGCAAGTTACTAATGAGGGTGTCTAAGTACTTGAATAGGTTAATCTTTCAGAACACACACATGAAAGTGAAGTGGATGCCAGAAAGACCTTAAAGAGCACATACTCCCAGCATATTCATATATGACATCTGAAGTAGCAAAAGATTGTAGACCTCTCTCTTTATTGTATTTGCATTTATTCTTTTGGGTTTGTAATATTTAATATGGTTTGTAATATCTACATCACATACATGATATGACTAAAAGCTCAATGACCATACAAAAAACATTAGTCGACCTTGGTTGACCGAAGCCAATTTTTTTAGGCTAAATTAAAATACCTAGACCTTAGATCAACCTTAGGTCCCTCTGGGATAAACTCTAGTAATAATATGGACCTAAAATAAAATTTGAAAGGGGCTCGGTCGACCGAACCTAACTGCGTATATTCAGCTCAGTCGACCGAACCAGTCAAGGGTCAAAAGTTTGACCAAGGTTCAGCCGACCGAATGGTTTTTGAACATATCATCCACAGTCGACCAAACTGGCTTGTGTCTGACTCCCAACTATTTAGCCAACCGAACCTTTAGTTCATTTGACTAAGTTGACCGAACTATATGTTTAGCAGACCGAACTTAAAATATAGTCGACCGAACCTCGAACACCTTCGAAATCGCCTTAATTCAGTCGAATATATATGTAGTTCAAAAGTGCCTCGATCGACCAAACTTGGCAATTGGGTCAACTAAACTTAAAATATAGTCGACCGAAACTCTCAGGTTGTCATAATTTTTAACAGCGATAACTGAGGTTAATTAAGGGTAAATTGGATTAA
This sequence comes from Malania oleifera, assembly GCF_029873635.1. Lineage (NCBI taxonomy): Eukaryota > Viridiplantae > Streptophyta > Magnoliopsida > Santalales > Ximeniaceae > Malania > Malania oleifera. The sequence continues at coordinate 4,865,449 of NC_080425.1, read as the reverse complement.
AAGATTATTAAACAAATTTAAAAATATCCTCTATGTCCCAATGGTCATTTTTTTATAGAGTCTACATATATACTCTCATTTGCAAAGATTAAGGATTGATTAGCACCGCGATTAAGAAATCTTTTCTCTGAAATTCTTTGAGCTACACATTCCTATTCAAGCCTATATACCTCACCTTTTACTCATTCCATTGCAAAATCATATTGAGTAAGAGTACCTTGAGATTACCTACATTTCTATTACAAGCTTATACTCTCTTGTGTATGATTGTTTGTTGATTTTTAAAGAGAGTTAAGCCCAAAAGTTTTCCCCATTGATTTAATCCATAAATTTATTTTGTGGAGAAACTTTTATTGGCTTGTAAGTCTTTACATTTTTATTGCAAGACTCTTGAGCTTGTCTTGTGTTTTTTTTTTAAGAAAATATTTTTTGACAAGCTTGTGTAATAACCCGAAAAAAAAATTAAAAAAAAAGTAATTAAAATTATTAACTAATTAAGTGGTTAAACACTATTAAATTAATGTATTAAATAAACAAATAAAAATAAATAGTATAAAAAAAGAGTAATTACTAATTAATTAATGAATTAATTAAATATTATTAAATTAATGAATTTAATTCTTTGCGTCCGTCCGCAGTCTCCGTCTCCGCCTCTCTCTCTCTCCTCAATTTCATCAGCCTAACGGGCGTTGATCGAAAAATGAAAGGTGTCGTTGGATTCCTAACTCCGCCACCGACATTTCTATTGGAGTGAATTTGTCATGGGAGCGGCGTAGGCACTGCTCCTGGGGAAAGGCAATTTTTTTTCCATTTTCTCAATTTTGCTTTAAATCTACTGTTAAATCGACGATCAGGCACCACCACCGGGTCCTAGTCGTCGATCTTGTCATTTTGGCATAGGTAATTTTTCAATTGGGATTTTTTAGGCTCCACTCCAAAGCGAAAGTACGATTTGAAAATTTTGGTAATTTGGCTACATTTAAGAGTATAATTATTTATTGGGTATCTAAAGGCCTAGGAAGTATTAAAATAATATTTTATTTAGTGTTAATTTAATGGAAATAGGATTTTTGATTCAGGATCCGGGTGAGCGCCGCAGGTATTTTTCGAGATCCCTGTTAGCGTAGTTCAAGAAACCAGGTAAGGGGGAAATTTATATATTAAATCAGGTTTTTCATGAATAAAAAATGACTATGTGTTATTTATGTATATATGTTCTTTTTATGTGGGTTTAAAATGTCAGCCATGAAATTTATGTTTTCTGAGCCTAGGATTGTCGATATAGTTATGTATATGTGAAAGTGAACGAATGAAAGTGAAAAGAATTTTCTGATGAATTAAACAAGAAATGAAATGTATTTTGAGCACATAAATGTTAAATGTGGGTTGGTTTATTTTATGAGAAATATGTATGAACTTTACTACTAAATTGTGTGGCATGAGAATCTGTGCAAATTATATGTTAAAAGTATGAGATGTAGGCTTAGTAAGTAAAGTAATGAGAATAAAATATGATATGGATAATGTTTCTTGTGTATGTTAAATGCAACCATGTAAAGGTACGACAGCTGAAAGCCGGGTTAGCAGATTCTAACGCACTTCTATGTGGACTAACTGTAGCAGATCTTAGCGCATTTCTATGTGGACTAACTGATGACGGCTAAAGAGCGGCTGTAGTACAAATGAATGAAATGAAATGACAAGGAATGACAATACAATGAAATGAAATGTGAAACGTGAATGATACAAATGGGAAAGGGTCACTTAAAGTGAAACGCAAGGAAATGTTAAGTTATGAACATGAAAGAATGTGAATGATTGAATAACGATGGAAATAATGATGTATTATGATATTAGAAGTATTTATGTACGTAGAACATGATGTGATTGGGCGAGGCATACTCTTCGCCTGAGGGCTTGCTGAGTAAGGTGAGTGCACTGGTAGTTTCGGATGCGACAGTAGCTACATAACGCACTAGGGCAGAGGGAACCTACTTGTATGGGCGGGTAGAATTCCCTAACCTCAGGGCCTTTGCCGGTAAACTTGAATGCGTGAGTACGAGATCAATTTAACACTTGAGGGCTTACTGAGTAAGGTGAGTGCCCTGGTATGCTTAAATTGTGATCTTCAGGTTGTTAAATGTATCAGAGCAAAGGGGTGCTACTTGTAAGGGCGGGTAATCACCTCTATCCTCGGGAAATCTCGTGGGTTAAACATTTGCATGTGTTTGATTAGGATCAGAAAATGGTTTCGGGAAAATATGTTAATGATTTGCAAATGATGAATAATATGTTATATATAGACTCATGTTGGTCACACACTGTTTTAATATATTGTTTCTTCCCTTACTGAGATGTGTCTCACCCGAATATGAAATTATCTTTTTCAGGTTTTCCTTGAGATCGAGCTTAGAGAGCTCGAGATTTTATGGCATTTTTGGTAAATAGAAAGAGAAAATGGTATATTTTTATGTTAATTTTGATATGTATATTTTATGTTTTATGATTTATGTTTAAAGTTTTATAAGATATGGATGATTGTGAAACATACTGGTTTTTTTGGATAATGTTTTGGAGACACGTATATATTTGAATACAAGTGGATGATTAATTTATTATGGTTGGTAGTTAGAATTAGTAAACTCTGGTATTATGTTATATGGAGATTATGGTTATGTTTTCCACTGCATATATATTGATTTATGGATTATCGGGTATAACGCGTCGGACCCAGGTTTAAGGGTTCGGGGCGTTACATTGTGGTATAAGAGAAAAGGGGTAGTTACCCCCGATCCTTGGGAACTCTCACTTATGAATGATTGTGGCGAAGTAAGACTCTCCGCTCGGGGGCTTGCTGAATTGAGAGACGGCGATACGTAACGCCTCAATCTCAGTGAGTGCTCTGATAGGTACCCGTTGTTGCTACGGGCGCAAGGCCCCTAAGGGAAAGTGACAACGCCTGAAAAGGGGACGTTACATTGTGGTATCAGAGCAATGTCCAGCCGAAAGTGTGATTAAATTCACATCGCTTGGATATGGAAATATTAGAGTATTAGGTTAAGAAAGATTTATACCAGAGTATAGGATTGAGTAGCGATAAGGATAGGAATGGGTAGATTAAGATACCGTTAGGAATTCTGAGTTATGTTTCGTAAGTTTGGGGGCAGAAATCCCTTGATGGTCTTCTGTGTTTTTCTGAAAAAGTTGCTAGCTTCAGAAAATCATGGTAAATCCATCGATGGTGATGTTTCCAAGCAGAGAAATTCGAACTTGGGATTTAAACTCGATGGTGAGGTTACTTGATTTTAGAAGTTATGGTATCGAGGGAAATCAGCAGATACCACTAGGTAGAGGTGGACGAACACTTGGTTATATGATGGTCCTAGATGAGGCAGATAAAGCCAAGAGGGCAGGTATGAATTTATGTTGAAGATGATGATGATTTTATTTAATTATTGATGATGCAAAATTTTATTTGGGAGACATATTTATTGAATGGTATAAGGTATAGTAAATCGTAGAATTATGAGAATGAAAGATTAGGTAACGAATTTCGAGAATGAAATTTCTAAAGGAGGGAAGAATGTAATAACCTGAAAAAAAATATTAAAAAATATTTAATTAAAATTATTAATTAATTAAGTGGTTAAACACTATTAAATTAATGTATTAAATAAACAAATAAAAAGAAATAGTATAAAAAAAAGAGTAATTACTAATTAATTAATGAATTAATTAAATATTATTAAATTAATTAATTAAATAAAAGAATAGCAAAAAAAATTTGAATAAAGATATATATATATATATATATATATATAAAATATGTTAGTTTAATGTGTATATATATATATGATATAATATTATTATGTTAAAGTAAGTAAAAGAAAAAAAAAAAAACATAAGGAAGCAGAATCCAAATTCAATTTGGACTCTTCAGTCTGCGCCTCTCCCTTCTCTCAGTTTCCTTCTCTGCGTCCGTCCGCAGTCTCCGTCTCCGCCTCTCTCTCTCTCTCCTCAATTTCATCAGCCTAACGGGCGTCGATCGAAAAATGGAAGGTGTCGTTGGATTCCTAACTCCGCCACCGACATTTCTATTGGAGCGAATTTATCGTGGGAGTGGCGTAGGCACTGCTCCTGGGGAAAGGTAATTTTTCCCCATTTTCTCAATTTTGCTTTAAATCTACTGTTAAATCAACGATCAAGCACCACCACCGGGTCCTAGTCGTCGATCTCGTCATTTTGGTATAGGTAATTTTTCAATTGGGATTTTCTAAACCCCACTCCAAAGCGAAAGTGCGATTTGGAAAATTTGGTAATTTGGCTAGATTTAAAGGTATAATTATTTATTGGGTATCTAAGGGCCTAGGAAGTATTAAAATAATATTTTATTTAGGGTTAATTTAATGGAATTAGGATTTTGATTCGAGGTCCGGGTGAGCGCCGCAGGTATTTTTCGAGATCCCTGTTGGCGTAGTTCAAGAAACCAGGTAAGGGGGAAATTTATATATTAAATCAGGTTTTTCATGAATAAAAAATGACTATGTGTTATTTATGTATATATGTTTTTTTTTATGTGGGTTTAAAATGTCAGCCATGAAATTTATGTTTTCTGAGCCTAGGATTGTCGATATAGTTATGTATATGTGAAAGTGAACGAATGAAAGTGAAAAGAATTTTCTGATGAATTAAACAAGAAATGAAATGTATTTTGAGCACATAAATGTTAAATGTGGGTTGGTTTATTTTATGAGAAATATGTATGAATTTTACTACTAAATTGTGTGACATGAGAATCTGTGCAAATTATATGTTAAATGTATGAGATGTAGGTTAAGTAAGTAAAGTAATGAGAATAAAATATGATATGGATAATGTTTCTTGTGTATGTTAAATGCAACCATGTAAAGGTACGACAGCTGAAAGCCGGGTTAGCAGATTCTAACGCACTTCTATGTGGACTAACTGTAGCAGATCCTAGCGCATTTCTATGTGGACTAACTGATGACGGCTAAAGAGGGGCTGTAGTACAAATGAATGAAATGAAATGACAAGGAATGACAATGCAATGAAATGAAATGTGAAACGTGAATGATACAAATGGGAAAGAGTCACTTAAAGTGAAACGCAAGGAAATGTTAAGTTATGAACATGAAAGAATGTGAATGATTGAATAACGATGGAAATAATGATGTATTATGATATTAGAAGTATCTATATACGTAGAACATGATGTGATTGGGCGAGACATACTCTTCGCCTGAGGGCTCGCTGAGTAAGGCGAGTGCACTGGTAGTTTCAGATGCGACAGTAGCTACATAACGCACTAGGGCAAAGGGAACCTACTTGTATGGGTGGGTAGAATTCCCTATCCTCAGGACCTTTGCCGGTAAACTATTGTTGAATGCGTGAGTACGAGATCAATTTAACACTTGAGGACTTACTAAGTAAGGTGAGTGCCCTAGTATGCTTAAATTGTGACCTTCGGGTTGTTAAATGTATCAGAGTAAAGGGGTGCTACTTGTAAGGGCGGGTAATCACCTCTATCCTTGGGAAATTTCGTGGGTTAAATATTTGCATGTGTTTGATTAGGATCAGAAAATGATTTCAGGAAATTATGTTAATGATTTGCAAATGATGAATAATACGATATATATATATAGACTCATGTTGGCCACACACTGTTTTAATATATTGTTTCTTCCCTTACTGAGATGTGTCTCACCCGAATATGAAATTATCTTTTTCAGGATTTCCTCAAGATCGAGCTTAGAGAGCTCAAGATTTTATGGCATTTTTGGTAAATAGAAAGAGAAAATGGTATATTTTTATGTTAATTTTCATATGTATATTTTATGTTTTATGATTTATGTTTTAAGTTTTATTAGATATGGATGATTGTGAAACATACTGGTATTTGTGGATAATGTTTTGGAGACACGTATATATTTGAATACAGGTGGATGATTAATTTATTATGGTTGGTAGTTAGAATTAGTAAACTCTGGTATTATGTTATATGGAGATTATGGTTATGTTTTCCGCTGCGTATATATTGATTTATGGATTATCGGGTATAATGCGCTGGACCCGGGTTTAAAGGGTCAGGGCATTACAGCTTGTGTTCTAAATATCTCTTGTGCTTTAGTTTTTGAAAATCTTTTTAAGATATTTGATTATACTTTTGAAATCTTTGAAACCCTATTTGTGGTCGATATATTTATATATATTGTTTCAAAGATATTATCATATCACACTCTCACACTTTGATTGCCACACTGACATTAACTTGAGAGTCATAATATTGTCTTCACTAAGCTTATAGATCATATCATTTTTAAGTGCATTGGTTATACTGGTACAAATCTGATTATTGGAGAAGCACATATATTGTACACGAAATTTGTATTGTTTGTTTGTTGTATTCCAAGAATGGCCTAAAGGGGTGATAATCTATCCCGGAAGGAATGTATGTAAAGGTTGAGGTCAGCCTTGGTAATTTGACCTGATTGTAACCGGTGTCGTTCCATCCATTAAGTGAGCATTAGTGTAACCCTCGGATTTGGGAACTGAGGCGGGGGACATAGGCAGTATTGGCCGAACCCCGATAACATATCTGGTGTCAATTTTATTTTTTGAAATTTAGTTTTTGCACTTGTATGTTAATACTTATTGCTCTGAATGTTTGATACACTAAGATTGCTTTAAACTGATTAAATATCTGCTCAGTAGAATATTTGTGATATTAGGATATACTTTGTTAACCTCATTGGTCATGCCCAGTTTTGATCATGACAAATACTCATTGTATCTAAAGAGTGTTTAAAGTTTTGTGCAGGAACTAAGACTGTTAAGATCAAGATGTGCACAAAGCAAACAAAGATTGAAGACCCAATTACTTTGTGTTGTAAAATATAATTCATTTGTGTAATTGGTCTGTAATATTAATTAGGGCTATTTGGTTTGTAATAAGCTCACACACATCACAGATATGATTTATTACGTAAGTTCAAACAAATCATGAATAAGAAAGGACCTTAGAAAGACCTTAGGATTTTCCCTTCGATCGATCGAAGGTCAACCGACACCGAACTTAATCGGTGTCTTCAAATTGGACCCCAAGTGACCCTAGGACACACACATTTGCACATATGTTTGTTAGGCACTTGAATAGGGTTTGTATGATTCGAAACGGGACCAAAATGCACACTTGGTGCACTTTCGGTCGACCAAACCAGGCAGTTCATTCTGCCCTGGTCGATCAAACCAGGTCTGGGTCAACTCTTGACCAAGGCCCTGGTCGACCGAACCAGGTAGTTCAAAAAGGTCTGGTCGACCAAAACCCTCCCTGGTAAACATTTTAATCATCTGGTCGATCAAGAACTTTTGTTCTCCAACTACCTGGTCGACCGGAGGGTCCTCGGGAGAAATCTCAGCTGTCTGGTCGACCGAACCAGCCAATTCAAAATGGCCTGGTTGACCAAACCTCATAAAAATGAGAAATCGCCCTCTCCTGGTCGACCGAGCCCTTAGTTCAATATTTCCCTGGTCGACCGAACCATATGAGTCCTGGTCGACCAAAACTGATTTGGTCGATCGGACCTCTCGGGTTGCCCTGATTTTTTACCGCAGTTAATAATTTTTAAACAGGGTTAAAATGTTTTAAATATCATTAAACTTTTCTAATAATACCCAATTGGTCCCCAACGGTCATATTTTCTCCTATGCCTATATATATGAGATCATTCGAGAAAAATAGTATGATTAACTACTTTGATTAGGGGAATCTCTCTGAAAACCTAAAATCCTATACTACTCATTTTCTTACTCAAATCACTCATACTTGCCTTTTATTATTGCCTACATCATTTGTAAGTTGATTTGAGTGTTTTGCTTAAATAGGTTTGCTCTCCTTGTGCAACTTGTTTGACACGATTTTCTTGAGAGCCAAACCTAAGGATTCTTAGGAGGCTTTTGCTAATAAGCCTATCCTAAGAAGACTTTGTTTGATCTTCTAAGCTTGCACCTTTATTGCAAGATCTTAAGAAGATTGTATTTGTTTTTGGTTGCAACAACTTTTCAAACACTTCCAAATATCTATTGCACTTTTATCTTGTAAAATATTTGAAGAGATATTTGCTTGTGTGATAGTGATCTTTGTTGCAATATTCTTTCACTCATATGTTATTTGCTGAATACAAAGATTACACATCTTTTGCAAACCAAGCATATACATCATTTAATACTTACATGTTTGAGATTTCTTGCTGATTGAATACTGGAGACTTTACATCTTTGTGTGTACTTATTGGCTGAATATCTTATGATACAAAGATTGCTTGTTTGACACTCTCACGTATGCATTACACTGATAGAAAATACTTTTTAGAGTTGAACCATCTAGACCACATTGAGCTTACATATTGAATCATATTGTGATGTATGTTATTGCGCGCATTTGGGTACATATTTGCTTTACACGAAAGCACAATCACTGTGCCATCTGATTATATACACATTTTTTGTATATCCAAACACGGGCCTGAAGATGGAGATTAGCCCTGGAATAGTCCCGAATTGGCTTAGACCCGGTTAGGAAAGTTAGATGTGTCGTCCTGTTAAGGCGTGTAGGTTGAGGTCAGCCCCGCTAATTGACCTGGTTAAGGTTGAGGTCAGCGCTGTGTTAATTTGACCTGGTTGTAAACGGTATCGCTCCACCCTTAAGTGAGCTATTAGTGGAATCCTCTGGCTTGCGAACTAGAGGCGGGGACATAGGCACAGTTGGTCGAACCCCGATAACATATCGTGTGCCTTGTTTATATTTTTGTACTTTATATTTACTGCACATATATGTTATGGTGTGAATGATGCGTTTGACTTAATTTCCACATCATTTTTATCTACGCATTTGGAATTGCATAGAAAGACCCTAGGCTTGTGTAATATTGATTGTAGGATTAGTTGAACCTAGGAAGAAAGTTTAAAATTCCAATTCACCCCCTCTCTTGGGATCACGGTAAAGCTAACATACTTAGACAGACCCTAGGTTTTGTATTACTACTATTGGCTTAGCTAAACCTAGGAAGAATTTTTAAATACCCAATTCACCCCCCCTCTTGGGAATACACCAATTTCAACAAAGTCTATGTAATCTTGTATAGTGTGTTGAGTACTTTATAAATTCCTAGTAAAATATTTGTGTCAATCATGTTACGACATTAGGATTCTAAATTAGTTGTTTGTCCTATCTTTAGGATGGATCCTAGAGATAAGAACGTGGATGTTGGAGGACGTAATAATTTGGGGGCCTTTAATGAAGAAGGCAGTGATTCTACTTCATTGCTACGTGGGCTAAACCAATGGGTTATGGTAGAAATTATGCGGAATTCTAGGGGACAGAACTGCCCGCCCCCTGACCAGGGTTGGACTGTTGAGCAATTCACCCGCATGAACCCTTCAACTTTTACGGGAGGAGCTGATCCAATCATTGCGGAGGACTGGATCTAAGAAATGGAGGAGTTATTGGCAAGTCTTCGCTGTGCAGACGAGCAAAAGGGTCTTTATGTCGTTTTTAAAATGACTGGGGAGGCCAAACATTGGTGGATTTCTACAAAATTACTTGAAGAACAAAGGCCAGAACTAGCAACCCTGATATGGAACCGTTTTAAGGAAATCTTATATGACCTATACTTTCCCTCTTCCACTAGAGATGCCAAGGCAAAGGAGTTTACCAATTGAACCTATGGAAACTTGACCGTTCAGCAATGTGTGGCCAAATTTATTGAGTTGTCTTGATTTGCCCTAGATATGGTTCTAGATGAATCTAAGAAGGCTCAAAGATTTGAGAAAGGTTTTAGTCTGAGGATCTACGAGCAGGTGGTGGCATTTCAAGTCCAAAATTTCTTGGAGTTGGTGTATAGAGCAACCATATTGGAGAAAGGCCTACAAAAAAGTCTAGAGGTACTGAACTAGAGGAAGAGGCCCATGCCTTTAGGTTTTCATGCTGGTACAAGTCAGGGTGCATGGAAGGGAAATAGAGATAATGTGGGCTAGAGGCAAGTAGTGGGGAATCGAGCCTATTAGGGTGAGTCGTCACGCCCTCCTTATTCTAGATGTTATAAGAGGCATTTGAGGGAATGTCAATGCGGTAGACCCGAACATATAGCACGTGAATGTCGTGGGCCACCTATTAATGCACCCATTCCTAATCAATACCGGGGAAACAATCAGGCACCCTGAGGCGGCTACTAGAGGAACACTGCCCAGGCGCGGGTTTATTATTTTACCCCAGGAGAGGCAGAAAATACTGGTGACGTGGTGACAGGTAACATTTTTATATTTTCGAAGCAAGCAATAGTCTTATTTAATTTTGTAACAACTCATTCTTTTATATCTCTAGGGTATAACAAATTATGTGGGGTAAAAACTCAGCTATTAGACCCCGAATTATCCGTAGTCACACCGATAGGAACACTAGTGGTATGTAGAAAAGTGATTAGAGATTATCCAGTGGGTATTCAAAGAAGAATGCTACCAGCTAGCTTAACGGTAGTGGTATGTAGAAAAGTGACTAGAGATTATCCAGTGGGTATTCAAGGAAAAATGCTACCAGCTAGCTTAATAGTGTTTGACATGCATGGATTCGATGTCATTCTAGGAATGGACTGGTTAGCCTCCAATTATGCTAGTATAGACTGTCACGGGGAAGAGGTAGTGTTCAAACCTCTTGGGGAGTAGGAGTACAAGTTTGTCGGGACATACGTGCGCTCATCACCATGAATTCTTTCAGCTATTCAGGAAAAAAGGTTACTCCTGGAGGGATGCCAAGGGTACCTAGCATCTGTGAAAGAAGCATCAATGAAAGAACTAAAACTGGAGGATATCATAGTAGTAAGGGAGTTTTCAGATGTTTTTTCGGAGGACTTACCTGGGCTACCTCCTAATCGTGAGGCCCCAATCTCTAAGGCTTCGTACATAATGGCTCCAACTGAATTGAAGGAATTGAAGGAGCAGTTAGAGGAATTACCAGACAAGGGATTTATCAGATCTAGTGTGTCACCCTGAGGAGCATTGATTTTATTTGTTAAAAAGAAAGACGGGTTAATGAGAATGTGTATCGACTACTAGAAAATAAATAAGGTGACAATTAAGAACAAGTACCCGCTACCCCGTATAGATGACTTGTTTGACCAACTTTAAGGAACACAGGTCTTCTCTAAGATTGATCTCCTATCAGGGTACCACCAGGTGAAAGTCAAGTCAAAGGATATTTAGTAGACCCAAGTAAGATAGAGGCAGTAGTGGATTGGGCGAAACCGAAGAATGTTTACGAGGTCAGAAGTTTCTTAGGTCTGGCAAGGTATTATCACCTATTCGTGAAAGGGTTTTCTTAATTATCAGATCCTCTGACACAGTTAATGAGATATAATGTGAAGTATGACTAGACTGATGATTGTGAGCAAAGCTTCCAGGAATTGAAATAGCGACTCGTCACTGTGCCAATATTGACCATTCCTTCAGGTGAGGGTGGTTTTGTGATTTACAGTGATGTGTCTTGGAAAGGGTTTGGGTGTGTATTGATGCAACAGGGGAAGGGTAGCATATGCTTCTCAACAACTCAAGGAGTACGAGAAGAATTATCCGATGCATGATTTGGAATTAGCGACAGTGGTATTTGTATTGAAAATCTAGGGACACTACCTATATGGTGTAAGGTGCGAGATTTTTACCGACCATAAAAGCCTCAAGTACTTCTTTACACAAAAGGAACTAAATATGAGATAGAGAAGATGACTAGAACTATTAAAGGACTATGATTGCACCATCAATTACCACCTAGAAAAAGTCAATGTAGTAGCTAATACATTAAGTCGGAAGTCAGAGAATGCATCAGTCTCAGCAGTAGTGACTCAACATCAAATCAGAATGGATCTGGAAAGCCTTAGTGTGGAAATAGAGGAGGGAAATTTGTTAGGCTTTCATTGCTAAACTAGTTATTCAACCGACCGTGCGGGAAAAGATTAAGGTCGCATAGATGAAAGATATAGAGTTGGAGAAGATTATGGGTAAAGTACATAATGGACTGAAGGCAGACTTTAACATCTCAGATAATGAGGTTTTAAAGTTTCACGCTAGATTATGTGTACCTAATGATGTAGAGATTAAAAGAACCATTCTAGAAGAGGCTCATTGCTCTCTTTATACAGTGCATCCAGGAATTGGCCCAGTTGCATATAGAATAGCTTTACCCTCGGCATTATCTAGGATCGATGACGTGTTTCACGTGTCCACGCTAAAAAAGTATGTCCTAGATTCTTCGCATGTGATAAGTTATGAGTTATTGGAAGTCATATATACCTTATCATATGAGGAAGTGCCAGTTTAGATTCTAGACAGGAAGGAATAGGAACTATGGAACAAGAAGATTCCGTTGGTAAAATTACTCTAGCATAATCATGCAACTGAGGAAGCCTCATGGGAATTGGAAGAGGCTAGGTTACCATTTAAAGGAATCCCAGAGTTTTGGTTGAATGTTGATTAGTAAATTTCGAGGACGAAATTTTTATAAGGATGGGAGGATGTAAGGACTCAGTTTGGTATAAGACCAAGTCGTCAATGGTTTGAGGAATCTCAAGAAAACTGTCAACGGTTTAGTGGGGCAACGGTTTGGTTTAAGACCAAACCATTAACAGTTTCAAAAATCTTAGGGAAACCTTCGACGGTTTCAAACAACTAAGAGTTTTTATATAAGAACACAGGAAAACTGGTTTGGTAAGAGACCAAACCGTTGACGGTTTCCTGCGGGCTGGGGGTCTATAAGGAAATCTATTATTTCTTTTTCATTTTAACTCTCTCTCTCTCTCTCTCTCTCTCTGGGCTTTCACCCTCTCTCTCACCCTTCCCCTAAACCAAGTCTCTCACTCTCTCTCTAGCCCAAAGGCACTCCACACGTGCTCTATGATCCTCTCCCTCTTCTCTCAACTAGCCGGTCCTCGCTCCTCAGCCAGCTGAAGAAGTTAGGGTTTCCTCCGAACGTTGTAGGCTGATTTTTAGGAACAGGTAAGGGGATTAGATTATGTCAGTTATTTTTTAAATGTGAACTAATTAAACTGAAGTATATGGATACAGGTATACTATGTATGATTTTTGAATGAATCGGGTGTATGAAAATGAGGGTTTTGGTATTATATACATATTTGGGGAAAACCAAAGTAAGTAGGGTAATCATCTTCTTTTTCCTATAGATCATATATTACGAGTTAAATTAAACCCTAGAGATGATTATACCTTTATTTTCAGTAAAAATATATTTTTCCCGAGCAGTTATTATATTATGATATATCATTCAAATTGTGTGGCATGAGTGTAACACCCCGAACCCATAAACCCCGGTCCGTTGCATTATACCTGATAATATCCTCATAATCCATAACCATAACATATACGCAGCGGAAAACATAAACATAATTTCCATATATAATACCATAATACCGTAATACCAAAGTTTACTATTCCTATCTAAATTTCATATAATTCATCCATCACCTGCATTTCCATAAATTTACATAACTCCCAAAATATTTTAGTATTTTCACAACCATTCCTTACTCAACATCCTTAAAAACATAACGACACAAAACATAAAACATATACTTAAACTTAATACAATCCCATAGTATATCAAAAATATACCCTTTCACTTTTACAATCCTCAAAAGACTATAAACCCTTGAGCTCCCTAAGCCCGAGCTCAAGGATGTCCTGAAAAAGAAATAATCATATTCGGATGAGACACATCTCAGTAAGGGAAGAAATATACATATTAAAATAGCATGTGGCTAACATGAGGTATATGAATATCATTTTAAATACATTTACAAATCATTAACGTAACATTGAAAACATTCTCTAAACCTAATCAAACACATGCAAAGGTTTAACCCACGAGATTACCTAAGGATATGAGTGATTACCCGCCCATACAAGTAGCACCCCTCTGCTCTAATACTTAGGTAACCTGAAGGTCACAACTGAAGCATACCAGGGCACTCACCTTACTCAGCAAACCCTCAAGTGTTATATTGATCTTGTACTCACACAGTTCAACAACGGTTTACTAACAAAGGCCCTAAGGATAGGGAAATCTACCTGTCCATACAAGTAGGTTCCCTCTACCCTAGTACGTTATGCAGCTACTGCCACATCTGAAATTACTAGTGCACTCGCCTTACTCAGTAAGCCCTCAAGCGAAGAGTATGACCCACCTAATCGTAACATGTTCTACGTAAATAGATACTTCTAATACCATAATACATTATTCTTTCTGTCATTATTCAATCATACACATTTGTCCATATCTGTAGCTTAAACATTGCATTGCATTTCACTTTACGTAATCTTCATCATTACATCATTCACATTTGTCATTTCATACCATGTCATTTCATAGCATTTTCCTTTCTTTCCTTCGTACTATAGCTAGTCTTTAGCCATCATCAGTTAGTCTACAGCTCCTTTTAACTGTCATCAGTTAATGTACACAAAAGTGTGCTAGAATCTGTTAACATGGTTGTCTTTCAGCTGTCTTACATTTACATGGTTGCATTTAACATACACAAGCAATATAGTCAATATCATATTTTATTCTCAATGCTTTACTTAATTAACCTGCATCTCATACATTTAACATATATTTGTATAGAATTTACATTTACTCATGCCACACAATTTAGCAGATAAATTCATACATATTCCTGTAAAATAGGTCAACCCACATTTAATATTTATATACTGAAAACACATTTCATTTCTTACATAATTCCTAAAAAATTACTTCTACTTTCATTCATTTATTTTCACATATACATAGCTATATAAACAGTCCTAGGCTCAGAAAACACAATTTTACATGGTTGGCATTTTATACCCACATGGAAATATATATACTTAAATAAAACATAATCCATTTTAATTCATGAAAAACCTAATTTAATATGTAATTTTCCCTTACCTGACTTCCGAATTACGCTGGTAGGATCCCCGAACTGATACCCACAGCGTTCACTTGGACTCTGAACCAAAAATCCTATTTTAATTAAAATAAATTCCAACTAACTCAAATCTTAAGAAAAACACTTATTTACTACTTCCTAGGCTCCAAATAACATTATTCATTAATAAAATCCCAAAATAACTTACTTACCCTGTTTTTGGTATCTTTCTCAAACCCCTCAAACCAACGATCAGCTCCTACAACCTTGCAAAGAACGATCCTACGAACCTCGTGGTGGTTCCAAATCATCAAACCGGGTCAAATTCAGCCCGAAATCGAAGAGAGAAGGCTAGGAGATCATTTTTTAAAGAGAGAAGGAGAAGATTCCGGAGTTTCCTCGCTGAAATGAAGAAAATTTCTATTGATAGGCAGGGCTTTGTCGACAAGACACGTGGGTTCGTCGATGAGGCACTGTAGAGACTTTGTCGACGCGAAGATACCTTCGTCGATGAATTTTAAAGTTTTAAAATTACTCTCTCGGGATTCCTTCGTCGACAAGGAACTGGTGTTCGTTGACGATCTCTAGAAGAACTCTCATCAACAAATACAGGACATTCGTCAACGAGACCTTCTGTTCCTTTTCCAATTTATCTCCTTTTTCCCTCATTATCTATTAATCCGTTTCCTTTATTATATTTCCTAATTATTTTAATTTCTGGGTCATTACAATGAGAATGTTTATTATTATTGCATAATTAAACCTAATGGTTTTTATGGTATCGTATAATGAAAGATATGATTTTACACTGATTTCAGGAAATGATAAGAATAACGTGGATTTATGAAATGACGATTTTATACCGAGTTATGATATGAAGGTTTTATACCAAGTTATGATATGACAGGTTTTATATAGAGTTATGAACATGATGGTTTATACTGATTTATGAAAATAAAATCATGTTACTATTTTTACTACGTAAATTATATATATGGTTTATGAACCCTGAAGGACTAGCTCTTATGAAAGCTTGGTATCGTAGCTAGTATAAGTATAAGTGCAACCACACTGTAGTAGACGTGTAGGCCAGAGATAGTTGATTTGGCCTAAGAAGAGTAGGATACCCTCCTACGTCCAGACTAGGTTGAGGTAGGCAAATCGTACTTCGGAGCATGTTATGTTGACCTAGCAGTGGTTGGCCGATTAGATTGCTAGGTCCAGTCTTCGGACCGCACAACCCGATCATGGGGGTTAATCATGATATTATATGATGGCCCAATAAGGAAGGTTCTCTATTTATATATGTAATTTATGAAAAATATGGTTGTCTTGGAGATAGCTAAACAACTCCACCCACCTCCCACCAAAAAAAAAAAAAACCTATTTGTTAGATCTCAAATAGAGGTATACCAAGCTACTATGTTGTTCAATTTGATTTCTCTCAGTAACTCGAATGGTAGCATAAATCATTTTATAAATCTTCTTAATTCCATTCAAATTAGCCTCTTCCCTAGAGGACCTTCGTTCTCTTTATCCTTAATAAAGCACCACATAGAAACTTGAGTAATTGATGGACAAGATTGAACCATGTTGGTTGGTAGTTTTAAACTTTAACTAAGTCAAGGAATTGGAAAACGATCAATTAACAAATTTCCACTCCAAAATTTCACGACAAGGTTGCAAGCTTGAGAGAGGTTTGCTAAGAAAACCTTCGTCTTCAGGATCAACAATAGACTCACTGTGACGCCTTTAAAAGAAGTTCCTCCCCAAGTACAATAAGAACCTCACCTCTAACAGCAAGCTCTCGTTGCTTCTTTTCCACAGTGCTTTAGTCTACTAACCCATGGCTATGCTCAGGTCCAACAAGGACGTCATAAACACCCAATTAATCTATCTTTATTGTTTAACATTGATTATTGATGTTCTTTCATCTACTTATCATCATCTTCATTACCCCCAATTCTCCTAAAAAAAAGTATTAAAGTCCTATGGAACAATAGAAGAAAATTAAAAACATATTAAATTTAAAAGATGAATAGTGAAGAGACAATTAAAGACAACAATAGGTATTCTGCTAATTCTTATTTTGCTATGTTCTAAGCATAAACAAAACTAGAGGAAAGAGTCATCAACAGTATGACAACTTCTTCTTATTCCCCCATATTTTTCCTATGTTTTTGTTGAGAACCAAATATTCTTTGTAACACCATCTCCTTCCCAAAACCAACAATGTATCTCCTAGCTCATTACTACCACTACTATTGTTGCCATTCCTCTTCTTAATCTTCTTTGATTTTCCTTTGTTGTTCAAACCTAGAACAAAAAAAATATCCTTTTTGTCTAAATCTGATCCCCACGTATTGCACAAAGGCTGAAAACAAAGCATTGGTAAAATCAATGAATCAAAAAAGGATTGCTCACGATGCATAATGCTAGTGATGATGCCACATTAAGGACGAAGGTTGTCACCACCAAATCACCAGAATGCTCGTCGATGACCAGCTACTCACAATCTACACCATTGACAAGGTTCTCCTACCAAGAAACTTTTTAATGCATAGGTGTTAGCAGCGAAGGCGTAGGCACTGAAAAAAGTTCCCGAAAAATTACAAGGTCCTCCAATGCTCCAGAGTCCTCCTGGGGATTCTAGTGAGAAAAGGTATTATAGGGTCCTTGATAGTGGTTGTGTAGGAAATATATATAAAATAAAAAAAACTTTCAATATTTTAGAACCTATTTAACGCTTGCAACTTGATGAAACTTTTGAGCAACAACTTGTTAATCAATAGTTTTTGGTAAGTGAAGGCAACAACCAATGTGGCTTAATATTGCCCATCAATTATTCAAGTATCCACATGGTGCGCTATTGGGGTTGCAAAGAACAATGGTCTTCTACTTCCTACAAAGGAGATAAGTCACGACCCTCTTTCCATGGCTTAGATGTTTGTACAAATGGTCCAATACATCTTATTAAAAAGGAATTTGCATTAATATTTACAATTATGTTGATTAGCTACCTTGTTATCAAAACTCCTTTATGCTTTTTCTTTAGGTTTCATGAATGTAATTGGATTTGATGTAATGTTCTACAAAATTTTGATATGGCACAATTGAGACGATGGGAAAGCATAGTTTGTTTCC
The DNA here is from genome assembly GCF_029873635.1 of Malania oleifera. Lineage (NCBI taxonomy): Eukaryota > Viridiplantae > Streptophyta > Magnoliopsida > Santalales > Ximeniaceae > Malania > Malania oleifera. The sequence continues at coordinate 4,847,315 of NC_080425.1, read as the reverse complement.
CTTTTCTCCACATCATTCTTATCTCAAGCTATATGTATGTGTCTGCTTCCATATTATGTTTGAGCTTCTTTTACTTGGTTTTTCGCACATTGATAGTTTGAGGTTGTGTCCATTTTATTCTATTAGCCTTGTAGTTTTGTTCTTGAAAGGTGTCTTATTTATGTGGAGTAAGTTTTGACCTTACAAGTCCAAGTTTTCTTTAACTCTTTAACTTTAAGGCCCAACCTACTTCCTTGATTTGACACAACCTCGCAACTAAGAGAATATTTGTGTATAACCTAGGTTAAGCACTTTCTCTGGATCTATTAGGTTTGTGTGAGATATTATTTGTTTTTACCCATAGAATTTACGATTTTTCCATTATAGGGTACATCATATAGGTAAAGTGAGCTCCACCATATAATTCAAATTTATAGTTAACTCTTAGCTAATGTGAAAAATTTTCAAACTATCTTTCCTAACATCATTACAATCGTGTGAAGAGAGAGTTTGTGTGCAGATAGGTTTGAGTCTTTCACGGTCATTTGTTGGTTTTTTTACTTTACTCATCTAACTCAAGCATTATAGGGAATCACTAAAAACAAACTTACTCTAGGAAAAGTGTCTTGTGTTGATAGAGTATCTTAACATTATAACTTAGCGTATTTTCTTGACTCTTAACCAAAGTGTGATGTTTGCTTCAACACAAGTTTCAATTGAGAAAGAGTCTTGTGTACCACTAAGAAAGACTTGGAAGAAAGGATTCTTGTACATGGAATTTGGAACCAATTAATTGTAGGATGACATATTAGCAATTTGACCCATACAAGAGTGAGAGATATTATTTGTGTGGGTTCCACACCACTTTGCTGGGTGTAAACATTAATATAACACCTTATGATTGGTGAATTCTTAATCTTACATTAAGCAATCATTCTTTGTAAAAATTTCTCATGTACAACCTAATTTAACACTTTCTCTAGACCCACTGGGTGGATCCTACCATGAGTATCTTTTTTGATAACCAAAATTGTCCTATAGTTGTGAAATAAGCTCTCATCCATAAAATTTGACTTTTTCTATTAAAAGGTACATCCTATAAGTTGAGCAACTTCTGACCTTATAACTTACTATAAGTTTGGTACATAAGAATGGAGTGAAATTAATTGAAATGAAATTGAGTTTATCACTTGACTTCTTCATGCTCTCAATTCAGATTTTTATTTCATTTCATTTCTACCATATTCTATTCCGCAAACTACATGTACATTGAGTCTTTGTTCACTCTTAACTAGTATAAAATTCTTCACTCTCTTCTTACCTTACATTAACCCAACTTAAAGTCAAGAGAGAGTTTTTATCAGTTGAAATCTTTCATTCACATTAGATGGTTTCTTTTCCTAACTAAATCCACCAACCTAAACATTAAGAGAGACTCCTCAAAATGAAACCATTAGAGTCAAAAATTTTATACCATTTTTGTATTTGTGCACATTATTTTATTAATGATACCAAAAATAAAGAACGATTCAATAATTTTTACTCGATGAGCATTCCTAAAATTAATAAAATATGCAAATAAGTCTTTTAACCAAATGATAAATTAAAAAGAAAAAAATAGCTATTTCATACGCTTCTTTTCATAACTTCTTTTTTTTTTTTTCTTTTCCTCCAAAAAAAAAATGCCCCTGGACCATATAGGCTCTACCAAAAGAACCCTTAGAGTGGGGGAAACTTCACGCGCTCTGACGGAGCGTGGGGATGGCACCTTCACCCCTTTAAAAAATAGCCGGTAGGAACTTATTGCCGTGCATGTGCAGTTATGCCGCTCGGGAGAGAGGACTTACTCTTTTACCATTTTACCCTCCTTACTTTACCAAATTACAGCTTGCCTTTTTCCGAAGTCCCTTTCTTGGTATATTATTGTAATTTTAAAGAGTATTAGGACTTATTACTTAAAAGTGCATAATTAGATTTTGGTAGAGAGAGAAATTGTAGGTTTTCTCAGCCAATAGATTCACTCGCACGGATTTCCTGAAACCCGCCGTGGTTTATACTCTCTTTCTTTCTCCTCACCAACTTCTCTTTATAACCACCTCACCCTTTCCTTTCTTCCTTAACAGGTCTCTCTCTGTTTCTCTCTCTGGGAAATCGAATTAATCACGAGAAAAGTCACCAGTTTCAGTGCGTGTTCATGGAGTCTTCGACCGCGAGAAGACCTTGTTTCATCGAAGAAGACGACGGCCTAGCTTCTCTGGCGGACATGGAAGCTGGGTTCTCCGGGAACCACCCTGTGTTCTCGAGATCTGTCTGTTACAGTGCCGCGAAGAAGGCTAATCAGAACAACAATAGTTTCAGAAACCTCTCAGTTTCTTCCGTTTCTTCTCCCAGATCTGCGAGGTTTTACGATGCTAGAGTCGAAGAACACCAGCCCCATTTCTTGGAATCTTGTTTCCTCTGCAAGAAACCCCTTGGGGACAACAGAGACATCTTCATGTACAGGTTGGTTACTGATTTTCTTTCTCTTATCATTTTAAATTTTGAATTGGAAAATGCTCAATTTGTTTACTTCATTGGACATTGGGCGTTTTACTGAACTTTTTGACCCAATTACAGAGGAAAATGGAAGAAAATCTTGAATTATTGTTTCCCTTTTGGTGAAATGAACCATTTTCGGGTCTTCCTCCCGCATTAATTTTGCATATCAATGGTTTTAATACAGTATTTTGATTTTAATTATATTTAATTGTGCATGCTTTCTTTGAAAACCAATTTAAATTCACTTATTTGGTGGGGGAATCTAATTTATTTTCAAAAAAGGAAATCTTTGAAGAGAAAACTATAGAACTGGATTCTGATGGGTATTTTTTTTTTGCAGAGGGGACACACCATTCTGCAGCGAGGAGTGCAGGCAAGAACAGATAGAAATAGACGAAGCCAAAGAAAAGAACAGAACTGTGTCTTCTTCCATGAAGGCTTTGAGAAAAGACCAGAAGAAATCAACCCAAACCAAGAACTACCCGTTTCGAACTGGCACCGTCGCAGCCGCTTAATTGACTATCCCACGAAAAACAAATCCCATTATATACCCAAATATATATATATATATATATATATATATATGGGAGAAGATATGTCCACGAAGAACGTATATATATATATATATATGGGAGAAGATATGTCCACGAAGAACGTAACCTAGGGGAGAAGCAGATCAAGACCAGTTTGCAGGGTTTGCATCTTTTTATCTTTTTCTCCTTAATCTTACTGCCATGTTTGGTTTGCGGGTAGAATCGAGTTGGAAAAAACTTGAATCTACTCCGTCAAATGCTATGTTATTCTGATGTATGCCAAACACGTAGTTGGGGTCCCGCTCTTTTTGGTTTCAACAGTGAACTGTTAAAATATGAGTATGGCTTGGGGTGTGCTCTGTACTACTGGCTCTTTTTTTATGCCTTCTTTTCTTTGTATTTCATTTCCTTGTAAGGGGATGCTCCGAAGCTCTCCATCGAGAATGATATATATAACACGTATAAATTTCTCCCTCTCTCTCTCTCTCTCTCTCTCTCTCTCTGGAATAAATTGCTTGCTTTAAAACTCAGATTTACTTTTTTTGATTCACCCATTTTAAAGGAGGAGAAGACGAAGAAGGAGAGAGAGTCGTTCAAAGTAGCAAGTTGCATGGGACGTCAACTTCAGCATCTGATTAATCTAACGGTGGTTATTGGCTTTTTGCTTGCGTTGGACGGCTAAGATGGCGTCCAGCCCACTGTTGTGCTGTGAGAGTGGAAGGGTTTTTGGTTCCAAGCATTAGGGAAAGAGAGAGAGAGAGAGAGAGAGCTTTGGGTTCCTAAACATGATTAGGCTCTGAGCTGAGGTGTATTAATGGTGTGGGGGCCCTGAGAAAATGATGACCGTTCATCATCATGATCATCAGGGTTATGTGATGTGAAGTCTGGAGCTGATGATCATCGAGTACCTTGCCTTTCATTCAATTAAGTGGAGTTACCTATGGTTTCCACATGATGAAAGCTAAGATCCTTTTTTTCTTGTTTTATTTTGGAATTTGAAGTATGATAATTACTGGGCCCAAGCCCAAATGAACTGGGCTCACTTTGGCATGGGCCAGCAGCCCACTATGAGCTCTTTGAGTGAGAAAATAAGAGTTCTTTTGCGGAATTGCAAGATTTATTGTCAATTTCTGTGAAATTATATGCACAATTTTCAAAAATTAAACTTTTAAAAAATTAGCTAAGGAGAGGTGAGGGTTCTTTAAATTTGTTTAATAATTTAAATTAAAATATTGCTTCATCAAATTTTGGTTAATCCTTTTAAATGGTTTGGTTTCAATTATATTTTTTTAACAATCTAAAATTTCAATTTGATTAATAGTTCTATAATTTAGTTGATCAAATCTAAAATTGTCGATGCCTTTAATTCTAATGAGAAACAATTGATTGAATATGCTATTAATAGGAAAGGATCGAACATTATACATATATGCGCGCGCGCGCTCACGTGGATTTATATTGTTGTAGCTAAAATTTATTTAGGAAAATTTAGATCAATCATGACTTCGATCAACTATAAAAACTAAGAGAAAACGGATTAAAGGACTTGGAGTGTACTCCGAGAGATTACTCTAATGTCTAGTTAGGAAATTTGGCAAGATTAAAAAGCGAGTGACAATGAGATGAGGGGGCCCTTTTTATAAGCATTAGAAATACCTCTTTATTGATTTCCTTACTTTAATTAATGGACGTTACCTCCTTTCCATTGATTCCTTAATGTATTTTCATTTTCAATCTTACATAAGTTAATTTCTGTCGATACCCAATTTTGACCCAAAGACCTTTTTACAGTAATTGATTAGCTTAAGAATGGTTTAAACCACTCTTGGGAGCTTTTATTACAATTATAAGTCTTTCAAAGTCTCTCAACGCCTTTTAGAGCCTCTCAAGGTCTCTCTGGGATTCTTTGGGCCTCTCTAAGCCTCAATGAGGGTCATGAAGGGGCTTTTTGTAGCTTAATTAGGCCCCGTTAGGCCTACGAGGCTTCTCAAAACCTCTTAGGGCTTTTTTGGGCCTCTCTAGACCTCAATGAGGGTTATGGGGGTCTTTTTACAACTTAATTGGGCCTTTATTGGGCTCACCTTAAAAGCACTTTTGATTAGCCCTGAGGGGTAGGAAGTAATTATCCTTATACCTAAGGACGCTCTGAGCATTTACAAAATTTTTAGGAGAAGCCCTAGCTCCATTTTCCCTATAAATAGGAAAATGAGCTAGGAAAACATAGAAGAGTTTACGCAAAAGAGCAAGAGAAAATAAAAAAGAGAAAGAAAGAAAATAGAGAGAAGAGTATACGTGGAAAAACACAAAAGAGAGAGAGTGCTTATACACACGAGCACAAGAGAACATACATAGAAAAATAAGAGAGAGAAAAAAAAAGATTGGATAAAAGAAAAAACTAGAGAAAGGAGAAAGAAAGAAAAAAGAAAGGGAGAGGGCCTTGTATGGCCACAGTTTTTTGCATACAGGTCTTGCCAAAGTGCATGTAATGGCTTCTATTTCCACACACTTTTTTTTTTTTTTTTGCATATGGATCTTGCCTCAGTGCATGTATTGGCTCCTAATTTTTAGATTTTTATGTTGGCCTAACAAGACTTAATCTTGATTTTGATAATGACAAACTAAGGAGTCTAATTGTACTTTCAAGTGAATTTACAGGCATTATATCTTACAAGCACAATAGACCATATTTAAGTTTAAAAGTCATGATGAAAACAAGCAAAATGAAGATTGGCTAAAGCTTGGATGAAAATCGAGTTTCTAGACATAAAGACTTGGATTTTATCTCATGTTTAATGTAATAGAAGTCTCATGGAAGTACTTTTTAACTTTAAGTTTGTTCTTAGGATAAACAATTGGACTTAAAAGTCCTATTTTAACAACTTGAAATTTTTTTTTTTCAAAGTTCAAAAATCTTTTCAAATGAATACATATGAATTATGGAATCAAAAATAAAAGGAAAAATGAATTTCAAAATGTTCGGGCGACCGAGGCTCAAGCTCAGTCAAATGAATGCATGAAACTGAACAACCTGGTCTGACATCAATGAGTTCGGGCGATCGACCTTATAGTTCAGTCGACCAAATGGGTATTGCTGATTGAAAAAGCCTAGACAGTGTTGGTTCAGGCGACCGAACTGAAAGTTCAGTCGATCGAACAAGTTTAGGAGACTGAACCTAAAGTTCAGTCGAATGAAAGGCTATTGCCTATTTGAAATTCATGTTTTTAATTGGTTTGGGCGACCGAACTACCAGTGACAAGATTGAATACTTTAGCATCCATGTTGGTGTGCACTAGAAGGTGTTTAGGCCTAAAGCATTCTACTGATATTCATCGCAATTGGGTGGCCCTTTTTTACTTCATCTTGGATTATTTTGGTATTAATTTTTTCTGTTTATGTTTTTGTGTCTAGGATTCCTCATCCTCATTATACATTCTTCTTTCTTCATAAATTTATTTTTCTCCACCCCCCCCCCCCCCCCCAAAAAGGCCTACAATTGAAACATCATAAAGAATAATTTCATTTTTCTAAATTTCATCATAGTTTTGGCTTTGGCAATTGCTTTAAATCCTTAAAGTTTTATATTGACACCCTTTTTAGGTTTTTAAATATGTTTTTCTATTTGGTAGTCTCATGATCCTGCTATTCAATTTTATGATCTGATAACAAAAACTTCCCCACAATTCAAATTAGGAACCTGTGTTTTACTACACCAAGTCCCTTTGCACAGCCTTTAACAATTATGAAATACATGTAATGGAGTCTAGTCAAAGCTCATCTACATTCTACAACTATGTTGATGTAGATGAGAAAGGAAAATTTGGGTTTGTTGTGATGAATAAAACCATAGTGTTTTTCGTTCTAAACTTAATTCATCATGTTTTCTCATTGCCATAATCTCCAAATTCTCAAAGTTAATTGTTGTTCAAAAATTTTGGCAACCATTTTCTAATATTTCAGTGGTAATTGCGTAAAGAAATCCTTTTTTGACCTTCAAAAGCGCCTCCTGTTTTAGCAAACCCTAGAACCACCTTTCCTTTACAAGAAAGATCAAGGTCTAAAAACATAAAGGTTTGCGCTACATAAGACTCATTAAATGGGATGGTTAAATGCCCCCCAAATGCTCCATTTTTACTTTGTTTTCTTGTCATGTTATCTGTGGAATGAACTCTTCTATTATTCATAGTGTTCTATTGTATTATGTATGTTTATATATTTATATTATTTTGTGCTAGGGAGCAAGAAAGACACTGTTGTGTGCCAAATGACAATTCATTACAATGATGGTGACAATGACAGCAGTAACTCATCTGGTTATCAAAGTGTTTTAGCTCCCTGTATCTTTGACATGAGTGTCACTAGCTCACCCATCACTGCAATTGCTCACTAAAAAAAAAAATATCTAGGCCTTTTATTTATGTGTTCCATTTCGCGAACAGTTGTTGGAATATTATACAAATACACTTCCTTTATATTCCAGAGGAACATCTTTTACATGTTTACTAATTTGTTTACTCATAGTAACTTGGTTTCATTATTTCTGTAGTATGAATGTACTTCTTTGGGTATATTTTTGCTAAGCAGACCTGTCATCTTTGGTTTCAATTGCTGCATTTTGATACTCATGTCATTCAGCTTATTGTAAACTTTTACAATTATGTATTTATCACAGATTATTCTGACTTATAGCAATCATTTTTTTTTTAAGCATCATTATGTAATTTATCTTTAAATAAAGGTGTTTGCCTTGAAGTTGGTAATCACTGGATTTCTCAGGGTGTTCTATCACATTGAACAAAAAGACTAAAAAAAAAAAGCAACTGTTTTTTTTTTAAACTTTTAATTTTGACTTTCTTTACTTAGTGCTGGCATTGGTTGTTCCTATTTTTTTTTTGGGTGGGGCGGGGATGGGGGGGGTTTAGTGATGGGGGGATAGCATTACATTTATTCCTAGGATTCTATAATAATAATTAATTACTCAGAAAAAAAAATACAACCAACACTTTAATTTCATGACGATTACCCCCCTATGTACACCAGACACACCTACATGCAAATATAACGCCCTAACCAAGCTTACTTGTGACATTCTCTCCCTTATACAATTGAAGATTGTGTAGGGTTTGACTATAAGTTGTTTTAGACTTTATCCTGAATTGTCTCAGGTCCCTTCCGATAATACTGGTGTGTGTGTGTGTGAATATAATATATATATATAGCGATAGAGAAGGATAGAGAGAGAGAGAGTGGTGTGTGTGTGTGGGTGGTGTGTGTAGTTTAACGCCCGGCTGCATGCTTTTGATAACCAAACTGGGAGAAACCCAACATGACCTAAGCAGCAGAGCATAAATCCCATAATACATAACCAAATGAATATATACTAATACAAAAAATAAATACCCACATCAATACTAGAGTACTCATTTTGCCCAAAATAATCACGGTTTACCCAAATAACCCTCAACCATCGCGGGATACAAAAACACTCCCAAAATATACTCACTCTCGACAGGCACTACTGAAGCCCCTCTATTCTATCTGCGCGCCTGATCTACTCGCCTACATGGATCACTTGAAAGAAATGTCAACACTGGGATGAGCAAATGCTCGTAGACGAAATAGTTTAGTACGTGTGTGACAAATAGCTACTATATCATGAAAATTCCTGTTTCAAATAAACATGATATCCTAAGTATATAAAATCAAGTACAAGTGATAAAATACATCCTCCCTTTCCTGTTGTTTAACATAAAAACTTCGCAGGCGTCCCGGAGGCCGCGTGGGCCCGGCGGCGAAATTAAATTATTGTTAATATTTTTCAGGAAAAAATAGTGGTGTAGGCGTCGCCACTAACCTTTAGTTGTCGGTTGAACACATATCCTACCCCAGTTAGGTAGAAATCGGTCTACAGTGACCTGAGTTGGGTCGGAGTTCGTTACGCGAGGGGAAGGTACGAGCACCGCCCCTACCACCCCTACGACTCGCCCGTTCTTAAGAACGGCCCCTATTAATTTAAACTTTACCTAATTAATCTAATAAATCTTACATTACTCCTTTTTTTGAATTGTAATAAATCATAGAAAAAATAATAGATCATCTATTTCCCTCAGGCTTAAGGTTACGTGAATGCCCAAGGCTCATATACCCCCGCAATAAAATCTAATCGGGATAAAAAAAAATCGAAAATAATTACAAAATAATACACTCCCAAATTTTGAACTCTCTAATATTTTTTTTTTTTAAGTTTAAATACTAGTTGGGGGAGGTTTTAATATATGGTAATAGCGTAATAATCAAACTCTCACAATAAACTAAAATAACATGCATGCAATAGTATTAGATAACCATATTACATATTATATAATATACAAGGATACTATAATACATCTCAATCACATGTAAACATAATGAATACTATAATGCTATCACTATATATATCAAAAGGGTAAAATTTACCATATAGGCTTAGATCCTAAATTCTAAAAAGAACCATAACATATGAATAATCAAGCCCTTAATATATTCTAACAATAAGCACTAACTGATAACAATACACAAACCATATTTCTATATGTTGATAATGTATCATAGCAACGAATTACCAATGATAATGCCACTATGAATAATAATGCTATACTCACAATTTTAATAACAATAAAGCCCTATCTAACTTTCTCGCCCTAAACAGACTATCCACTAATAGGGAAAATCAAAACCCAAAAAGGAAATCAAGTATAACAATATGGAAACAATAGAGATACACATGTATTATAATATAGAAATAGACCAAATTTGGAATCAATACTTGATTAAATGGAAACTCTGTAAATCCAAAAAGGAAACCCTAAAGGAATATAAATTAATACATACACCTAAATATAACAAATAAAATTGAAGATTAAAACGATTTTAATTGTAACATTCTATACTAATATGTTCCTTAATAATATGCACAACAAATACAACTAACAATTTTAAGAACCCTACAACAATGGTAACAAATCAATTAATATTTTTCACAAAAAAAAAATATATTTATAAATAACATGGGTAATAAATATAAATAATTAAATTAGACTGGGTATATATATACATATATATATTATATATATATATATATATATTATATACTATCTACAATTAACAATATAAGATAATGCATAACAATCATAATAAATTATTGAACAAAAAACTCCATGCAATATAAGTCAATAATGATGCTACACACAACGCTATATATAAATCCTAACATAATAATAATTGTTAGATAATAATATCATAGTAACACACAAGTGATACCCTAATAATTGCTAATATAGATATACAGAAAATAAAAATATTGATATGACAATATGAAAGAAAATAATACGTTAACTATTACCCTAACATTAATCTATTATATTATATATGTATTTGTAAGATATATGCAATATAAAAGAAAATATATATATATAGTACATATTGACACTCAACATTAGTATATATGTCTTTTATGTGTGCTGTGTGTGCGAGCGTTGTGTTTGGCAGAAACCAGAGGCAATGTGGCTCACAGGGGACTCGCCGCGAGTCTGGCAGAGGGGTTTGCCACCGATTGTTGGAAGCGGAGGTTCGCCGGGAGAACTGGATGCTCTGGTCGGCTGCTGAGGAGCTCGGTTCGTCTGCTTCTGCTGGTGGGGTGGTTGGCCCGAGGATAGGGGCTGGCGATGAATGGCCGAAGATGATGAGGTTCTCGCTGTGTTGCTCTCGTCTGTTATTGAGGCCTCGAATGGTGCAGGCAGCGCTGCAGCAGTCACCGCTGCTACACAGTTCGGGGATTGTGGCTCTGCCGTGTGGAGTTTCGGCGTGTCTGCAAATGGCTGCTGCGGTGGGCTCTGTCTTGCCGTGGAGTGAGCCTCGGGTTGGCGGCAAGGGTGTTTGCCGTGTGTGAGCGAGGACTGGTGGAGGGGTGGTGGCCTATGGCTGCTGTGGGAGACCTGGCGACGGCGACGCCGAGTGGGGGCTGTTTAGGTCGCGTGTCGGTGCAGGCGGCGTGCAGGACGGAGGAGAGCTATACTTGCGGTAGATGGTGGCGGAAAGCAAGAAGAAGAAGAAGAAGAAGAGGAGAAAAGAAAGCAAAATTTTTTTTTCGTTTGCTGTGTGCTGCCTTCGTGCGTGCTGTCGCAGCCCCCCCCCCCCCTCCTCTGTTAAAATCTCAACCCTAAAAATTCCCTTCTTCCTCCTTTCCTTGTTTCATTTTTTATTCCCTTCATATTTTAATGGTAATAATATATATATAGTAATGACAGAAAAATCATAATATAATAATAATACAAGATAAATAAATAACCTAGTACTAATAATAATATAATAAAGATCTAAATAATAGCGACAACAATAATAACAATAATAATAATAATATAACGGAACTAAATATAATAATAATAAATAGTATAATAAAGTAATCAATACTATAATAATAATAATTAAAAATAATGTCAATAATAATGTAAAATAATAATAATAATAATAATAATAAACAATATAAATAGAACTAAAAACAAAAAGTAATTAATAATAATACTCATGAAAATAATAATATAAATAATATAATAGTAATATAGTAATAACAATACGAATGATAATAAAAATAATAAAAATAATAATTAAAATAATAATAATAATATAATAAAGTACTATTAATAATACTAATAGAATATAAATACAGAAAATAATATCATACAATAACAAGATTAGTTAATATGAATAAAATAATCATAATAATAATAATAATACGAATAAATAATAATCTGAATAATATCAATAATAATATAATAGTAATACATATATTGTCCTGGTTAAAAGGTGGGTTGTCTACAGCGCCCCTCTTTTTAGGATTCGATGCTTCAAAGTAAAAGTAAGATCTCTCCTACGTTATTTGTGCAACAAACCTGCAAAGATAAAGACGCTGATTGTGGACCAGCCCATTTTACCGGAAGAGACAAAATGATGTGTGAAATCGATTTGTCATGTATGCTTGAGAGCACCTGAAATGACTTTGTTCGAGTGTAGGAACCCGAGCTATAGTTCATGGAGAGTGGTGGCCTTGAACCGGGTGTAGGAACCCGAGCTATAGTTCCCGGAGTGGGTGACACTTGAACCCTTTGTAAGAACCCGAGCTATATGCACTGAGGTGACTTGCAAACCGGGTTGTAGGAAACCCGATCGTATGTGCACGGAAGGTGACTTGCAGCTGGTGTAGGACCCGGGCTATAGTGCACGGAAGTTGGGACTTGCACCGGGTGTAGGAACCCGACTATAGTTCACGGAGGATGATTGGCACCGGGTGTAGGAACCTGAAGCTATAGGTTCATGTGGGGGTGACTTGCATCGGGTGTAGGAACCCTAGCTATAGTTCAACAGAGGGTGACTTGCAACCGGGTGTAGGAACCCGAGCTATAGTTCACACGTAAGGGCGACTTTCAACGGGTGTAGAACCCTAGCCTTAGTTCATGGGAAGGGAACTTGCACCGGGGGTAGGAACCCTAGCTATAGTTTCACGAAGGTTGACTTGCACCGGGTGTAGGTAACCGAGCTATATTCACTGAGGATACTTGAACTGGGTGTAGGACCCCGAGCTCGAGTTCACACGGAAGGGTGCTTGCACGGGTGTCGGAACCCGAGCTTATTTCACCGGGGTGACTTGCAACGGTGGAGGAACCCGAGCTATAGTTCCCAGATGGGTGACTTGCACCGGGTGTAGGAACCCGAGCTATAGTTTCACTGTAATGACTTTCACCGGGTGTAGGAACCCGATCAAGTCATTGGGTTTGACTTGCAATCGGGTGTAGGACCCAGCTATGATTTCACATAGGTGACTTTCAACCCGGTGTGGAACCCGAGCTTAGTTCACAGAGGGTGACCTTGCAACCGGGGTGTAGGAACCCGAGCTATAGTTCACGGAATGCGACGTGCAACGGTGTAGGAACCCGAGCTATAGTTTAATGGAAGGTGACTTGCCCCGGGTGTAGGAACCCCGAGCTATAGTTTCACGAAGTTGACATTGCACCGGGTGTAAGAACCCGAGCTATAGTTCTCACGGATGTGACTTGCACCGGGTGTAGTAAACCCGGCTATAGTTTCACATCCGAAGGGTTTACTTGCACTGGGTGTAGAACCCGAGCTATAGTTTTCACATAGGGTAGACTTGCATCGGGTGTAGGAACCCTAGCTATAGTTCACGAGGGTGACTGCACCGGGGTAGGAACCCAAAGAAACAAGCCTTAAAGTTCACGTAAGGGCGACTTGCAACGGTGTAGGAACCCGAGCTATAGTTCATTTAAGGTGAACTTGCACCGGTGTATAGGAACCCGAGCTTATAGTTCATTAAGGTTGACTTTGCACACGGTGTAGGAAACCGCGAGCTTAGTTCACCTGCGGATGACTTGCACCGGTGTAGGACCCGAGCTAGTAGTTCACGGAGGGTGACTTGCACTGGGTGTAAGGAACCCGAGCTATAGTTCCCCGAGGGTGACTTGCACCCGGGTGTAGGAACCCGAGCTATATGGTTCAACGGAAGGGTGACTTGCACCGGGTGTAGGAACCGAGCTATAGTTCACGGAAAGGTGACTTGCACCGTTGTAGAAACCCCCGGCTATAGTTCCGAAGGGTGACTTGCACTGGGTGTAGAACCCTAGCTATAGTTCACAAGGTGACTTGCAACCGGGTGTAGGAACCCGATCTATAGTGCACGAAGGGGACTTGCAACCGGGTGTAGGAACCCAGCTATAGTTCACGAAGGGGACTTGCCTGCACCGTGTGTAAGGAACCCGAGCTCTAGTTCACTAGAGGGTGACTTGCACCGGTGTAGGAACCCGATCTATAGTTCACATAGGGGGAACTTGCACCGGGTGTAGGAACCCGATCTATGTTCACGGAAGGGCGACTTTGCACGGTGTAGGAACCGAGGCTATAGTTCGGAAGGTGACTTGCAGCACCGGTTGGTAGAACCGAGCTAAGTTTCACGAGGGTGACTTCACCTGGTGTAGGAACCCGACTAATTAGTTTCACGGAGGATGACTTGCACCGGTTAGGAACCCGAGCTAATAGTTCAGGAGGGGGACTTGCAATCGGGTGTAGGAAACCCGAGCTATAGTTAACAAGAGGGTGACTTGCAACCGGGTGTATGAACCCGCGCTATATTTCACAAAAGGGGGACTTGCACCGGGTGGTAGGAACCCGACTAATTCACGGAAGGGCGACTTTTGGCAACGGGTGTAGAACGACGACTATAGTTCATGGAAGGTGACTTGCAACCGGTGTAGAACTCGGAGCTATAGTTCACGAAGGGTGACTTTGCACTGGGTGTAGGACCCGAGCTATAGTTCACCGGAGATGACTTGCCCGGGTGTAGGAACCCGAGCTATAAGTTCATCGATGGGTGACTTGCATCGGGTGTAGGAACCCGAGCTATAGTTCACAGAGGTTGACTTGCACCCGAGTGGTAGGAACCCGAGCTATCGTTCAACAGAGGGTGACTTGCACCGGGTGTAGGAACCCGAGCTATGTTCCCGGAAGGGCGACTTGCAACGGTGTAGGAACCCGATCTATAGTTCATGGAAGGTTGACGTGCACGGGTGTATGAACTCGGCTATATTTCCCGAATTTGACTTGCACCGGGTGTGGGACCCGAGCTATAGTTTTTCACGAATGATGACTTTGCACCGGGTGTAGGAACCCGACTATAGTTCATGAGGGTGACTTGCATCGGTGTAGAACCAGCTATCGTTCCGAAGGGATGACTTGCACCGGTTGTAGGACCCAGCTATAGTTCATGAGGGGTGCCTTGCATCGGTGGTAGGAAACCGAGCTAATAGTTCATGGAGTAATAACTCAAACATTAGTTAGACAAGGTCGTTTGATAAATATCAAAGAGAATGCAGACAAGAGGGTAATGACTAGAATGTAGTAGTGCATGTATTCTTCTACTGTGGTGCCAGAACATGGGGATAAATGTTTGCTACATGTTTTTCATGCAATGCCCTAAATGTGTGGTAATGAATGAGGAAATGCCTCAAAATCTTGTTCCCCTGGTGCGTCTATGATCATAACCTCAATCTTTCATCTGGCCATGCTTTGGATACTTGCCACCTCGTTAACTGACTTGGCTCAATTTTCTTATTCCCCCCAGCATGGAGAACGATGGACTTGGCTAAAAGATACCACTCACTAAAAAATCTGCCTCATTGCTGGATCTACAACTCAATATTACCCTATTTGCTTAATGCAATTTGCATAGGGAGACAAGTTTGACACGACAATTGCCTCGTTGGCAATGCATAGTAAAAGCTCTCAGTTCATATGAAGGCCACAACCTCCTCAGATTCTGCTTATTCATCGGTTGTCCACAACATTTCCAAGCTCTAAGTCATATGTGCTGATCATCATTGCCTGAAACATGAACATCTAGCGAACTCTTTTGATTACCCTACCCATTCTTTGAGACTATGAAACGGGTAATATTTTTTTTTGTTTTAAGAAATATCCAACCATGTAATTGTAACATCCCTTTGCTATATCAAAAGGTCATATAGTGCAAGATGACTAGTTTACCAGACTTAATGTCAGGTCAAAGGAAAAAAATTATTACAGTATTCAAAAAAAGTCGAAGCACATGATGTTCAGGGTTCAAGCTTACTTCCCCTGTGACTGATTTGTTTTTTTTTTTCCTTTTCGTCGATGACCCAACATTTCTCCCTCTTTCACCTTTATTCTGTGCGGAACCCCTTATAATTCGCAAGTTAAAATATTGCCTCAGGTTCAGTTCATCTGTTTTGATCTCAAGATGGTCTAAGACTCTGACGAAACGTAGGCCTTGGGGAGTAGGTTTTCTGAAGAGAGGAAAACTATGGCTTCAAAATCCCAACCCATAATGACATTCTCTGCCCCCAGTTTAGTTGAGGCACTTTGTTTGCTTTGATCCGAACTGTCTTTTGAACAAGCTGCCTACGTACCTTTTCAGGATCGGTCATTACGTAGGTCAGACTCAATCATGAGTCTGACAAATCATAGAGGACAACAAGTATACCAATATGGTCAGGTTTTATCTGGATGTAATATAGGTAGGGGTACGGGTTAAAGAAAGAAAGAAGTAAATAAGGCTTAAATCAGCACTTTCATTAAGAGCAACTTGGTCAAAGACACATGCCAGTATGTCCCTTATTTCTTTCTCTTTTCTTCTTTTCCATTTGGCTTTTGCTGTGCTCCCTTTTGTTTTTTCTCTTTAATGAAGGGATTTGGTCATTTTTGGTTGCCTCGTTGGGCCTATAACTTGAAATTGCCCCAATATGGGGTGTGACCTTTGACGGGTTAATCAAAAATTGAATTTTCCAGGCTCACAGAAGGCTTGCAAAGGATCTCTTTTTGTTCTTTTTTGGGTAGCAAAAAAGATGGCGTGCCATCTTTAGAGTAGCCACTTGTTGTCTCATATGACTGGACCAGACCCTAAAGGACCCCTTATCCCTGGTTAAATTTTGTAATGACTTTTGAAAAATACATGGTTTTCATTAGGCTCAATTTGGTATCCAAATGGTAAATTGTTATTTGGCTTTTTGTAGGAGGAAAGCAGATCTGCCAACGATGGCCATCTATCATTTGATCAAAACATGAATAATGAACAGTCATAGATTTATGAAGCAAATATCGTCATTTGTATTGAATTGAAGCCACTTTGCTCCCGTGAGAGTTTACAGGGTTCTAAGAAAAATATTTCTTACCGCATCTGCGTTTGTGGGTTGCCACCAGATCGGCTCCATCCATGTCTGAGAACAAAAGGCACCTCCTGAATGCGTTCTTTTACCAACATCCGGCCCTTCAAATTTGGGTCCATACCTCTGGGTCAATTAGGAATGTAAAATCTTTTTCAAAACGAGATCTCCTCTTGAAACGTCGAAATACGCACTTTCTTGTAAAAGCTCTCATCTCTCTTTGGGTATAACTGACCATGAACTATAGCTGTCAATCTTTTTCTTCAATGTAGAATCAACTGTCATATCTAGATTGCACCAATTCTGCTTTCTTTTTTGGTTAACTCTGCTTCTTTAAGACTCGTAACGATGGAATCTCAATTCTATCGGAATACAGCCTCATTCCATATACCAAAGAGAAAGGGGTAGCCCCTGTAGATGTGTCGAACAGTGCGGTCCGAAGGCCAATTAAAGCGAAAGGTAACTTTAATGCCAATATTATAGGTCCCTGTCATTTTGTCCAAGATTGCTCTGATGTTCTTATTGGTTGACTTCCACTGCTCCATTGTTTGGGGTCGATAGGGGCTGAATATGATGCTTGACCTTGAATGACTGCATAATTTTTGTAATGACCTCGTTGGTCAAGTTTTAGCATTGTCTGATATTATCCTTTCTGGGATCCCATACCTGACAAATTAATTCTCTCTGATAAAAACGATGATGACATTTTGAGTGACATAGGTATGATGCTGTCTACCCATTTTGTGAAGTAGTCAATGGCCACGAAAATTGAATCGATGCCCATTACTGGCCTTCGGGGTTATTGATCGAGTCACATCAATGCCCAATGCTGAGGAAGGCCAAGGTTGTTTGTAGATTAAAACCTGGAGTTGAGTGGGTGGGACTTGTAGGCGATCTCCATAGATTGAAACTGATGGCCTTCGAACATACTCCATACAATCCCGTTCCATGGTTTATCAATAGTATCCATCATGTAGGATTTTCGGCCCGCCAACGAGTGTTCCTCCCGCATGGGTCCCACAAACGCCGTCGTGTACTTCTGTATGATTTGTCCTTGCCTCTTGCACTCCACGCACCGTAGGAGGGTCATATCATGATTCCTTTATACAATATCTCCACATCTAAGAAGAATCCACAAGCTAGTCTCGAATGTCTTTCGGTCATTATTAAAGGCTCCTGGGTGATACTCCTTTCCATTGAATGTATGTTTTGATATCATGAAAACCATGGCTTTCATCAGCTTATTCTGTCATTATAACAATAGCTGGACCCTAGGCATACTTATCGAAATGGGGTTCAATCTCTATCCGGACTCAACTTAATTAAAGATGCCAATGTGCTAGCGCAAGGGATTAAGTACTCTCTCTCGGTTGTAATGCGAAAACCAAACTGATGGCATCGAATTCCGCATCATTCTGAATGAACTCCATGGTATGGTATTTAATTTTCGGAATCTCGGGTTCCACTGTCCAGTCAACTGATAAATTACCAAAGAGGAACTCTTGTTCAATCAATTTATTATGCCTCGGTCAATAGCCGCCTGAAGCCCAAAACACGCTTAATACTCTGCTAGATTTATGGTACACGAAAGGTGAGTTTGGCTGTGAGATGGGTAATACTTACCCTCTGGTGATATGAGTACAGCCCCTATTCCATGCCCCCAACGTTGGTGCCCCAATCAAATAGCATCATCACCCAAAATTACCTTCCTTTCTTGATTCATTGAATCAATATCTTGAGTCAGGAAGTCAAACTCCATGGATTGGTAAATTAACGGCCCTATCAGCCAACTATTCTTGTATAATGCTCCCGTTGATGGATGTTCCGTCAATAGGTAATCATATTCAGTCAACAGCATTGCCAACGAGCCATTCGTCCTGTTACTGCAGGTTTCTCGAAAACATACTTAATCGGATCCATTTTAGAAATCAGCCATGTTGTGTAATACAGCGTGTATTGCCTTAATCTACTAACCACCCACACCAAAGCGCAACACGTCTTCTCCAGGTTAGAGTACCTAGATTCGTATTCCGTGAACTTTTTGCTTAAATAATAGATGGCGCGCTCCTTTCTTCCAGACTCATCGTGTTGTCCTAACACACACCCCATGGAATTCTCTGATACTACTAAGTACAATATAAGAGGCCTTCCAGGTACAGGGGGAACCAAAACTGGAGGGTTCAATAGATATTCTTTTATTTTCTCAAATGCTTTCTGACATTCTTCACTCCATTTTTCGGGGTTATCCTTCTTCACCAGCTTAAATATGGGCTCACAAGTAGCAGTCAACTGAGATATAAATTGAGCTATGTAGTTCAATTGGCCTAGGAAGCTCCTGACTTCTTTTTCGGTTTTGGGACTAGGCATTTCTCGAATAGCTTTTATTTTATCTGGGTCTACTTCAATCCCTTTTTCACTTACGATAAATCCCAACAATTTTCCTGAAGAAGCTCCGAATGTACATTTTTCTGGATTTAATTTCAGTTGACATTTTCGTAGCCTTTTAAATAGCTTCCTTAAGTTCATCACATGGCTATACTCATCTCGGGACTTAACAATCATGTCGTCCACATATACTTCTATCTCCTTATGCATCAAGTCATGGAATAATGTTACCATGGCTCTCTGATAGGTTGCCCCTGCATTCTTTAAACCAAAGGGCATAACCTTGTAGCAAAAGGTCCCCCATAAGGTGATAAATGTGGTCTTCTCTTTATCTTCTGGGGCCATCTTAATTTGATTATATCCAGAAAACCCATCCATGAATGTAAACAAGGCATGTCCCGCTTTATTGTCTACCAGCACATCTATGTGTGGAAGTGGGAAATTATCTTTAGGGCTAGCTTTATTCAAGTCTCGATAGTCAACACAGACTCTCACTTTTCCATTTTTCTTCATTATTGGAACTACATTGGCCATCCACTCTGGATATTTGGCTACTTCTAAAAAACCAGCCTCAAACTGCTTCTGCACCTCTTCTTTTATTTTGATCAACATATCAGGGCGCATTCTCCTCAGTTTCTGTTTTACTGGTTTGCTATCTGGGTAAATGGGTATTTTATGTGTTACTAAGTCCGTATCCAAACCCGGCATGTCCTGATATGACCACGCGAAAACATCTTGGTATTCCTTCAAAAGGTTTATCATTTCGCATCTTTCTTTTCCTCCCAACAGTGCCCCGATTTTTACTTCTTTTGGTTCCTCATTAGTCCCCAAATTTATTGTGACCGTGGGGTCACTACTGCTTAAAGTTGGTTTTTCATCTGATTTCAACATTCTTTGCATTTCAGGTGATAAGTCAGTCTCCTCTTCTATTTCAGCTTCTAGGATTAAGTTTTCAAAGTTAACATCAATTTCTGGCTCTTGAATACTGGTATGATTATTTTCCCTATCCCTGCATAAAACAAAGGTAAACAATTCTTTGACAAATGACCCAATGATGCAATAAATGCGAAAGAAATGCATACTGGTTTTATTGATGAAAAAGACAAACAGTCCGAGGCAATAATGTCCACGGATTACAAAAAAGAAAGCAAAATGAGCAAAAGCCATTACATGAAGTGAATTGGGTAATCAAAAGATGTCCAGTTCTGAATTTCTGCTCCTGTCAATAGGTAGATCCATCTACTTGAGTCATTCATGTGGTCCCCTGATTCCAAGGCCAATATGCTCATTTGTTTCATTTCTTCCTCAAGAGTGACTTGATTGCCCTTTCGAAAGGTCTGATTCATTGGCGGGACTTCTATCCCCCACTTGGTACTTACTCTTCCTGTGCGCCTCTCGATTCGGATTATTCTTTTCTCTTCTGCCTTCTTCTTATGGTCAGCTAAAGTAGGAGCATATCCGATGCCGTATCTCTCATTCATGCCTTCTGGTAACAATGGCATTGCGATGCCCTGAAGATACTTCCCCAACCCTTTTCCCGGGCAAAACCTTGATTTAATCATTTCAGCGGCCACCATGCGCGTGGAAGAAGAGATCCGAGGTTGAGGGATAAAAGATCCCTCCATTATAGTAATGACGTTGATGATCTCAAATGCTCGGAATGAATCTTCATGGGCTTCTTCAGCTGCTTCCACATAGGGAGTGGAAGAAGGTTTAGTAACCATTATATCGGTTTCTCCATAAACACATACCAGTTTATCCCCTACTACAAACTTCACTCGCTGATGCAAAGAGGAGGGAACTGCCCCAGTATTATGTATCCAAGGCCTTCCCAAGAGACAACTGTATGAAGGCGTAATATCCATGACTTGAAAAGTGATATTGAAGGTTACGGGTCCAATCTGAATAGGGATGTCAAGTGACCCTACTGACTCTCTTCGTGTCCCATCGAAGGCACGCACCACCAAATTGTTTGGTGTCACATAAGAAGGGTCAATGGGTAACCTTTGCAGTGTAGTCATTGGCATAACATTGAGGGATGATCCATTATCTATCAGGACTCGAGACATCATATGATCCTTACATTTGGTGGATATATGCAGCGCCTTGTTGTGCCCCTGGCCTTCTGGCGGAATTTCTTCATCAGTAAAAGTGATGTAATTGGAGGCTGCTAGACTTCCGATCACATGATTGAATTTATCAACGCTGATATCTTAGGGAATGTAGGCTTGATTTAGGTCTTTAAGCAACGCCTCCCGATGGGTTTCTGAATTTAGTAGAAGTGACAAATCAGATATGTGAGCCGGCATTTTCTTTAGTTGGTCCACAATGTTGTACTCGCTATGCTTTATTATCTTCAGGAATTCTTCGGCCTCTCCATTAGATATTAGACTTTTCACTGCCCGGTCCGGTTCCCCTGCATTCTGTCGATTTGTTTTAGAAGAATCTGGCATATACACCCTACCACTTCGAGTTATCCCTTTCACCCCTGCTATATTGCTGGTGCTTCCTTCGACATACGCTTCACATTCATATTTCCAGGGTACTGCTTGGTTACTCTTGTATGGGAATGGCCTGGGAGTAGAGATCACCAAGCGAGCTGGCGCTTCCTGTGTGGGAAGAGCCTTGTTCATGGTAGGTATGAATGGTTGATTAGTGCACTGATGATATACCGGCCTGTTTTCCCCAATGACTGCAATCTCTCCACTTTTGCGGGTACAACCAATCTCTATAAACTTGTTATCCACCATCTTTTGCAAAAACATTCTAAAAGTTACACACTTTTTCACAGATCTTCCTTCTTTACTCTGACATAAACAAAGTGCATTAGTGGGGCAAACAGCCTCTTGCCCTATCCGACCTGCCGCAATAAGTTCATTTGAACACCCAATCTAAAGACATTTGTTCAAAATCCACCTCATTCGTCCCTTCTTCTATCATTCCGACATTGTTACCCCCATGATTGGGCAAAGGGTTCCCTTGAATTCCTGGTTGTTTATCATCAAATGCTAGCCATCCGGCTTCTCTTAGTGTTTGAACCTTATTTTTGAATGCCCAACAACGTTCAATAGTGTGCCCGGGAGTGTTAGCGTGATATGCACACTTGGCTTCGGGGTCATACCATTGTGGAAAAAGGTGCCGTAACGACCGTTCCAGGAATGACTGAAACTAAGTTCCTCTCCATCAATTGTGGGAATAATTCTGAGTATGTCATTGGAATAGGATCTATCCTTCTCATATTTCTCTGGATGCCTCTATCATGAGTTCGCATATTCGGTTGGGCGGGCATGGCCCCGGAAGG
The DNA here is from genome assembly GCF_029873635.1 of Malania oleifera. NCBI lineage: Eukaryota > Viridiplantae > Streptophyta > Magnoliopsida > Santalales > Ximeniaceae > Malania > Malania oleifera. The sequence continues at coordinate 4,824,839 of NC_080425.1, read as the reverse complement.
AACAACTTGGGGTCTACCTCCCGTATGAACTGTCTGATTGACAGAGGGCTCGAAAACAAAATTCCTCCTAGCCCCTTGGTCATGCTCTCTTTGATATTGTTGTCTTTGAACCATCTGGACCTCTTCTTCCTTTTTCTTGCTTGTCCACTTCTTGCCTAGACCAGTCTCTGTACTAATACTTTTAGTTCTCCCGACTTTGATGGCCGTCTCAATCCTCTCTCCGGTAGAAACAATGTCCATGAAGTCATGGGGGGTTGCCCCTAGGAGATGCCCGAAGTAAGGATCTTTCAAAGTATTCACAAATAGGGAAATAGCCTCCCTATCTTCCACCGGAGGATTGACTTGGACAGACATGTCCCTCCACCTATATGCATATTCTCTAAATGTTTCGGTGGGCTTCATTTGCATACTCTGCAAGGTCATACGATCGGGTGCCATTTCTATAACATGGCGGTATTGAGCTATAAAAGAATTAGCCAGGTCTTTCCATGTGCGGATCCGAGTCCGATCTTGTTGAATATACCACCTGATGGCTGCCCCTGTCAAGCTGTCTTGAAAGCAATGCATCATTAGTCTCTCATTATCGGAATGGGCAGCCATTTTTTGGCAATACAGGCGCAGGTGAGTTCGAGGACAATTAGTTCCATTAAATTTTTCAAAATCTGGTACTTTGAATTTTGGTGGCAGGGTGACCTTTGGCACGAGGCACAAATCATTGGGATCTACAGAGTCAAATGTATTGGATCCTTCAATAGCTTTCAGACGTTCCTCTAGTACATCGTATCGACGTTCAGTTTCAGATCTGTTCACCCCCAAATCAGAAGCTAGTAATGGGGGAGTCCCCACTACTGGAAACCCTTGTGCTGGTATATTAGGGATGAACGGGGGTATACTTGGCATTGAACCCTCCATGACGCCAGGTAGTGGAACTGACGTTTGTTCACGCACTGGGGTAAACCCTGGAGGATGAGTGGGGTCCATATCTGTCTCCGGATCATTCTGCACTGCTTTTCCTTTGTTCGTCAACGATTCTAGGATCTTGCTCATTTTTTCATTCAATTCTTCTTGTCCTTGCTCTATGCCCAGGACTCTACCTTCCAACTGTTCACTCATTTCTTTTGCCCTTCTCCTGGTATTGTATTGATGCGTGACAGTCTCAATGTTGCTTGCTCAGACGAATTCTGTGGCTAGGCACTGCAAACCAAAACTTTCCCCTTTTAGAACTACGAATGCGTAGGTATGAATGTATGAAATGTGATGGTCTTTTTAAGACATGTGTAAAATTCACAAATATAAAACATATGTATGCAGCCTAATGTACTTTAACCAAGGTTCATGGAAAAGATCATCATCATTCTAGAAGAAAAATCTGCTTTTCATTAAAAGGATCCTTTTATACAATATGTCATTCATCCCTGTTCCTTATTTTTATTGCCTACAACACTTTCAGAAATAATCCAATCGAATATTGAACCAAGATCTGCTCATGATTTCATAACCTCTACATCTTGCTGTGTCATCTTCTTATGCAAAGCTCGGAACTTGGCTTCCCAGTAGCCAGCTTTTGTTATGCACGGCTCCATCTTTTCCAGAACTTGGTTATATTTCCCTCTCTGCTCATCCCACTGATTTTCTAATTCCTGTATGTAAAGTGATTTCTTTTCATTTTCAGTTCTGGCTTCTTCTAACATCTGAGACTTCTGGTCCAATGCTACTTGGAGTGCTCGTCTTTTCTTTCTTAATGCCATTATTTCCCTTTCTGATTGTAAACACTGAGCTTTCTGTCGCTTGATTTTTCGACGATAGAATGTAACCAACTTCTCTTCTTTTTGCCTTTCTTGTTGATCCTTCATTACTACCCACATTGCTTTTTCTTCTGCTAATCGTAGCCCTTCTCGCAAATTTTGCTGTATGTCTTCTGCTGGTGCCTTTGTTTGGGCTATAGGATCCCTCGCCATTTTTTGACCTGTGAATTCACTCTGTTAGTCAACCATAGTTCATAGTTTCTTTGAGTACCTGAACCTTGATGGCCTGATTCTATTAAGTACACATATCTCCATGCTACTGTAAATTCTCGGACTCGTCTTTGATCATCACCTGTTTCGTTCGAGAATCGAGAATTAGCCAGTCCGTGTGTCATGGGTATAAACTGGGTTGCCCCTATTTGCCTTCTAAGCATAAGGGGCGCATACGCTATCCCACCCCAAGGGCCAAGCAGAGGCACCCATGGGAGATTTCCACACCTGTATATGACATTGGACGGGCCCATCCATGGTGCTTGCCAAACGAGTCCCCTGCTGACTAAATGTCGTAGTCTTGACTTCCATTCAAATTTATTGGCATGTTTTTCCCACTGGACGGTTTCGAATTCTGCTAAGGGAATTCTGAGTGTCGAGTAGGTGGCACGAAAAGACCCCGGGGTGCAAGGTAAGTGACTCATTATCCATACATACAGTAGGGGCACACAACATCTCATTCTCGTATGTCTTTTGACCTGACACTCATGGGGAGATCGAAAAGTCTCGGCTAGGATTCCAGGGACTGGGTTGATTCCTTCCTTTACCTGTGCTACAAAAGAAATAGTATTCTGATCGATAGTTCCTACCTCCTTTGGAAATATGATTAATCCATAAATAGCTAAGGCTAACATATGCATCTGAGCCTCTTCCCCATCTTCCTTTTCTAATAGTCGCTTCAAGCATGGCCAGGTGATTTTTGTATCTTCTGTCTTCTGAAATTTAACCCCGATGACGTCATGCAATTCTTTTACAAAAGATGCTCTAGGATCATGCACGTAAGTTTTGTAGGGCGTCGTTAACTTAGCTAAATGCAGCAAGGAGGTATATTCCTCAATAGTTGGTGCCATGTCTACTCCATCCATAGTGAAGCAACAATACGAAGGATTCCAGAATTCCACTAGCACCTCGATCACATGGAGATTTACGAACACATGAAGTAAGAACCCAATATGCCCATACAGTTGTGAAAATTTCAGCCGGCGCTGAGGTGACCACCCCTTCCAAATGACTCTCAGTTCTTCCAAAGAGTTTGACCGAGTATTTAGGTTGACTCGATCTAGTACCTCGATCACTGATTCCTTATCCACGCTATCTCCCCATTGACTTTGCTGATTCTCAGAGTATATCTGTACCGCGGACTCCTTTTCAAGCGTGACTATAGTGTCTTCCATGAATGACTTTTATCTTTTCCAAAATCTTGGCTAAGCACAAGGTATGCCTACATGGATGTAATATATCAGGCACAGTATGATAAGTTTAAAGTGATGACATTGCACAAAGAAAAATGAAGCTTTTATTTCAAACTTAGGGTGTATCTAGTGCTCAAACACATACAAACACGGATATGAACATATACGCAACCTATCGGGCATGATCATGTATGAAATGAAGTACATGAATGCAATGTATGCAATGAATGTTTGTGCATGGATGCAACTAGTGCAATTACACATACAAATAGAGATATGACCATGCATGTGACTTATCATGCATTATTATGTGTGAAATTATGCATGAATGCATGGATGCAATGTAATCCTAACTAACTACTTTGTCAGCATTCTACGAAAAGTCCCACTAATGAGAGATTTCAAGATTAAGACAATCACAATTTCAATTCGATTCTTCTCTCAATCATTCTTTTCCTTGATGACGGTCCATGGACCTCAGATTCTATGAGGGGTCAAATTATGATCTGAGGTTGGGGTTGACCCAGGTTAGTCAACCCACTGGATTTGTTTAATACGGGCTTGTGGACTTTAGGGTGCATTTGGGCCTTAAGTATATTAAAATATGGGCTTCAATATATTTCATAATGGGATCAGGCCCTAATTTTAAAAGGACTTGGGCTTGGATTGCTTAGAAAAAGTTAGCCCATATTTTTAGACAATAGGGCCGAAGCCCACTTTTGAAATCTGGGTTTTAACCTTTTTTGAAAATCAGGCTTGGGCCGAGTTCTTACTTAGGAAAAGGTCGGGCCTGGGTTTGTTTTTAAAGAATTGGGCCCAAGTTATTTGAAAAGGGTTGGGCCGACCCATATTTTAAAATGCTTGGGCCAAGTGCTTCATGTTTTGAAAGGATGGGCCTTGGACTCATTATTGGGCTTTTTCAGAATATTGACAAAGTAGGATGCATGTCTAAATTGATATCAAATACACGGTATAATACAAAGTATCTCACAACATATATACAACACACTATACATGGAGAAGGATGTGGCTCCTGTCCCAACCTAGGGTAGGTACGTATATATAGGGTTCTTCATGGCTCTATCCTAGTTAGGGAAGACTATAGACAAGTACGTGTGGGTAGGCTCTAATCCCTATATAAAACAGGTTCCCAATCTAACCTCCATCCTTACCCAAAAGGGGTTTGGACAAAGTTTAAACTGAGTGGAGTGGTTCGCGGGTCCCCACAAGCCCTGCCACATGGGGACAAACGCTATTACACTCCTATCTAATCCTAGTAAGGAAAGCTCGGGTATAGAGCGTGAGAGTGTGTGAATTTAATTTTTAACCTAATCCCACTATCCCCACATTTATTCACATGCTATAAACAATATGGAAACAAGATATTTACAATTAATATATATATATTCAAAAGATAAGGAAACACAATATATGCAATTAATATGTTTATTCACAAAAAAATTTGGAAACAAAAATAAGGAAACAAAATATTTACGATTAGTATACAAAATATCTATAATTAATTTACTTTTTCAAAATATCTTAAAATTAATATGCTTTATTCAGAATATTTGGAAATAAAATATCTATAATTAATATTCACAAAATTAGGAAACAAAATATATTTTAATTAATTTTGGTTATTTACAAATTATGGAAGTAAAATATTTACAATTAATCAAGGTTATTTATGAATTACTATATTTACAAAATAAGGAGTAATTAAAAGATTTATTAAATTTAAACTTGGGATAATTTTTAATTAATTAATGGCTCCACTCTCTAAGTCCCCAGCGGAGTCGCCAAGCTGTCGCGGCGTCCCGGGAGCGCGTGTGCCCCGGGCGGCGAAATTAAAATTATTTTAATATTTTCAGGAAAAATATGGTGTAGGAGTCGCCACTAACCTTTAGTGCGGTTAGAACACATGATCACTACCCCGTTAGGGGTAGAATCGGTCTACATTACCAGAGTTGGGGTCGGGAATTCGGTTACGCGAGGGGAAGGTACGAGCACCCCCTACGCGCCCGTTCTTAAGAACGGCACCTAATTAATTTAAAATTATCCCTAAGTTAATCTAATAAATCTTTACATTACTCCTTTTTATGAATTTATAAATACATAGGAAAATAAATAAATATATACATATATTCCCTCAGAGCTTAGGGTACGTGATGCCCAAAGGCTCATACCCCCGCAATAAAATCATAGGGATAAAAAAAATCGAAAATAATTTACAAAATACACTCCCAAAATTTTGGAAATCTTCTAGAGTTTTTTTTTTTTTTAAGTATTAAAATACTAGTTGGGAGGTTTTAATATATGGTAATAGAGTAATAAGCAACTCACAATTACTAAAATATCATGCATGTCAAAATAAGTAATTAGATACCATATTACTATATATATATTAATATACTAAGGATACTATAATAAATCTCATCACATGTAAACATAATAGAAATACTATAATGCTATCACTATATATATCAAAAGGGTAAAAATACCATATAGGCTTAGATCCTAAAAATTCTAAAAATACCATAAACAATATGAATTAATCAAAGCCCTAATATATTATAACAATAATGCACTACTTGTAACAATAACACAACCAATATGTATATATGTATATATGTATCATAGCACATAATTACCAATGATAAATGCCACTAGAATAATAAGGTCTATACATCACAATGTTAATAACAATATAAGCCCTATATAACTTTAATCTGATCCTAAACAATAATATCCAATAATAGGGAAGAAATCAAACCCCAAAAAGGAAATCAATGTATAACAATATGGAAACAATAGATACACATGTATGATAATATAGAAATAACCAAATTATGGAAATCAATACGTGATTAAATGGAAACTCTGTAAATCCAAATAAGGAAACCCTAAAAATGAATATGAAATTTAATACATACCCTAAATATAACAAAAATATAAACTTGAAGATTAAAACGAATTTTAATTGTAACATTTCTATAACAATAATAATGTTCATTAAATAATATGCACAACCAAAATACAAACTAACAAATTTTAAGAACCCTACAACAATGGGAACAAATCAATTAATATTTACAATAAAAAAAATATATGTATATATAGACATGGGTATTAAATATGAAAATAATTAAAAATATAGACATGGGTATATATATATACATATATATATATATATATATATATATATATATATATATACTATCTACAATATAACAATAATAAGGATAATTCATAACAATAAATAATAATTATTGAACAAAAAACTACCATGCAATATAAGTACAATAATGATGCTACACACAACGATATAATATAAATACTAACATAATAATAATATTGTTAGATAATAATATCATAGTAACACACAAGTAATACCCTAATATTGCTAATAATAATATACAGAAAATAAAAATATTTAATATGATCAATATGAAAGAAAATATATACGTATACCTATTAACACTAACATTAATATATATATATATATATATATGTATTTGTATATATATGCATAATATAAAAGAAAATATATATATATAGACATATTGACACTAACAGTAGTATATATGTATATTTATGTGTGCTGTGTGTGCGAGAGTGTGTGTGTGGCAGAAACAGGAGGCAAGGTGGCTCACAGAGGGACTCGCCAGCGAGGTCTGCAGAGGGGTGCCACCGATTGTTGGAGCTGAGGTTCGCCGGGGAGAAGCTGGAGCTCTGGTCGGCTGCTGGAAGGAGCTCTGGTCGTCTGCTGCTGCTGGTGTGGTGGTTGGCCGAGGATAGGGGCTGGGCGATGATGGCCGAAGATGATGAGGGTCTCGGCTGGTGTTGCTCTCGGCTGTGATGGAGGGCTCGAATGGTGCAGCAGAGCTGCAGCAGGTCACGGCTGCTACAGGTTGCTGGGAGTGGTGGCGCTGCCGTGTGGAGTTGCTGCTGTGATCTGCAAGGGCTGCTGCGGTGGGCTCTGTTCTGCCGTGGAGGGAGCCTCGGGTTGGCGGCAAGGGTGTTGCCGTGTGTGAGCGAGGACTGGTGAGGGTTGGTGGCTATGGCTGCTGTTGGAGGACACTGGCGACGGCGACGCCGAGTGGGGCTGTTAGTCGCGTGGCGTGCAGGCGGCGTGCAGGACGGAGGAGAGCTATACTGCGGGAGATGGTGGCTGAAAGCAGAAGAAGAAGAAGAAGGAGAAAAGAAAGCAAATTTTTTTTCGTTTGGCTGTGTGCTGCCTTCGTGCTGTGCTGTGCGCAGCCCCCCCCCCCCTCTCTTATAAAATCTCAACCCTAAAAATTCCTTCTTCTCCTTTCCTTTTTCATTTTTATTCCCTTCATATTTTATGGTAATAATATATATAATAGTAATGACAGAAAATAATAATAATAATAATAATAACAAGATAAATAAATACTAGTAATAATAATAATGATAATAAAGATACTAAAAATAATAGCGACAACAAAATAATAACAATAATAATAATAATAATAACCGAAATAAATAATAATAATAATAATAGTAATAATAAAGGTAATCATACTAATAATAATAATAATTAAAAATAATGTCAATAATAATGAAAATAATAATAAATAATAATAATAATAAACAATATAAATAGAAATAAAAACAAAAGTAATAATAATAATACTCATGAAAAATAATAATAATAAATAAGATAATAGTAATAATAGTAATAAAAATACTAATGATAATAAAAATAATAAAAATAATAATGAAAATAATAATAATAATAATAATAAAGTACTATTAATAATACTAATAATAATAATAATATAGAAAATAATAATAATAATAATAATAATAACAAGATTAGTGAAGATTAATAATAATAATAATAATAATAATAATAATAAGAATAAATAATAATACTAATAATAATAAAATAATAATAATAATAGTAATACATATATTGGGCCTGGGTAAAAATGGGGTGTCTACAATAACAGTATCGTAGGTTACTAATCAAAATACTTCTATTATACATAGGTATATTCCATGTTTCTGTAAATCTGTACATATGTAATAGTAACTGAAAATGTTCCTTATGAATATCTGTGTGTCATGACTTACCCCCTTATGACAAGGTTGTGCGGCTCATAGGCGGAATTTACCCTGACTGGCCAACTAGGAATAAATCACTATACTCCATCGGTCGATCTGCCCACCTCAACCCATATCTAGATGGGGAGCCTGTCCTCGTCAAGGGCCTAGGTGATCGACCTACTACCACGTATTATCTAAATAGGTGGTTGCACTCATAAAGTAACATAATATCTGTAGCAATGGTACCGTGCTCTGTAGCTGCATAGTCCAACAGGGTCTGATATCATATAGTATATCTCTGTATATATATATATATATATATATATATATATCTATCTATCTGGTTTACCATGATTTTAAAATAATTGTAATAATCATAATGCTGCATAAACTGTACTGTAATTTTGAGAATTATATAATCATAACACTGAAACTGCATAATCATAATACTGATATTCATATAATCATGGTACTGAGATTCATAAAATCATGGTACTGAAATATCATAAAATCAGAATACTGAAATATCGTAAAACATATCTTCGTACTATATTCATATTCACAAGCCACACGATACTTTAATATATAATTTTCATCATTTAATAATTGTATAATATTTTAAAAATACCTAGAATAGCATATTTCCCTTACTTGACTACTCGAAAACCCCTATGGAATACTAGCCTAACACCCGCAGGGCCTTCTACAAAACACCTTGAAAACAATATTTGCCAAAATATAATATCAGTAGTTCATTGCTTACATCATTTCTTATAACTATCATAAGGCCAAAAATTGGCTAAAAGGTCTTACCTTGAATTTGGGATGAAATCCAACTTCATTTCCCCAACGATCTGCTCTGGCAGATTTGTAGAGAACTTCGTCGAGAGCGTCGTGGTAGCCTCCAATCTTCGATCTGACTACTGGAAGGGCCAAAATCGAAGAAAGAAGGGAGAGAGTGACGTAGAGAGAGAGAGAGAGAGAGAGAGAGAGAGGAGTGCGGAGAGTGAATAAAAATCGAATTTTTAGCTACTTATAGGGCCAGATTCGTTGACGAGACATGTCACCTCGTCGACTAGTCCTTCATTAAATTCGTCGATAAGACCCTGTATTCGTCGATGAAATTCAGAGCAGCCCATTTTTCGCTCGGTATTTTCTCGTCTACGAAACCCTGTATTTGTCGACGAGTCCCAGGAATTTCCTTGAATTTATTATTATTATCCCAAAAAATGCAATGTCATCGACAAACGCGTAGCGTTCGTCAACAAAGTCTATAGCCTCCTTCTATTTCTATTTTTATTTCTCTCTCTCTTATTATATTTAAATACTATTATTTTTCGGGTCACTATAGTAAGGGTGCAACTATCATCCCTGAAATTGCATTGATAGAGAAAAATTCTTTCTTTTAGCCATTGCCATTATGTTCGCTTTTGTTTTAGCCATTAATATTTATGTACCTTTCACTAAAAAACACAGGGAGTGCCATCAATGATCAATTTAAGTCCTCAAGAAGGGGACGAGTAGGTGGAATGATTACATTTTAACATCAAGAAATCTGATAACTTGATTTATACTCCATTAATGGACTGAAAACAGATTTTTGAACGTGGATTGCATTGATTTTCATAAGATCTGTTTTAAATTCAATGACATGACGCATGTCATTGAGCATGTGTTAAGTATTAAAATCCTTATTTGAATGACGATGTATACTAAGCTTGTGGTTGCTCATTCATGTCCATATGCTTAGATGAATAACAATACTACACTAAACTCAATACTATCCACTGTTTTCTACTATTTATATTCTTAATTTAATGGATATATTATATCTTGTGAATTTTTGCTTGCTACCTAATTGCATGCTTGTCTAGAATGCCTCCTACATAGCGAATGCATTTGATGTGTATTGCATGTTGGTAGTGGATATAGGTTCTCATGTGCCTTGAACTTCTTATAAATGACTCATTTGAACCTATCAGGTACAGGTTTTATGAGAAAATGTCTAATTTACAGAAGGCATGCTACCGAAATTTCGTTAAAATTTTCCCAAAATAAGAAAACATTTACAACGATAATTATGATAAAATGAATGTTAAAATATCTTTGAAAGGATGAGTGAAAGTTAGGAATCATAAGAAATGAGACAATATAAGCTTAGTTCATTTAAAAAAGCATTCATGACTAAACTTTTGGTCCGGTAAGCCTAAAACATTAATTGCCGAGCCTAAATCATTGAAAATATTAAAACACTTGACTAAGGATTTAAAAATTTGAAAAATGCATAAGTTGAATATATCCATAACTCAGAGGGAACATCATCTTCATAATTCTTTAAATTAAATGCTCTCATCATCTCATAACGTTCATGTTCATATGCCTAGATGAATAACAATACTACACTGAACTCAATACTATCCACTGTTCTCCGCTATTTATATTCTTAATTTAATGGATATATTATATCTTGTGAATTGTTGCTTGCTACCTAATTGCATGCTAGTATAAAATGCCTCCTGCATGACGAATGCAGTTGATGTGTATTGCATGCTGGTAGTGGATATAGGTTGTTGTGTGTCTTGAACTTATTATAAATGACTTATTTGAACCTATCGAGTATAAGTTTTATAGGAAACTATGCAATTTATAAACGACATGCTGTCGAAATTTAGTGAAAATTTTCTCAAAATAGAAAAACATTTACAACGATAACTATAATAAAATGAATGTTAAAATATTTTTGAAAGGATGGGTGAAAGTTAGGAATCGTAAGAAATGAGGTAATGTAGGTTTAGTTCATTTAAAGAAACATTCATGACTAAACTTTTGGTCCTGTAAGCCTAAAGCATTCATTGTCGAACCTAAATCATTGAAAATATTAAAAACACTTGGCTAAAGATTTGAAAATTTGAAAAAGGCATAAGTTGAATATATCCATAACTCAGATGGAGCATCATCTTCATAATTCTTTAAATTAAATGCTTTCATCATCTCATAACGTTCATGTCCATATGCCTAGATGAATAACAATACTACACTAAATTCAATACTATCCACTGTTTCTTTACTATTTATATTCTTAATTTAATGGATATATTATATCTTATGAATTGTTGCTTGCTACCTCATTGCATGCTAGTCTAGAATGTCTCTTGCATGACAGATGCAGTTGATGTGTATTGCATGTTGGTAGTGGATATAGGTACTTGTGTGCCTTGAACTACTTATAAATGACTTATTTGAACCTATAAGGTACAAGTTTTATGGGAAAATGTCTAATTTACAGACGGCATGCTGCCAAAATTTCGTTAAACTTTTTCCAAAATAGAAAAACATTTACAACAATAATTATAATAAAATAAATGATAAAATATTTTTGAAATGATGGGTGAAAGTTAGAAATTATAAGAAATGAGACAATATAGGTTTAGTTCATTTAAAGAAGCATTCATGACTAAACTTTTGGTCCGGTAAGCCTAAAACATTCATTGCCGAACCTAAATCATTGAAAATATTAAAAATACTTGACTAAGAATTTGAAAATTTGAAAAAGGCATAAGTTAAATATATCCATAACTCTGAAGGAGCATCATCTTCATAATTCTTTAAATTAAATGCTCTCATCATCTCATAATGTTCATGTCCATATGCCTAAATGAATAACAATGCTAAACTGAACTCAATATTATCCACTGTTCTTTGCTATTTATATTCTTAATTTAATGGATATATTATATCTTGTGAATTGTTGTTTGCTACCTGATTGCATGCTAGTCTAGAATGCCTCCTGCATGGCGGATGCAGTCGATGTGTATTGCATGTTGGTAGTGGACATAGGTTATTGTGTGCCTTGAACTTCTTATAAATGACTTATTTGAACATATCAGGTACAGGTTTTATGAGAAAAGGTCCAATTTACAGACGACATGCTGCCGAAATTTCGTTAAAATTTTTTCAAAATAAAAAAACATTTACAACGATTATTATGATACAATGAATGTTAAAATATTTTTGAAAGGATGTGTGAAAGTTATGAATCATAAGAAATGAGGCAATGTAGGTTTAGTTCATTTAAAAAAGCATTCATGATTAAACCTTTGGTCCGGTAAGCCTAAAGCATTCATTATCGAGCCTAAATCATTGAAAATATTAAAAACACTTAGCTAAATATTTAAAAATTTGAAAAAGGCATAAGTTGAATATATCCATAACTCAAAGGGAGCATCATCTTCATAATTCTTTAAATTAAATGCTCTTATCATCTCATAACGTTCATGTCCATATGCCTAAATGAATAACAATATTACACTGAACTCAATAGTATCCACTGTTCTCTGCTATTTATATTCTTAATTTAATAGATATATTATATCTTGTGAATTGTTGCTTGCTACCTGATTGCATGTTAGTCCATAATGCCTCCTACATGGCGGATACAGTTGATGTGTATTGCATGCTGGTAGTGGATATAGGTTCTCGTGTGCCTTAAACTTCTTATAAATGACTTATTTGAACCTATCAGGTACTGGTTTTATAGGAAAATGTCTAATTTACAGACGAAATGCTGTTGAAATTTCGTTAAAATTTTCTCAAAATAGAAAAACATTTATAACGATAAATATGATAAAATGAATGTTAAAATATTTTTGAAATGATGGGTGAAAGTTAGGAATCATAAGAAATGATGCAATGTAGACTTAGTTCATTTAAAGAAACATTCATGACTAAACATGCCTAAAAGACTTTAAACACTATCACAAGTGTTAGTGATAATTTTGTGTGGAATGACTGATTTTGGCATTTTTTATTACCCAGAAGAATCTCAATGTGTTTATGGAGAGTCTGGTTTAGATGTTTGGCTGTAAATGATAGAATTCAGGCCAAAGGAATATCGATGGTTTTGGCTTGTGATTGCTGCGTTCAGAGAAGTCAGGAAAACATTGAGATGGCTTCAGAGGTTTGGTGTTGCGTTAGTGTGGCATTGGGGATTCCTTTCCAACAATCCCTTCCCTAGAAAAACAAAATGGCAAATTGGTTTAACTATGCTAAAAAATCATCTATTAAAGGTATATTATTCGGGCTGATTCCGTGTTTGATTACGCGGTGCCTCTGAAATCGTAGATGTAAAGCGAGAATGGAAGAAGTTTATCAAAGTCCAGATCAGATGTGTGTAGACACCCCATTTTTACCCAGACCCAATATTATTATCATTATTATTATTATTATTATTATTTTAATATTATTATTATTTTGCTATTATTATTGTTATTTTTATTACTATTATTGTTATTATTTTATTATTATTATTATTATTATTAGTGTTTTTATTATCTTTATTTTATTATTCTTATTATTCTTAATTTACTATAATTATCCTGGATTATTATCACTATTATTTTTATTTATTTATTTTTATTACCTTATTATTATTATTATAATTATTATTATTTTATTATTATTATTAGCATTAGTATCTTATTTTGGCTATTATTATTTTTATTATCTTTATTTTTATTAGTAATGTTATCATTATTATTATTATTATTATTATTATTATTAATTATTACTTTTAATGTTTTATTATTACCTTATTTTTATTAGTATTATTATTATTATTATTTTACTGATAATATATTTATTATTTTTATTTTTACTATAATTATTTATTATTATTTACTATTATTATTATTATTATTATTATTTTCTTATTGATCCTTACATTATTATTATAATTATTATTATTAGTATTACTATTTTCATTATTACCATAGTAGTAAAAGCAGAAAAAAAAAAAAAAGAAAAATAAAATCGAAAAAGGAAGTTTTTTTTAGGGTTTTAGAATTTTTTTTTTATATATAATGGGGGGCAGCGGAGGCCAAACGGAGGGGGCGCAGGCCAGGAAAGAAAATTAAAAAAAAACTTTCTTCTTCTTCTTCTTCCTCTTCCTCTTCTTCTTCTACCATCTCGCTCTCATCTCTCCAAAATCAGTCCCTTACCCGAACGGCCCTCCAATCCGCTGCTACTTCAGACCAACCACACCATGGCAGCCCCTCGTCTCCAACCATCACCTGCAACCAGCAGCCGCCGACAACCACCGTGAGCCCCTACCTGCTGCCGTCACTGCTGGAGATCCATGAACCACCCGTGACCAACCTTCAATACATCCACGGCACCAGAAATCCGAGGACGTCTCCACGTTCTGTTCCAGACGCAGGCTGCAGCACTAGCTCTCGCTCAATCCCTGCAACTCCATCCCCACAGCCGCACCCACACATACTCACGCACACACAGCAACCCCTCTCTCATCCCAGTTCACACACACACACACACACACACTGCACGACAACACCACCACTCCAGCAGCCTCGCCATGTAATTTTTTTTTCTGCTCGTGGTGTGGCTACATCCTTTCAATTCTAATCCAAATCTGATATTTTTATGACTGCAGGTAATTCTTCTATTACTTCAGATTATGGTTATGATTCTACATATGAAAAATCTGATGTTGGAATGCCAAGGCATGTTAGGGATAACTTTCCAGAACTGGTAATGGACAATTGGACAACTGATCAAAACTTAATTGCTGCAACAAGGAATCCTATAAGCAACCTCTTCATCACAGGTGTCTCCTCTTCCTAGGTTCTTCAATTCCAGAGCAATTCAGGGAGTACATGACTGCTACTCTTTATTATTGTCTTTATTTCATTTTTTTTCCCATTACTTTTAGTTTATTGTGATGTTTATATTACATGTTTATGTTCATTACGATGTTGATCTCTGTCATGATATTAGGATTTTGTGTTTATATTTTTTCCGATGTTTATAGTATCATGTTTTAGGTTTATGTTTATCATCACATTGATATCACTATTAGGATTTCTTGTTTATTGTTATAATTAGATTATATGGTTTATGTTTATTATTAGGTTGAGGTAAATATTTTTGTTATGTTATTGTTATATTATTATGGTATTTATGTTTATTATTATATTATATGTATTTATTATTATGATATTTTTAGTATTTTAATATACACAGTATTATTTATTTTGGTAACTTTAGTATTTTGATATTATGTTATTATATTATATTATTAGGGTATTTTATTATGTTTATATATGGTATTTTTTTTTTTTAGTATCTTAATATATATAGTATTATGAGGATTTTCTTTACTTATTATAGTAGTTGTAATATTTTGGTAGATATTTATTATTATGAATATTGTGGTACTTTAGTATTACATCTACGCTTTAGCCCATTATTATTATTATTATTATTATTATTATTATTATTATTATTATTATTTTATCTTTTACGTTTATTATCTTTAAAAACCCCAGAAAGTGTTGAAAGTATTGTTTAAGAATATTTTTAAAAATAAAAAATAAAAATCTGGGAGTGATTTTCATAAAATATTTTCTTGACTTTTTTTTTTATCCCTATGATTTTAATGCGGGGGTATGAGCCTTCGGGCTTTACGTACCCTAAGCTCTGAGGGAATATATGTATATATTTATTTATTTATTTTTCATAGGTATTTATAAATTCACAAAAAGGATTAATTTAGAGACTTATTAGATTAACTTAGGGATAATTTCAAATTAATTAGGTACCGTTCGTAAGAACGGGCGCGTAGGGGGTGCTCGTACCTTCCCCTCGTGTAACCGAACTCCCGTCCCCGACTCTGGTAATGTAGACCGATTCTACCCCTAACGGGGTAGTAATCATGTGTTCTAACCGCACTAAAGGTTAGTGGCGACTCCGACAGTCCATATTTTCCTTGAAAATTAAAAATAATTTTTGATTTCGCCGCCCGGGGCACACGCGCTCTCGGGACGCCGCGACAATGTGGAGAAATGTTCGATTCTGGGTTAGTTTTATTGCTGAGAGTAACAATTCTTTTCAAAAATTAAAGAAGTCGGATATTAAGATTTTGAATAAGTTTTAAATTAAGCATCAAAGAGTTTGCGACAGGCCTGGAAAAATTATTTCGTGGGTTAAACCTCCAGTAGTTTGGATAAAACTTAACTGTGATGAGAGTTGTATGGGCAATCCAAGTACTTCAGGAGGTGGAGGAATTATTCGGGACTGCCATGACATGGTAAAAGCGATTTTTTCAAATTATTTTGGCAATTGTATGAATAATAGTGTGGAATTAAAAGCAATCAGGGAGGGAATTCGTTTGTGTAAAAGTTTGCATTATTTTAATGTGATTATTGAAAGTGACTCGTGAATCGTAGTTGATTGGCTTCGGAAAGGTAAATGTACTTTGTGGTATCTTTGAGAATTTTTAGAGGAGCTCGTGGTGGAGCTAGAAGGAGTGAACATCACGGTGATGCATTAATATAAGGAAAACAATAGTGCGACTGATTTTCTTTTTAAAGAAAGAGAAATGGGAAACAATGTAATCCATGAATAACAATACCTTATACCACGTTATTTGAAAGGTATTCTTCGGATGGATAGGTGGGGTCTTGTTTCCGTTCATCATTAGTTTAATTCTAGAATTTTGTTTGGTGTATTTTGTTTTGAGTTTGGCTGTGTTTATGTTTTTATCTTATTTGTCAATTATGTTTAGTTTTGTTGTCCTGATTTGGTTGGTATTGTAACCACAGTATTCCTCCGCAAAAAATGAGGGTATATTAATAAATAAATGGAGGTACCACTCTCCTTTTTAAAAAAAAATTAAAATAGTAACATTTTATAATAATAATAATCTAGAAACTAAGATTTCTATTTATATTCTAATAAAAGCAATGGTGGATGGTGGATTATTACCAATTTATTTTTTTATTATTATCTTTTGTCGCCAAGAAAATTAATTGAAATCAAGCAAGCTATGCAACCAAGAATGATTCATTGAAAACATAAATCAAATTTCATAACTGCTGGAAGTGCTTTCAAGAATCAAGATTATTAAGAACAACCATTCCATATAATTTTTTCAAGTTGTATACAAATTCACAAGATGCAAATCACACTGCAAGCAACTTATCACACTTGTACACCAAGCCAAATTAACATGTTTAAACCAAGTGTTAGAAGCTGATTTATTGTTTAGTTCCTACAATGACTAGTTAAGAACCATAGAGGCTATACAAAAAAATACTCACGGGAGATATAAAACTCCCATTGAAACTGAATGGCTACAATGCATTTTACAATAAGGACATTTATGGTTTGGAGAATGTGATTTCTCCCCTATACTGTTTGTGTTTTCTGAAATTGAAGGCAATGAAAAATCTAAAGAATAGTCATTATGTGATTTCACTAAATAGTCCCATTTCTAAACATCTTTAGTCAAAGTAATCTCAGCAACTGTACTGAAACTTTAGATGGTATGAAAAATTTAAGGTAGTGCACTGATTAAGGGGCAATGTGCAAACACCCATGGTTCACAATCTTTGAATCCCATATTTACAAGTGAAAAAGCCAAGCAGTAGGTATAATGCATAACAAGGTAAGATGCAACCAAGTCAGTACTTTGAGCAAATAATAAAATGAAAAAGAAAAAAAAAGAAAAGAGAAACAACTGATAATAAATTGCAACTCACGTTACTTCTCCCACAAAATCATCTTGAGTAGCACTATCGTTGTCCATGATCTTCATCTTGAGTTCGGAGACCTTATTAGTTATGGTGAATATAAAATTCTCATTCCATTATGGCTGAGACTCTTGCCCTATATCAGCCATTTGTACATGACAGTGATCAAACTTGTATAATATATATTACAATGATCACTCGATTTTACCTTTCAAAAATCTAAAAGGTAATTACATATAATATATATAAGTAGTTGCAAGTATAGTTGTGTGTGTATCTTCTCATGGTTATTCAAAGACCCTTTCATCCCTTCGACTTTATAGGTTACCTTTCAAGTGTGCAACTCAATGGAATTATGTGAACTCAGTGTTTAGCTTTAAATACTAACATTATTTTTTTCATTATTGATATTACTGTCGTACAAATTGTGTAATATGCATGATTATGAAATCTTTGCGAATTTGTTATATCATATAATTATTTTTCCTGATTATACTAAGCGCCAGCTTTCCATTTGTAAACTAATTTTTTTTAATGACTCTTAATTTGTAGGGTTTGGGGCTGTCATAACATTAACATGATGCCATGCATGCATGCACTACAGTTGTTGGATGAAACTTTTGATTATTTCTTTGTAATTTTTATTATTATTTGAACAAATGGAATTTTTGTATTTTAATTTGAATTTATACTAGTATTTGTATTTGAATTTTGAATATTTTGAAATTTTTTTGTTGTTTGAACATATGTTATTTCTTTATTTTAATTGAATTTGTATTTGAATTCGAAATTTTGAATGATTTACAAATTTTGTAGTAGTTATGGTTTCAGGTTATGTATGCGGAAATATAATTACAGATTTTTATATAGGAATTAATGATTAAAAAAAATTAGTATTAAAGGTTTTTTAATTTTTCTAATTATTTGTGAAGGACTCAAATTCGTTACTAATAGTATGATATTAGTGAATGATTCAAATTCGTCATTAATAGTAGATATTAGTGACGATTCCTATACTTGTCACTATTAATAAAGTATTAGTGACGAATTTGAATTCTTCACTTATACCATACTATTAGTGACGAATTTGAGTTGAACCGATTTAGAATTTATAGTGACAGTATTAGAGTTTTAGTGACGATTATAATCCGTCACTAATACTCCATTATTAGTGACAAAATTTTGGATTTGTCACTAAAAGTTTGTAGTAACGGTAGATATAGAAACTATTTTAAAACCGTCACTACTATTCATAAATTCGTCACTAATAGTATTAGTGACAAATTTATAAGTATTAGTGACGGATTTGATCATTCACTAATACCCTGATTTTTTGTAGTGAATGCAGGGACGTAGGCACTGTTGCCGAACTTCGATAACATATTCGGTGTCACCTTTACTTTTATTGCTTTATATTCTGCTAATTGCTTGATTTAATTTCTTTGCTGAATATATTGCATATCTAATTGACACGTAATTGCAATTAGTTGAGCGACACTAAAACTGTGTTGCATGTGCTGAGTATTGATTGATTTATCTTTTCTGTAACTCATACGTGTTTAAACTACCCCTAGGTTGAGATATACTGAACTGTTGATCATTCAACTTAAAGAAATTTTTAAATCTCCAATTCACCCCTTCTTTTGAGATTGCACCAAAGTCAACAATTATCATTATATATATATATATACATGTGTTGATTTGAAGGGGGGAGAGGCAGTGGTAATTAGTGTGAAATTCAATTTCATAGGAGTTTAGAAGGATGTTGAGATGCAAAAAGTGTATGTGATAAACATGAGGGGACGGATGAGGTTCAAAATGTAAACATTAAAAAGGGTCGTGAGAGGTAGAGTAGTAAATAGCATATGTGCATATAGGGAGCTTGAGTAAGGTTCATTTAGAGAGAGAGAGAGAGAGAGAGGATTTGAAAAGAAATAAAAAAAAAAATAAAGAAAAAATTTGAAAGAGAAAGAAAAAAACAAAGAGTGCAAGAGAAAGAACAACAGAGAAGGAAGATAAAAGAAGCAAAATAGAGAATAGGGGAAGAGAAAGTAGCAGAAGTAGAGAATAGGGGAGGATAGAGAAGTAGAAAGGAAGAGGAAGAGAGTGAGACGATGGTGGGAAGCGAAAAATAAAACTCCAATGCCGGTCAGCGACGACCACACAATAGACGGAGGCTGTCAATGGTTGATTGGTTAATTTTGAAGGTAATTTTAGACTAAGTAGGTACCACATATTGAACGGAAGTGTAAGGTGTATTAGTACCTACTCCTTATATAATTGTACTTCCGAATCCTACTTGATGACGCATACCATTAATTAACTTCTTACATTTAACTTAATGCTGTCACTTGGTCGAGGTGATTGAAAGATTTACCCTTTTCTATAATAGATGGTCTTTCGAGACATTGCGATACATATTTCTTATTTAACATCAAAATAAAATGATGGTGAATTTTAAAATATAATTAAAATTAATATATTAATAAGATTTCTAAAATTTGAAAATATAATAAAGTAATTTTACAAATATTTTTACTGTTTTTCAATTATATGCAATAGATTTGCTTTTGTGATATTAAATAGCGAGTTTTGAAATACAATAATTATAATATATTTCTAAAAAAATATTTCATATTTTAAGTTTGTATATTAATCTCCATCTATACTATTTTAATTATGTGTTAAATTAATAACTGAATTCATATTTTAAAATAATATCAACCATTGTAGATTCTTAATTCTTAATTTTTAATTTTATTATTTTAAATAGTAATACTTAACCACTCATAAATTATTTTAAAATCTGCCAATCTTAATTCTAAAGTAACCAAAATATTGAAAATTGAACAAATTCCTAATAAAATCTTTCTTTTATTATTTTTAATATTTAATATATTTATAATCAAAACTCCCAGCAAATGAACAATGGTCATCTCATATGATGGCTAGCCACCTCGCCACGTAAAGTCGACGGCACATGCACTTGTCCACGTTGTGCCTCGCCACCCGGGAGTAAAAGATGCCTCCTCAATTAATGCCACCGAGTCCAATTAGTGGCATCACCGGTTTACTCTTTCGTTTTGCGTTTCAAGTTTAACAAGCACGTGCTCTGTCCGTGAATCTCGCTTCCAGGTGGCGCATAACCATTGGCTAAAATAATTTGTGAGCGGGGTATCGACCGCATACAATAATAACTCCGTTCATTTCCTTTTCCCATTGCAACGAGGCCCAGAGGCCTCTTCCCCAAGAAACGACGCAACGTGTCACTCAACCCGCGAATCTATCTCACACATGAATCCGAACTCGAACTTCTTCTACGCCATTTTCATCTTTCCGTTCGCTTTTAGCTCTCTGATGCTGCTTCCTCTTCGACTACTAACGTAATCGCTGCTCGAATTGAGCTATCAATCGAGCGAAGATGTTGGAAGATCAGGTGGCAAACCTGTTGCAGAGGTATCTCGGCAACTATGTCGAAGGTCTCAGCAAGGAAGCGCTCAAAATCAGCGTCTGGCGAGGTCGGATTCTGCAATATCTGTTTCCTTGTTCTGTTCGCTGTTTCTTATCTATTTTTCTTTTTTCATCTCTGCGTCCGTCAAAATCACCAGCTTCTGGCGCGTAACTTTCGCCATTGGTGGATTGGAAACTGGGAGAGTAATGATATTTTTTTTATCTGAAACTGTATGTTGGTTGGCTACCGCAGTGATATTATTTTAATTTAGCTGCAAAACATTCCAAGATTAATGGTTAAGTGTGTAGTGAAGCTACTATCTCTCTAGTGAATCCTCCGAGGATCTTGTGTTTGGTCATCTAATGAGTTGACATTAATGGTGATTGGTTACTTCTTTTGCGTGAAATGGTGGGACGAATATACGGCAGTTAGATTTGTTATGTGGTGAAGGTTGATGCTGGTAGGCGGTTGGTGTTCAGTGCATCGGCTGGCTGATCTGAGTGAAAATAATTGAACATCTAGGGACTGGGCCACTAGGTCACGAACAATAGAGCATCTGATTTCCTCTGCACTGGGTGTTGGGTCCCTTATGCTCAAGCTCACCAGTCTTACTTGCACACACTCAGTTTCAATTAGAGAGTAACTGCATAGTTGGAACCTTAAGAGCTTTCAAAAACCACACAAAAGAATCTAGCGAGCCATTCGATTAGTTATATATTGGGAACTTTGGATATAAAGGAATAATTGAGCTTTCAACAAGTAGTCCAGAAATCCAATAGCTGTGTTCAGGACTGCACTTAAGGCCCGTTCCATGGCTCAAGGATTTGCAATTCCATGAATTTTTGTCTTTTTTTCAATTCCTTGCTCTTGCTTGATCTATGCACCAACCCTTTTTTCTGTATCTCTTTCCCAGCATATTTCTTTAATGCCGCCAGTTTACTTTTTCAGAAAAAAAGGAAGAGCAACCAACTCAAAATGTTTCATTTGTGCTTGGATAGGCGAATTGTGGAAGTAATGTAGTATTATAGGGTGGGAACAGTGAAATTCTGAGATGTGATGAGGACCCAGAGACAGGTGATTGTTTCTTAGAGCCCAGAGAGAGAGAGAGAGAGAGAGAGAGAGAGAGGATGTTGTGAAATAGTAGCAGATTTGTCAAGTTGACAAAAGTTTTCTTTCCAAATTAAAGCCTATCTTTTTGATTTGATCCTTCTGCAAAAAGTTGAGCAGAAAAGCACTCAATGGAGCCAGGAGTGGTTACACTTTTTGAGGTGCCAAACCATTTAAACCCAATATTGTTCATAAATTCCCAAATGGTTAAAAATGGACATATTCACATATTTTTTTATGAAGGATGGTGTTGCCTGCTCATAATAGGAAGAATGGTAGCTGAATTGTGATGGCATAGGGAAAAAAATGAGCTTTGGGTTTGAGTCCCTTTTATTATTTGTTCTTGGATGCCAACAGAAAATTTATTGGACTAAAAATTGTCCCATTTCGGCCTAGTATGATGTGGATGGTAGTATGCATGCGAGGGGTGGAGTGCTTTATGTAAAGGGGGCTAGTAGGGTGATCTATTATGAGAAGATGACAGGGTGAGGCCCCAAAATAAGTGGCACCAAAATGAAAGAGCCTTGTCTGTACTATGATTTATTGTATGGGATGACTTTAGTGCTTTGGATGGCAGTCATTGTAGGGAATAGTAAGGAACAGGAGTTAATAAGACGACTGTGGACAAAGTAGAGTTTTGCTTGGAAAAATAGGTGAAAATTTGAAAGGAAAGGTTGGCTGTTTAAAATGACTTGTTGAGATATTTAAGCATTTCCAATTTTATAATCAAGGCATTAATAGCTTCGGAGTATGATTCCCACTTGAAAGGATGCATAGAGATCAAGAGAATGAGTTTTCTAAGCGATATAGGTGAAAAGAAGGAGAGTATAATTAAGTTGACGATTATAGAGCCTTGTGGGGGGAACGGTGTGGAAAGTTTGTAGCTACGGGGTTTTTTTTTTTAGCTATTATTGTTTTTTCATATGAGTTATGATGAGTTAAATGTAGTTACAGTCTCCGGTCACTATACATAAAGTTTTGTTAAGCAGTCACTTTACTTAAAAGTTTAAGCTAATTCTTGGGCCAACAATGTAAAACAAGCTTTAGCAAGGTGTAAGCTATTGATTTTTTCCCCTTTATTTTGGTTGCCACATTACTTATATAGTTATATTGTTTCAACCTGGACCACAACACTCTATGGGAAATGACCATAGTTGCTTGTGGTTGTATATTTTTCCAACATAGAGGCATTTGTGTTGCTGTTGTCTGATTAAGTATTGCGAGGGAATCCATGAATCCTAAAAGATCTAGTTCCCTCCGCATTGCGACCAATTATAATGGGCAAAGCTGGAATGGTAACAAATGCATGCAGGGGTTCAAAGGCAATAAAGACCTATTTCATGGCCTAGGTAAGTTCAAACATCTTCAGGCACATCCTACTTCTAATTTGGTGGAGATGGTAATTGGGAGATGCACTTAATGCCTTCCTATTGTGAAACTCCATGGAGCCTTATATTGTTGAGAGGAAGTGTATTTATGAAGAATTAAATATTCTACTATCTATAATTGCAAATATTTCTAAAATGCAAGAAATGAAGTGTATATATATATAGGTTCTTCGAGTATTGGCAGGTTTGAAACTCAAGTTTGAATCATCACAAATTTTGGTAAGTGCATTACCGTTTTTGTCGAAGTTTATTCACATGTGCTTCATTCCTCCCCCAATACCCATATGTTGGGCATTCTTGGTTTTGGCATTTGCACTATTGGCATAAAGAGAGGTGCTTTTTATCACTGGGGTGATCCTGATGCATATGGTAATAGAGGTTCTTGCAGTGGTTATGGAAATTGTGGTGGTACAGTTGAGCTTAGTAGAAGTATGACGTGAAAGTGTACTCATTGTGGACACGGAGTTCACACAATTGATCATGCTCGACTCAATGGCAAAGCAACTAAGGTTGCTAATGTTTCAACCAAACATTTCTTTTTTATCCTCTAGTAATGAGTGAGCAGTGTAAGGAAGAATATTTCAAGTTCTTGTAGTATTAGGCATCTGAGTTGGCATCTGTTCCTGTGGCATCTCTTGCTCAGACAGTTAACCCTATAGCTTGTCAATTGTTTAGTCCCCCGTCTATGAGGTTGTAGATTCAATTGCAAGTGATGGTATAATGATGAATTATGTCATCTTATCTGTAGAAATCCTGAGTATCTTCGTGTATCTTGAGTAAATGAGGAAAGTATGTAAATATAGAAGATTGTATATTATTGAGGGTGATTCTGTTAGGAGATTGTTTCCATAGTTAGAACTTTCGATTGTATTATATATTGTAAATTGAGCTGTACAAATTTCATTCAAGAAATACATAAATTATATTATGTTTTCATGGCATCAGAGCTAGGGTTTCTAAACCTTAGCTAGCAATGGTTGACGGCACCGTCAACAGCAGAGGGTCGAGCTCCTTTGAAAATCTCGACGGCGACTCTGAAGCCACATCCATCGTGGGTTCGAATGGGCTAGACAACTCGACCTTTCCACTCTCGGTGGAGAAATTGAACGGAAAAAATGGCTCAGTCCATCAAACTTGTGATCGAAGGCAATGGGAGGTTAGGATATCTTACCAGTGAGAGGAAGAAGCCCGCCTCAACCGATGTTGCAGCCCTGCAAAAATGGAAGTCTGAAAATTCCATGGTAACTGTGTGGCTCGTAAACTTGATGAAGCCTTTAATTGGAAAGATCAATTTGTTCTTACCAACGACGAAGGACGTTTGGGACGCTGTTTGCGAGACGTACTTCGATGTCGAGAGTTACTCTCAGATCTTCGAGATAAAGACTCGATTGTGGTAGATGAGGCAAGGTGAGAGAGATGTCATCGATTACTTCATGGAGATGACACACTTCTAGCAGGTGCTCGACTTGAGCGTCGAGGAGGAGTGGGAGTGCTTCAGCGACAGCATTCGCTACAAGAAACGTCTCGAGAATGAATGGGTTTTCGAGTTCTTGGCCGGCCTCAACAGCGAACTGGATGATGTGCGAGGAAGGATCCTTGGCCGACGACCCCTACCATCGACTTGAGAAGTCTTCACAGAGGTGAGGCGTGAGGAGAGCAGACGAAATGTGATGCTGAAGACACCTATGGGCCATATTGGGCCTGAATATCAGCCCTAAACCAGAAACCAAATGGGCCTGAAGTTTCGGCCCTAATTTCAAAAGGCCCTACACGATCTGGGAAAAAGCCACATAAAGGGAGATTATGGTCTGAGCACTGTTGCAAGCCAGGCCATTCAAAAGATACTTGCTGGGAAATTCATGGAAAGCCCGCAAATTGGAAGCCGAGGCAAAATAAAAAAAATCGTGGCTATTAGGCAACTATTGATAATTCAGTTGAGAAGTCACAAGGCGAGAAAAATAATAATATCACGCCCACTGGCGTATTCAGTCCAGAGCAGTTGGAACAACTATATAAAATGTTCTCCTCCATTCAAACATTGGGTCAATCTTCCACTGGTTCTTTAGCCCATCGAGGTAATTTTTAGTTAGCCCTAAATACTACGTCCCATTACAAATCACCATGGATAATTGACTCTGGTGCCTCTGATCATATGACTGATTCGTATCATTTGTTCTCATCCTATTTACCGTGTGCTAGAAATTTGAGAGTTAAAATTGCAGATGGATCTCTCTCATCTGTTGCAGGCAAAGGAAGTATTCGAATATCTGATTCTATAACTTCAAAATCTGTCCTACATGTCCCTAAGTTGTCTTGCAATTTGTTATCCATTAGCCAGTTGACAAAAGATTCCAATTGTTCTGCTAAATTTGTTTCATCTCACTGTGTTTTCCAGGACCTATCATCGGGGAAGACGATTGGCAGTGCTAAGGCGTGTGAGGGACTCTACTACTTTAAGGAGGCAAATACGAGTGAACAATGTAATACTACAATTTGTGATTCTGCATCTATTTCTAGAGATAGTGAAATTTTGTTATGGCATTTTAGGATGGGTCATCCAAATTTTCAATATTTAAGACATTTATTTCCTTCCGTTTGTTCTAATAAAACATCTTTTGATTTTCAATGTGAAATTTGTGAGCTTGCAAAACACCAGCGTAATTCCTTCCCAAAGTCCACATACAAACCATCCTGCCCATTTACTATGATTCACAGTGATTTATGGGTGCCCTCACGCTCTCTTAATCGCACTCATACGAAATGGTTTGTTACTTTTATTGATGATCATGCTCGTATTTGTTGGGTTTACTTCTTGAAAGATAAAACTGAAGTTCGTTATGTTTTCGTCAGTTTCCACTCCATGATTCATATACAATTCCAAACTCGCATCCAAATTTTACGTACTGATAATGGTATGGAATATTTCAATACTATCTTGGGACATTATCTTCAAGAAAATGGAATTGTTCATCAAAGTTCGTGTGTGGATACCCCTCAACAAAATGAGTTGTTGAACGTAAAAACAAACATATACTTGAAGTAGCTCGGGCGTTGATCTTCATTACAAATATGAAGAACTATTTTTGAGGTGACGCCATTTTAATAGCTACACATCTCATTAATCGAATGCCGAGTCGAGTTCTTTCTTTTGCCACTCCTCTCCCGAAATTCCAGGAATATTTCCCCAACTCTTGACTCCACTCCAACCTCTCTCTGAAAATCTTTGGATGTATTGCATTTGTTCATATTCATGCTCACAATCGGGGGAGATGCAGAAAAACAAAATAATAAGGAAACACTTGTTTACTCAAGAAAGTCAAAAACAAAGAACAGGGAGAATCTCATACCTGAGGCACCAAAAGAGTTGGAACCGGTGATAGCTCTGAGCAACCATGAGTCCATGCCTAGTCCTGGTCAGGTAATAAATGGCCATGAGCTTCCTTCTAATAAGTCTGCACCTGATGACATCAATTTACCTATTGCAGTTAGAAAACAAACTAGGTCATGTACTCTATATCTCTGGTCGAAATACGTGTCTTATAAAACACTGTCTATAGGGTATCGTGCTTTTACCTCTAACCTGACAGGATACAAATTCCAAAGAATATTTAGGAAGCCTTGGAAATTCCTGAATGGAAGGAAGCTGTCATGGAAGAAATGTGGGCCCTGGAAAAAAATGGAACTTGGGACGTTATGAATTTACCAAGAGGAAAGAAGCCAGTAGGCTGCAAATGGGTCTTTATAGTGAAATATAAAGTTGATGGGACAGTCGAACGATATAAAGCCAGACTCGTTGCAAAAGGGTTTACACAGACCTATGACATTGACTACACGGAGACATTTATACCAGTGGCAAAATTGAACACAGTTCGGGTCCTCCTGTCCTTGACAACTAACTTAGATTGGCCACTACAGCAACTCGAAATTAAGAATGCTTTTCTAAATGGCGAGTTAGAAGAAGAAGTCTACATGACTATACCACCAGGTTTCAGTAAGAGAGGTGAAAAAAACAGAGTATGTAAACTCAAGAAGTCCTTATATGGACTCCTCCCATAGCATGGTTTGACAGATTTGCGAAAGTGATGAAGAACCAGGAATATCAACAAGGGCAATCAGATTACACTATGTTCTTCCAATAGTTTGAAAGTGGTAAGAAAACAATTCTGATAGTGTATGTTGATGATATAATCCTAACTGGAGATGATACAATGGAGATGGAAAGATTAAAGAAAGTCCTAGCTGTTGAGTTTGAAGTTGAAGA
This sequence comes from Malania oleifera, assembly GCF_029873635.1. Lineage (NCBI taxonomy): Eukaryota > Viridiplantae > Streptophyta > Magnoliopsida > Santalales > Ximeniaceae > Malania > Malania oleifera. The sequence goes on along the minus strand of NC_080425.1, from coordinate 4,796,800 downwards.
CCTGGGACAAATGCGGTACTTCTTGGGAATGGAAGTTGCTAGATCAAAAAAGGGTATCGGTGTCTCTCAGCGAAAGTATATCCTTGATCTCCTAACTGAAACTAGCATGCTTGGATGCAAACCTAGTGAAACCCCGATTGAAGCTGTAAAAAAGGGTTGAAGACTGCGGAATACCAGTTAAAAAGGAAAGGTATCAGAGATTGGTTGGTAAACTAATTTACCTATCACATACCAAACCCGACATTGCATTTGCGATAAGTGTGGTAAGTCAACACATGCATTCACCGAAAAAGACTCACCTAGATGCTGTGTATAAGATCCTTAGGTACCTCAAGGGTTCTCTGGGCAAATGACTCTTATTCAAGAAATGTGAAAGCAAGGAAGTAGAAATCTTCATAGATGCGGTTTGGGCAGGATCAGCGGAAGATAGAAGGTCTGCCACTGGATATTGCACCTTTGTATGGGGAAATTTGGTAACTTGGAGGAGCAAAAAACTGAATGTAGTGGTTCAAAGCAGTGCTGAAACTGAATTCAGGGTAGTTGCACAAGGGATATGTGAAGGACTGTGGTTACAAAAACTCTTGGAAGAATTACAAATTCCGGTGAAATTCCCTATCAAACTCTATTGTGACAACAAAGCAGCCATCAGTATCTCTCTCAATCCAGTTCAACATGACAGGACTAAGCATGTAGAGGTGGACCAACATTTTATCAAAGAGAAGGTTGAAGAAGGAACCATCTGTATGACTTATGTACCTACCAAGGAGCAAACTGCAGACATCTTTACTAAAGCGTTAGCCCGACAGATGATCATACTTCCAATGACGGCGGCTCCAAGGAAGAGAGTCCCCTCTAGCTTCTATTTCCTTTTCTGATGATCATACTTCCAAAGATGTTGATCCTCCTATTGTCATCCGGAAAGGTAAATGCATATATACTCAATATCCTATTTCCAATTGTGTTTTTTATGACTCCTTATCACCCTACTATTATTGTTTTGTTATTGTTATATCATCTACTACCCTTCCTAAATCTGTTTCGAAAGCTTTAGCCCATTTTGGGTGGAGGGATGCTATGGTTGAAGAGATGAATGCTTTACATGACAATGGTACTTGGGACTTGGTATCTATTCCTCCTAACAAGCCTACGGTTGGTTGTTGCCGGGTTTACACTATGAAAGTCAACCTTGATGGTTCTGTGGCTCGTCTAAAGGCCCGTCTTGTTACTAAGGGATACACTCAAGTGTATGGTCTGGATTATTTTGATACTTTTTCTCCAGTTGCCAAACTTACTTTAGTATGTATGTTGATCTCCTTGGCTACTACTTGTCATTGGCCTCTGCATCAGCTAGATGTGAAAAATGCATTCTAGCATGGCGACCTTGTGGAGGAGGTTTATATGGAGCAACCACCTAGGTTTGTTGCTCAGTGGGAGTCAAGTGTAGTGTTTCAGCTCAAGAAGGTTGTATTTGGTTTAAAACAGTCTCCCAGAGCATGGTTTGGTCATTTCAGTGTTGTAGTACTTGAGTTTGGTCTTTGACGGTGTGCTATGGATCATTCCATGTTTTATCTCATACTTCATCAGTTAGGATCCATCTTGTTGTTTATGTGGATGATATTGTTATTACAGGTGATGATGATAATGGTATTTAGAGTCTCAAACTTTTTCTACATACTAAGTTTCAAACCAAAGATTTGGGACCGTTGAAATACTTCTTAGGTATGAAGTATCTAGATCTCGTATGGCAACTGTTTTGTCATAGAGGAAGTATGTTCTTGATTTTTTGGATGGAACTGGATTGTTGGGGATCTAAATCAGTTGATACACCCATGGATCCTAACAAGTTAGTGCCGGATATGGGTGATTTGCTACCTAATCCTAGACAATACTAGAGACTTGTTGGAAAGTTGAATTGTCTCACACTCACTCGGTTGGATATATCTTTTGCAACAAGTGTTTTGAGTCAATTTCTAGATTCTCTGAGAACAAGTCGTTGGCAAGCAGTAATTTGCATCTTGAGATATCTCAAAGGTGCACTCGAGAGAGGTCTTTTATATCGTGATCAGGGTCACACTTATATCCATGAATATACAGATGCAGATTGGGCTCGATCGCCTTCTGATCGGAGATCTACAACCAGGTACTATATCTTGGTTGGTGGTAATTTGGTTTCTTGAAAGAGTAAGAAAAATATTAATATTGTGGTGGCAAGGTCTAGTGCTGAATCAGAATATAGAACTTTGAATCACACTACTTGTGAAGAACATTTTGGAAGAATTGAGTATTTCTCATTCTCAGCCTATGAAGTTGATGTGTGGCAATCAAACTACTTTTCATATTGCCTGCAACCCGGTCTTTCATGAGCGGACGAAGCACATTGAAGTTGATTGCCACTTTGTTCGGGAGAAACTTGTGCAGAAGCTCATTCCTACTGCTTGTGTGAAATCGGATATGCAGCTTGCTGATTTGTTTACAATAGTGTTGGGGGTGCTCATGATAAATTCATTTGAAACAAGCTAAAGACCATATGACATTTATGCCCCAGCTTGAAAGGGACTGTTAGAGGTTATTTATGTCTTAGTATTATTATTTAGTGTGTTAGTATGTTAATTAATGAGAGTAAGGGTATTATTGTCATTAGGATGTATTTGATTTGTATGATAAATAGAGGGAGATACCTATCTTCAAGTTAGGTCATTCATTTTAATCAAATCTTAACAAAATTCAAGTGCATTATCAGATTGAAAAATTTGAATGCCAATGCCAAAACTGAGTTTTTGTTGCTTGGTAGAATTGAGTAAATGCATTAAAAAATTCAGGCCTTTATTTTAACAAATAGATGTATATCGTACGCAAAAAATCATCCACAAAGGACACAAAATATTGATGACCAGTCAAATTCTTGACTCTACATGGACCTCAAATATCTGAATACAATAACAACAAAATCAAGCCTTAAATCCCTCTAGGTGGGGTTGGCTATTATATCCTTTTCCACCAATTTATGTGATCATGGACCATTTCTTTTGACAAATTCAGGGCTATTAAATCCTTACTTTGGACCTCAAATATCTAAATGAATAAGAAAAAATATTGACTTACTTCAAGCTATGGCTTATACTGTGTGTGAGCTTATGTGGTTGAAGTCTCTTATGTCAGAGATTGGATTCTCGGTCAAGAAGCTCATGGATATGTTTTGTGATAAACAAATTGCTATTTATACTGCTAGCAACCTAGTGTTTCATTAGAGGACAAAGCACATTGAAGTTGACTGTAATTTTGTAAGGGATGCTGTGTTGTAGAAGGTTGTAAGGACTCAATTTGTGAAATCTATGGATCAATTAGGCAATGTTGTCATGAAAGCTTTATTTTAGCCTGCCTTGTCTAATGGTTGTAATAAGTTGGGGTTAGGTGATAGTTATACACTCCAACTTAAGGGGGAGTGTTAGAAGAAATAGGCTATTTTAGTAATTATATTGTTTAAGTAGGGATACTTTGTCTTTCAAGCTTTTCTATTATTAATATATTAAAGGGCAGACCTGGAGCTGAACATAACTCCAGGAAACTGCCTCCTTCTCTTTACCTTTTCTTTCTTCTTCTTTTCTTCCCTCCTTCTCTTCTTCTCACCTCCATCTCAATTTCACATCAGAGCTCTTTTGATGTGAAAGTGTGTGCAAATATAGCTGGAAGACTCCAAATTCTACAGTTTTTGTTAGATTAAGTTCTAAAATTATAAACTGATTAAAAATTTTGATTGGTTAAGCTAAACTAACAAAGTTCTTTACTTATATACTGACTACTGAGACAGGTGATGTAGAGCTGAAAAACATGCAGCTGAAGCCAGAGGCACTCAATGCATTAAAGTTGCCCGTGAAGGTTAAGGCTGGATTTCTCGGATCAGTAAAGCTTAAGGTTTGTGGGGTTTAGTCTGGTTTTTATATCATAGATATGAGGTATTGTTATAGTTGTGTGGCTGAACCCAAGTGATTTACAAGTTGGCAGAGATGACATCATTTTGTGATTGATAAGAATGTGCTCCTAATTTTTAATTTTCTAATGTTTATTTTATTTTATTTTTTTATTTACCCAAATTTTGATATGCTTTGGAGTGCTCAGGAGTATTGACACTAGAAGTTTCACTCATTCTGGCAATCCAGTATTTATTTGTTAATTATGAAGATAGAATGGTAATTGAAGAGCTAAGAGTTAAGTGCTAACTTTAGTATTAGTGTGTTTGCAATGAGGCCTTATGATGGGTTTCATGCTCCAAAAAGTGAAACTACTAGTTTTAACGGTATTCAGAGAGTCTTGTACTTTTGACTTCAGTTTTCTGTATTTAAACATTCTCCCACTGTTTTTTTAATGGTGTGGATAATTGCTTAATTAAGCATGTTAACAGTACATATATATCTTAAATTTTGATTCCAGGTACCTTGGAGTAGGCTTGGCCAAGATCCAGTTTTAGTTTACCTGGATCGCATTTTCTTATTAGCTGAACCTGCTACCCAAGTTGAAGGTTGTAGTGAGGATGCTGTCCAAGAAGCTAAAAAAAACCTAGTGCGGGTAAGACAAAAGGATTCTGAGTATTATACACTGTCTGCTCAATATTTGATGTTTGAATGATTGATATATTGCTCTCTCTCTCTCTCTCTAGGAAATAGAAATGAAGCTTTTGGAGAGGACACAGCAGCTAAAGTCGGAAGTGGTATGGTTTTGAATAATTTTCTTATTATCTGACAATTAATAATTTTCTTATTATCTGACTTGTAATTGCTGTTCTCGTTTGCTCATGGTAGCACCTTTGTGTTTTAACATTTTTATGTTGTTTTCTTGATGAGCTTATGTCAAGATGCAAGTCACTTAGCCCCTTGATCGGTGGGAAGAGAGGATTGATGCCACAGCTGGCACATCAATTTCACATTCTGACGTTTTGAAACTTATAGGTGCTACAGATAATTAAAATAATTCATGGAACAGTTTATTCTTTTAGGCGACTCAGTTCTTTGACATGGTATCAAACCTCCATGAATGGTTTAGAGTCCAATATTCACAACCTCATTCATCTACTTATAAGTATGGAACAAGATATCGACAAGCCTTCCAACAAGTACAGTGGGGGGCTGATTACATGCTGCAGCCTGTGAGTAGCGATGTAGGAAATAATTCTTTCACTTCAGATTTTTGGAGATTCAGCTTCCTTGGTGGAAAGTTCATTAACTCAATGGTTGGGTTTGGGGGGCTGAATGGGTAGATAAGTGGGGAGGAGAAGTCTTTTACATTGACAGTTAGTTTCTGTATGATTCCTTTGTAGATGAGGATGATGCGTTTGAAAGCAAAAGTGAATCTGAGGAAGGTTTATTGCTTGATCAGTTGATGGTAGAGAGTATATTTGACACTGTGAACCTATATATCTCCTGAGTTTCTGATTTGGAGCTTGCTGATTTGTTTACCAAAGCTTTGGGGGGGGGTGCTCATGTTAAATTTATTTGTAACAAGTTAGGAGCATATGATATCTATGCTCCAGCCTAAGGGGGAGTGTTAGTGGTTATTTTAGTGTTTTAGTATTATTATTAGTGTTTGTGTTATGTTAATAAGTGAGAGTTAGTAAGGATATTATGGTCATTAGAATGTGTTTGGTATGTATTATAAATAGAGAGAGAGACCTATCATTGTGTTAGGTCAATCATTTAATAAAAGAATCTCAACATAAATATCTGAAGATCTTTTTGAATTATCGTGGTTTTGGTGAGTTTCCATTTGAATGACTGAAACACTGCAATACTCAGTAATGGTGTTCCAGTTTTGAAATTACTGTTGACTTCAAACTTTTTTTTTTTCCCTCTTTAAAGATCAAAATGTTGTGCTGTGTGGGCTGAAAAGAAATTGCAGCCTTGGCGAATGTTAACTTTCCTCACTGGCCTTAGATGTAGACTGTGAGGTGCTTGCTGTATACAAACACTTTTTTTTGAACTCAGTTGGAGCAGGAACAAAATTGCCTACTTCTTCATTATTTTGGTACCTTCATTTTCACATTCTTTTTATTAGTGTTTCTGCATCTAGTTTCTGGATTTTCTTTCTGCTGGACTTGCAATAATATATATTGATGAAATACCGTCGAGTCTCCTAGTTTGCTTTTGGACTTTTTAGCATCCCTTGTTCTTATTTTCTGTTCTTGAAACTCTAGGAAATTTATGGATCATGATTCTAACATGCCCTGAACTTTCTTTTGTTTGTCTTCAAGAATAAGTCATGGCTAGGATCCTTGATCAACACCATTATTGGAAACCTGAAGCTTTCTGTTTCGAATATCCACATCAGATATGAGGATTTTGAGAGGTTAAGAAAATATTTTAAACATGAATTTTCATTGTGTATTGACTTGCACTGAAGTATGACTTCTATTTTCAGCAATCCTGGCCACCCCTTTGCAGCTGGCGTAACCTTGGAGAAACTCTCTGCTGTGACAGTCGATGATAATGGGAAGGAGACTTTTATTACTAGTGGAGCTCTAGACTGTATTCAAAAGGTTTTTGTTTTCTTGTCGTATTATTGATGGAACAACTGTAAATATAATTTTCCGAGGTTTTTGTTTTCTTGTCATATTTTTGATGGAACAACTGAAAATATCATTTTCTGTGAATACCATCTATGTAGAGTCACATATCGGACATGATACTCTTTATCTTTTACTGCTAACAGAGTTTAATAAGATTGAAAAATTAGATTACCAATCCACCTAATAGCTGATGCTATTTAGAGAGTCATATTAGACCTGATACTCTGTTGTATTACTAACAGAGTTTAGTCAGATTGAAAAATTAGATTACTACCCCTAAAAGCTTATTATGTTAGGTTGTGAGCTAACAATGAATATCAAAGCCTTAACAGGTACTTCCATTTACATATCCAGAATTCAATTTTAAAAATTTCAATTTTTAATGTTTGTCTAATGCTCCATAATACTTTTAGACATGTCAAGGATGTGTTGAAGTAAAAAAGGACCTTTTCTAGCATAAATTTTAAATAAAAGCACAAACGAAAATATTGCTCAACTTTTGGCTTATTTATGTCAAGGAATGTAAATGAATTTAGTATGAGAAACTTTTAGACCAAACCTTAGGAGTTCATTCTGGGATGAGCTTTCTATTCTTGTTAGAGGTTATTTATGTCTTTTAGTATAATTATTATTAATTGTGTTAGTATGTTAATTAGTGGGAGTTAGTAAGGGTATTATTGTCATTATAATGTATTTAATTTGTATTATAAATAGAGGGAGAGACCTATCTTCAAATTAGGTCATTCATTTAATCAAAATCTCAACATGGCATCAGAGCATGATCCAACCTAAACCCTATCATACTTGGCCATCGCCGGAAAACACATTCCCGTCACTGCCCTTCTGAGATCCACCTGCACCCTTCATAATTTCACAAAACCAACCATATGGCCAAAAATAGAACCCTCCGAAGCCTACCCCCACAAAACCCCATTGCCGGAAACAGCCCTACGTGCCACCACGCGCCGGCCTACTGCTGGTAGTGCTGACCCCACGCGCTGGGACGTGGGAGTTTTTCCAGCCACCTTTTTCTTTTTTTCTTTTTCTCTATGCCATGTTTTGATTCCTTCTTTGGACAATATTATCAAGCTGTTGGGCATGTTTTTTGCCGAAAGATCCAACCTTTTTCAACCATGCACTCGTGGTAATCCGTTAGTTATTGTCAGGTGTTTGTAGAGGCTTCTTTATGAGTTTCTTGGAGCAGTGGTAGTGGTAGTGTTCGTAAGTTAAGGTTGTGAGGCTGTAGCAGCGCTATCTCAGTTGGTATATTCGAGTGTGTGTCCTTTGTTAATCAGCTAACTCTCGGGGTGGATAAGTTGGATCCTCGTGCTATAAAATGTGTCTTTCTAGGCTACTCATATACTCAAAAGGCATATCATCATTATAGTCCTGTGCTGCATCGCTTCTTTGTTTCTGCAAATGTTACCTTCTTTGAGTCTACACCTTACTACACCTAGTCCTTGAGTGCTTCTTAGCCCAATGAGTCTCTTCCTCTGCCTAATCTTCTAGATTCTACTTTGCTGTCCTTGTCCAACCAACCATCTGAGTCTCCATGTAGTTCAAGTCCTCCTCATCGCCTTGATCATTCTAATTTGTAGGTGTATTCATGACGGCCGCTCCTAGGAAGAAAGTCCCCTCTAGCTTCTACTACCACGCCTTTGGTTTCCCTGTCTGATGATCATATTTCCCATGATATTGATCCTCCTATGTATTCAACATCCCATTCCCAACTATGTTTGTTATGACTTCTTATCACCCTCCTATTATTATTTTGTTATTACTCTATCATCTACTACTCTTCCTAAATCTGTTCGGATGCCTTAGCCCAATCTAGGTGAAGGAATGCTATGGTTGAAGAGATGATGCTTTATAGGAAAATGGCACCTAGGAATTGGTATCTCTTCCTCCTGATAAGTATGTGGTTGGTTGTCGTTGAGTATGCATGGTGAAAGTCAACCTTGATGTTTCCGTGGCTCGTCTAAAGGTTTGTCTTGTTGCTAAAGGGTACTCAAGTGTATGGTATGGATTATTCTGACATCTTTTCTCTGATTGCCATAGTTGCATTAGTACATCTATTCATTATTATTTGTCTTGTATTATAAATGGAGGGAGAGACCTATCTTAAAGTTAGGTCATTCATTTAGTCAAATCTCAACAATTATGTCAACGGTTTTTGTTCTCCTAGGTAGATAGTGGGTGGAGACTTCAATGTGTGAGATTTTTGGAGGAGAAGAAAAAGAGAGGGGGGGGGGGTGGCAGCGGCTAGGGAGGTGGTTGTTAGACTCAATAGATTCCTATCGTGAATGGGAGGACGAAGTCTCTAACCTCTCTAACTATTCTCCTGAGACCTACTTCTGATCATTTTGCTATTATGTTGGAATCTAGTTTTGAGAGTAAGTGGCTGGATTATGCTTCTCTTAAGCCACTAGTGAGGAGTTCTTGGAAAAGGGACTTGGAGAGGGGTTAGGAAGGTTTTAGGTTTATGAGAAAGCTGAAATTTCTAAAGTAGAATTTGAAAATTTGGAACAAAAAAGTGTTTGGCGATGTTAGAATAAGAAAATCCAGCATCTTAGGTGAGTTGGATTCTTTCGATAGCAAGGAAGAGGAGATTAATCTCCTTGAGAATGAGGAGGCAAAAAGGCTTTCTCTAAATAAATGGGAAGATGTGATTTTTAAGGAAATGAGGAGTTGGAGGCAAGAGATCAAATTTAAATTGGTCAGGGAAGGTGGAAATTTGATTAGGGAGTTGGATGTGGGGGATGGAGAATTACCAATGACCCTAGTTGGATTGCCTATGAGATCACTAATTTCTTTGATAATCTATATTTTTGTGCAAGATGTTTGTAGACGATGGTTAAGGAGTTAGGGTGGAATCCCATTTCTAGAGATTAGATGCCATGGTTAGAGAGACCCTTTGATGAGGAGGAGGTGAGGGGAGGTAGTTTTTGAGATGGAGAGGGTTAAGGCTCTAGGACCGAATGGCTTTAATTTAGCTTTTTGCGAAGACTGTTGTGATGTTATTAAGGATGATTTGCATAAATTCTGTGTTGAATTTTATGGGAATGGGATTTGAGAAAGAGTATTAGTTCCACTTGTTATTTTTTTGCCTAAGAAATCTAGATTCATTAGGGTAGATGACTTCAAACCTATTAGTCTAGTCTTTAGTGTTTATAAGGCTAGCACTAGTAGTAGCTAATAGGCTGAGTATGGTGCTTGATAAGGCTCTATCTACTGCTCAAAGTGCGTTTGTGGGGGGTGACGAATAGTGGATGCTTTTTTTTTTGTGGCTAATTAGATGGTGGAAGATATTCATGGGAGAAAGAAGAAGGGGTTCATCTTTAAGTTGGATTTTGAGAAAACCAATGATAGAGTTAGTTGGACTTTCTTGGATAAAATCTTTGTAAGAAAGGGTTTTCATGAGCATTGGTGCTAGTGTTAAGGGATTGTTTGTCTAATGTGTGGTTCTTGGTAGTTGTGGATGGGGAACATAAGTCTTGGTTAAGGGCTTCGAGAGGTATTAGACAAGGAGATCCACTTTCTCCCTTTTTGTTTGTCCTAGTAGTAATTTAGGATGGTGGATCGGGCTATGGATCAGGGGTGGTGAAAGGTTTGGCAGCGGTGTTGATTTCTCATCTTCGTTTTGCGGATGACACCATCTTCTTTTTAGATGATCCCAACTTTGTGGTAGCTTGTTCAGCATCATAATTTGTATTCATCGAACACATCTTGGATGGTAGTAGGCACTCTCTCTTGGCCTACCTATTTTTCCACCACTAATGTTGCAACATATGTCTACTTACCCGTTCTCAATCCTTTTGTGAGTTGCATGACTAAAAGGAACTTCTCTTCGTCCCCTTTCTTCGCAACAAGTTGCAACATGCAAGGGTGATCTCCTATTAGACTAAGGGAACTAGAAAATGACATTGGTACTGCCTTAGTTTTCTTTAATAATTCAATTCCAAGTATCACTTGAAAATCATCCATCGACACGAATGTGAAATTTGCCTGTCCTTCTCATTGTCCAAACTTCATAGTCATTTGCTCAGATACTTTTAGTGTAGGTTGTGCTGCGGAGTTCACTACTTTCATGTGTCATGTGTCTTTCTCCAAGTTCAAGTTGAGTCTTAAAGCTTTCACTTGTGAGACAAAGTTATGGGTAGTCCTGGTATCTACCATCGCACGGTACCCTTTCCCTTGATTTGTAGATCCAAAAACATTAACACTTTAGCTTGGGCAACTTTTGGTTCTTGTTTCTGTGTCGCCAACATGTTGAGGAACCATATTGTAGCCATCCTCAGAGTTTTCTCCTCATCCTCCTCTTGATCCTCCTTGTGAGGGCAATTAGTAACTCTCTTGAGGGCCTTGACATAAGAAGCATGCCAACTTACCCTTACCATTTTGTTGAAAGACCGATATGATGAAGCTTGCTTTAAAGTTGATGGTTGGTATCGGCTTCCCCACTCGATCCGAGTGGCAGCATAGCACTGCCTCCTAAGAGCAGCGTGTCTACCAATTAAACTAAATCTAAATAAAATATATAAATAAAATACAGAGATTTTTGGAATTGAATGACGGCCGTAATGGATGTCAGCGCAATCCGAAGGATATTATGCGGAAGCTTAAGGCTCGGGGATAACAATAAATTTTTTTTCCCTTGTTTGGGTTTCCTCCTCTTGAAAGACTTTCCTCTGTTTCCACCAAACATGCGATTCTTTGGATATGGTAGAACTCTCTTAGCATAGTTAGTCAAGCTTTTCGCGTAGCTTGGTGCAGTAGGCAAGTTTTGGACTCTTTGTTGATTAATGCGCTTGTCCACCATTTCAACCCTTCTAGGAAATAGAATAAATTGTCTTTCTTTGACTTGGCCCGATTATCAAACATCAAAGAAGATAATTCTTTCACATAATCTTTGATTGTGCAAGTGTGCTTAAGATCTCTCAATTTGTGCTGAGCATTGTACTCAACATTTTCAGAGAAGAATTGGGCCTTGAGCTCTCTCTTCAAGTCTTGCCTAATTATCAATTACACACCATCCATTCTATATCTCATCATACTTAGTATGCCACCACAACTTAGTGTCACCATTTAAATACATATTCGTCTTGGATATTTTTGTCTCCTTCAAGGCGGTCCTCACTATATGAAAGTATTGTTCCATGCCAAATAAGAAGTTCTCCAACTCTTTAGTATCATGGGCACCCCCATACGCTCGGGTTCTGGTACTCTTGTTCTTCCATACTCTGCCTCTGTAGAGTTGGAATTTCGAACAACACGAACCATTAGGTTCATCTTGGCAGAAATATCACACATCAGGATCTGTAAAGCTTTTATTGTAGTGTGGAAGTCTTCTTACATTTTCACAAGAGAACCCTATTGATGTTTTTGTGATCCTTCTAATGCAACAACGCGTTGGCAAGTTTGGTCGTCTCCATAGCCATATGGTTGGCTGTGTCAGCCTGCACCTCTAGTGCCTCAGCCCTCTTGATATTGGTTGGCAAGTCTCACCAATGCTTCACACAATTCCACAATACAAAGGCAACCGAATTTGAAGCAATTAACCAAGATTTGACGCCACCATGGGCTGAATACTTCACACCTTGTGAAGGGCTGTGCGACTCTAGTTGTAGCATTCTTGCTTAACTAGTTAGCTGAAAGTATTCCGCTGTTTCACTACATGAACCATCAAGTATAAAGTTAAGTGGAAGCAGTAAACAAGCAAGCAAGTAAACAAGAGTCACATGGTAAACTATAAAGCAACGTAATTCATTCTTAATGCCTCTGTAGACAATTTGTAGGTTAAACACATTTACAAAAGCTAGTGAGTTTTATGATGATTTATGAACATTTACCCTCCGATTTAATGCAAATTCGTTATCCTACTAAAGGACTAAAACTTGATTTACTATTTACATGATGGTTACCCATTCCATGTACACAAGACAAGTGGTCATAGGCAAGCATAATGCCCTGAGCAAGCTTGACTAACTAAAACTTGCGACCATGGATATGTGGAAGGTCAGCCTACACCACTTGGATCCACCTTGGTGGAGAAGATTCCGTAATTATTTGAGTTAAAGAAGGTTGTTAGAATATTGTTCCGAAGCCTCAGTTTTTGTTTGTGATTGTTTTTTCTATTTCAACACTTATTTGCATATTTTTTCCCCGGTTTTGAGGGGGTGGTAATACCATTTCTATCATCTAAAAATTCCATTGGGTAAAACTCCTTAAAAAACCCTCTTGTTAGTTGTTACGTTTTGTCTACAGTGTGAAAATCACCTCCTTTATTTTCATTCTTGTCAAGGTGTCAAGAGTCTTTAATGCAGTTCAGTTTTCTTAATGATTCTTGGTTTGTTGTTATCATTAGTTGTTATTGTTTTGCTGTTCATGTTTTTACCTCAATGTTTTATAGTGCGTTGAACTTGAACGGTTGGCCATTTATTTGGATTCTGATATTATTCCATGGCAAGTTGACAAATCATGGGAGGATTTGCAGCCTTTAGGCTGGGATCAGGTAGGTCTTACAGCTTTTTTGATATGGAAATTGCAAGCATTCTTCTTCCACCTTTTGCAGCCTAACTGCATTAGTCTCTCCTTACCTTCAGGTTTTTAGAAATGGCACTAAGGGTGGCAAACCATCTGATGATGTTGTGGAAACACATACCTACATTTTGCAACCAGTGACTGGCAATGCAAAGTACACTAAGCTCCGGTCAAATGAATCTTCTAATAGTCAACAACCTTTGCAGAAAGCGGTAGTGAACTTGGATGATGTGACACTTAGTTTATCGAAGGTTAATCTTGATTTTCTAACTATGGTGGTTTTAATGCTGGAAGCTTTCAAATAATTTTGATTTGGTATTATTATTATTGATGTTATTATTGATTGTGTTGTTGTTATAATTATTATTTTTCAGGATGGATACAAGGATATTTTAAAGCTAGCTGATAACTTTGCTGCTTTTAATCAGCGTTTGAAATATGCACATTATCGGCCACTGGTTTCAGTAAAATCCGATCCTAGGTCTTGGTGGAAGTATGCTTACAGAGCTGTTTCTGACCAGATAAAGAAGGCAAGGTATTTAGAGCCAGTTAATATCTTTTATGTCCTTTTTTGTCATATTTCATCAGTTCAAATCATTTTGCAATAAAAAAATATTTTGTTGATGATGCTTTCTTATGTATACCTAAAGGCGCTCCTTTTTATAAGATCTTTCTTATGTCAAAACAATTATACTGCAAATGCATGGAAGGGACAGTTCACATTTGGGAATGCAGGATTCATGTTTAAACTTCTGAGCATTTTCTATGAACTTAGCCTTTTAAGGTTGAGAGGAAAAAAGGGGTGGGCTGGGGTGGACAAAGCTTTTCTATGTGATTTTGTCACTTTCTCATGGGAAATGATTTTCTGATGGGATTCAGTTATTTTCTGCGCTTGCTGAGAATGTTTATCATTGTGGCAGTGGGAGGCTTTCATGGGAGCATGTCTTGCGGTATGCAGGCTTACGTAAGAAATACATATCTCTGTATGCTTCATTGCTTAAATCTGATCTTAGCCAGGCAGTTGTTGATGACAACAAGGACATTAAAGAACTAGACCGTGAACTTGATATTGACCTCATACTTCAGTGGAGGTATTCTATTTTGAGTTTTAAGTCTTAGTTTTTCTGATAGTTCCATGTTTTATTTGGTCTTTTTTTCAGAGTATGCAATTTTTGAGCTTGTATTTGTGCAGTGACACTATATTTACCATTATGATAATTGATATAAGGTGTCTTTCGTGAGAGGATCTTCCATGGATTCTCTAATTGCACTTATGAGCAATGAGCATAGAGGTGCAACGTTACGTCAATCCTAATTTTTGCTTCCATAAAACAATCTTTGTGAGCATTGAGAGAGTCCTTGTATGCTGGCTTGGTGCACATGGGTGTGCACCAACATGACCCAAAAGCTTAAGCTAGCAGGACTTGGGCGCATCCATGTATTTTGGCTACTCTTTCTTTTCACTTCTTTCTGATGCAGGATTACTCAAGTAGAGTTCTCAACAAGCTTTGGTAACATCATCATCATCATCATCATCATCATTGTATAATTGCACTTTCGAGCAGAGAAGTGCACCCTGTAGTTAATCTAATTCTACAAGACAAGTATTATTATTATTATTGAAAAAGAACAATATTAATGGATAAAGAAAGTAGAGAGCTGGAGAATAAGAAACCCTCCTCTAAAGAACAAACAAGCAAAAATAGTGTTGAAACTCGATATACATTGTCTTCCCACAACCTAATAGCTTAAGCTTTTAGGTGAAGTGGTCATCTAACAGGGTATCAGAGCTTGTCACCAGGAGGTCCTAGATTCTAGTTTCCTTGCCTGCGTTAATTTTGTGGTGTTTAAAAAATTATTCTGTTCCCTGTAATAGAGGTTATTTTTCGTGTGTTTTAATCTCCACTTGCTGTCAGGTTGCACGTGCGGGGGAGAGCTTGATATGCATCGTTGGACCACAACTTAATAGCTTAGGCTTTTAGGTAAAGTGGTAATCTAACTTATAGAAAGGCGAAGTAGTAGTACAAGCAGCAACACAAACACGCTGAATGTGAAAACAAAACAGCAACCCAATCACACCGAACATTCTCAAAATATGAGCCTTTTGAATTTGATCTTATCCCAAGCCTATGACCCCAAAGTCTTCCCCACAAATACACGAGTGTTCCTTTCCAACTAAACACCTCAGAACACAGCATACACCTTGCATAGGCAGAAGTCCTGAATTGTTTTGCTCCTTCCAAACCCCAAAAAAGAAATAGCTAATATAGCCTTTAATGTTTATGGACAAACACAACTTTCCCCAATAAAATCATGAGAGACTTTTTAAAATGTTACAGGAGAAAGAACAGTGCAATAATGAATGGTAGGCAGATTCAGAATCTTCCAAACATAGAACACATGCTTCTGTTTAAAGAGCCATTGAAGGCCTCCTACTCTGCAACATATTGTCAGTGTTAACTCTATTAGAACAACTGACCAAATAAAAGCCTTAATTTTAGAGGGAACTCACGCCTTCCAAATACTCTGATAGAAAGATGAGGACAAGTTTTCCCGGATTAAAAGCTCAGAGAGATTTGCAGGAGAAATCCCCTGAAGACTCCAACAAACACTTCCTCACATCCTCCTTATTGGAAGGATTAAAACCTTCCAACCACCTCAAGAAAGATGCTAGTTTTAGCACCTCTCTATTGTTCAAAACTCTATGGAATTGAAAATCCCTGGAGAAATTTTTCCTATAACAAATCAGAAAAGAAGAAACAGCCTCATTATGAAATATGTAAGTTGATACAAATGAGGAAACAACACACAAAGAACTGAATCTCCCACCATGGGTCTTACAATAAACGAGTATGAAGCCCATCACCAACCGTATTCGCTGTTAGAAATAAAATGTGGATAAAGCCATTATATACATCTTCAAGGATTGCAGAAAAAAAGATATAAAAACCCACATTAGTTTCCCACCTAATTTCTTGCAAGACAAATTTACTTTAGTCACTTGATATATGCAAATGAAATTTCTTCTCTAGAGGCTCCACAACCATTTGCTCATCAAGGCAATCTTATTAGATATCAAATTCCCAAAATCCAACACTTCTTCCCTTTTAGACCCACACAACACCTCCCATCTAACCAAAGACCTTTCTTTTCCCCCACCATAGACAAAAGGAAGCATCCCATGATTCTCTCTATAGACCTTGCTACCCATAGAAATGCTTGGAACAATTTACCAATGATTGGGATTAGATTGGATCCCCATTTCTGGAGATCTAATCATTTGGTTGGAAAGACCTATTGAGGAGGAAGTGAGGATAATTTGTTTAGGATATAGAGGGATAAAGCTCTTGATGGGTTTGATATGGACTTTTTTTTTTTGTTTTTGGAAGATTTTTGGGGTATGATTGAAGAGTTTTGAAGTCTTTAAAATAAATTTTATTGGTGTGGGATCCCGAGCAAGAGCATTAATTCCACTCAAATCAGTATGGTGTCTAGGAGGAGTGGATCTCTATTAAGATTGTTGACTTTAAGCCTGTTAGTTTAGTGACAAATGTGTATAAGATTATTGCGAAAGTGCTAGTTAATAGGTTGAGTGCTCCACTAGATGAGGAAGTGGAGGAGGTTTGTTGGAGGAATGAGAAGGGGATTATATTTAAATTGAACTTTTGAAAAAGCTTATGATAAGGTGGTTGGTATTTTTTGAACAAGATTTTTGTTAGGAAGGGGTTTGGGGAGAGGTAGCAGTCTTGGATGAGGTTTTCTTGTCTAATTCTTTCTTCTCTATTATGGTGAGTGTGAAGCAAATTTTTGTTTAGAGTGTTGAGGGGTGTTAGACAAGGGGATTTGTTATCTCCTTTCTTGTTTGTGTTATTGGTAGATGTCTTGAGTAGGGTGGTAAAAATGATACGAGTCTCGTGAAAGGGTTGGAAGGGGGTAGGAGTGGGTGGCTGTGTTCCACTTTCTTTGTTGTTGATACTGTGTTCTTCTTATATGATCGTAGAGATTCTTTTTTAAGGTTTAATTCTTCTTCAGATATTTGAGTAGGTTTTTGGGCTGAAATATTAATTTAGGGAGGAGTGGTTTTTCTGCTATTAATATGAGCTCCAGCAGATCTAGGGAGTTGGCCTAATTAGTGGGTTATGGTATTTTGGGTTGGCCATTGACTTTTTTAAGGGTTCTGTTGGCAATCCTAGATCATGGGCTTTTGGGATTGAGTGGTGGTGAGCGTATCTAATGATGGTTGGAAAGGCGTGCTATTTTTTTAGGGGGCTGCATTACTGTTCTTACTTAGAGGCCAGGCCTTGGTGTGATGGCAAGTGCCTCTGCCTCGGTACGGGTGGTCTCGGGTTCGAGACTTGGGAGCGGCCTCTCCAAAAATGGGGGTAAGGCTTGCCGATATTCACTTTTTTTTTTATTACTGTTCTTACTTATTAAGGCTTGTTTTGCTAGTACCCCTATATATTATTCCTTTATTTTAAGGATTCCGATAGGGATAGCAATCTGGTGATGATAGCTAGTATGGCTTGAGAAATTATTAGAGATTGCTTTGGTTTGGGGTTTGGGAGAAGAGGAATCACTAGGTTAGTTGGGAGGATTTGATCTTGGAAGAAGGTGGTTTGAAAAATGCAGCTGTAATGGCTAGATGGAATTTTCCCCTTAGAGGAGGCCTCTCTTTTTGGCATGGAGTCATTAGAAGTAAATTTGGCTTGCCTGTGAATGGGCGGGATGCTAATTTGGGATCTAGATGTTCTTTGAAAATATTGTGGAGGTGTATCTTTGAGAATTACCCATTCTTCCTTCCTCATGCTATTTGTTTTGGGTCATGGTCTTCAAATTGGTTTCTGGGAAGATATATGGTGGGTGATACTGCATTATCCATTTCTTTTCCTTGCCTTTACTGCCTGATTTTGGGGCATAATGATGTTATTTCCTTTTTTGATTTGTGATGGTCATAAGCCTTCTTGGGGTTTCCATTTCATAGAATCTAAATGATAGGGAGGTGGAGGAGCTTTCTTATTTTGTTGTTGTTGGAGAATTGTCATCCTTTCTTTAGGACAGATAGTCATTCTTGGTCCTTGAGATTCTTTGGGGGTTTATTCTTGCAAATCTTTCTTTAATCATTTGACTAGTGCTAATATATCCTTTCTGCCAAAAAAATTTAAGGATTTTATTTGCTCGTAATGGAGTTAGCACCAACAATCTTTTGCAGGAGATCTTCGAAGGCACTCTCTCCTTGTGTGCGCTCATTATGTTTTGATAGTTCAGAAGCAGCTTCTAATTTTTGTTTTTGCGCTGTGCTGATTGGAAGATCTGGAATAGGCTTTCTGGTCTATTTGGTGTTGTAAAGTTGGAGATTGAGGAGAGAAGAAGAGAAGGAGAGAAGAGAAGAGGAGAAGAAAAGAAAAAAGGGGGCAAAACTAAGCAGCAGTTTCTTGGAGTCTGTACAGATCCAGGTCTGCGCTCTTACATAATAATAATATATTCTTGAGGACAAAATTACCCCCATTATCACAACCTAATTATTACAGTAACATATCCTCTTCTAACACTCCCCCTCAAGTCGGAGGCGTATAAAAATGAGACCCTTTGCCTAGTGATTAGATAGCTTGGCTGGAGAGACCTTTTTGAGGAAGTGAGTTCTACCGTCTTTGCACTGGTAGCAATAAACCTTTAGGACCGGATGGATTCAATTTGACTTTTTTTCAAGATTGTTGGGCGGTGGTTAAGGATGACTTGATGAAGGTTTTTAATGAATTTTATTGGTATGAGATTTTGTGTAAGAGTATTAACTCTACCTTCATAACTTTGGTGCCTAAGTAAAACAAGTCTCAAGATTTCTAATTATGGACCTACTAGTTTAGTATCAAGAGTTTATAAAATAATCACTATAGTACTAGATAGAAGATTGGGTGTGGTTTGGTAAGTCTATTACTAAGGCCCAAAGGGCTTTCCTTTTTTTTTGGGGGGGGGGGGGGGGGAATAGATGTTGGAGTGGACGCAATTTTGATTGCTAATGAAGTCGTTTAGGATATTAGAAGGAAGGAAGGAAGGAAGGAAGAAGGTGTTTATTTTTAAGTTGGATTTTGAGAAAGCCTGTGATAGGATAGTTGGAATTTCTTGGATAAGAATTTTATGAAGAAGGGTTTTGGGGAGAGATGGCAAAGGTGGATGAAAGGTTGTATATCTAATGTGTTTTATTCGGTTCAGTGAACAGGGAGCCTAAATCTTGGTTTAGAGCTACAAGGGGGATTAGACAAGGAGACCCTCTTTTTTCCATTTTTGTTCATTTTAGTGGGATGCCCTGAGTAGGTTGGTTGATAGGGTTGTGGTTAGAGGTTTAGTGAAAGGCTTGCAAGGGAAAAGGGAGGAGGTAATGGTTTCACATCTTCAGTTTGCTGATGATACTGTCTTCTTCTTAGTGGATCATAGGTCATCTTTTTGGAATATTGGGGCTTCTTCATATTTTCTATAGGGTTTCAGGGCTTAAGATCAATTTGGGGAAAGAGCAGTATTGCCACTATTAATTTGCTATTAATTTGTTGGAGGAGCATGGTTAGGAGTTAGCCTTGGAGGTAGGTTGAGTTGCTGGATTGGCTATTAATCTTTTCTAGGAGTGCCTTTAGTCCATAATCCTTCATCTGCTAGTTTTTGGGACCTTATTGTCGGGGGAGTGTAAGCGATTAGATGGTTGGAAAGGTGCTCTTTTTTGTTTAGGAGGTAGGATTTCTCTCATTCAAGCTTGTCTGTCTAATATTCTACTTTATTGATGGAATCAAAATAGATTCATCCAAGGAGGACCTCACGCTGTAAAAATAGGGTGTACCGTATAAAAAGGTGACATTAGCACTAACATATTTCCTACGAGTGTGGGGATCATAACATTTGTATCATTTTGAGTTCTCGAGTACCCAACAAAGACACATTTAACGGCATGAGGAGAGAACTTGTCCGAATTAGTATGTGCAACATGAACAAAACATGTGCGGTTGTGCACCCAAAGACACGAGGCACAACAGAGAACATAGATGTTTCTAGTTACACAATGGAAAATGGAATTTGCCCCACTAGAACACTTTAGGGCATCTTATTGAGTAGAAAACTGGCTGTGAGAAGAGCATCGATCCAAAAGGTTTTCGGGACATGCATATGAAGGAGTAGAGACTCTGCTATGTGAAGTAAATGTCTCTCTTTTTTTATTTTTTCATTCAGCTGCTCTATTTTTCTGAAAGGTATGCATACATGATGTTTGATGAATTATCCCTTTGGCCAAGCAAAAAGACTCAAGCTTATTTTGAACAAATTTGAGTGCATTATCAGATCGAAAAATTTGAATACCGATGCCAAACTGAGTTTTATTTCTTGGTAGAATTGAAAAAATACAATAAAAGATTATGATCCATCTTTTAACTAATAGATTATGTCATATGCGAAAAATCATCCACAAAGGATGCAAAATATTAATGACCAGTCAAATTCTTGACTCTACACAGACTCCAAATATATGAATGAATAAGAAAAAACAATGAGCATGCCATTGATCAAGAGAAAAACCTTGACCATCATTTAAATAATACAAGCCATCCTTCTCAAGCCCTCAGCTAATCCTCTTCTTTGTCTAGATATCCTAAATAATGCAATGAGAAGGGAAGGAGGTCCTAGAACAGTTTCGAGACTTGGTTAATTGACTAACTCAAAGCAAGTTTGAGGGAAATTTAGGCTCATATAACACAGATGAAAGAGGAATAGAAGGTATTGAGAGAATATTGCTAGAACCAAAATCTGGTGTAACCAAACCATCACCAGAATCTATAACCCAAGGTGTGAAGGATGAACAAGGAAGAAGCCCTGATGTACCTGAATGGGCCACAGTGGCACTAGATGTAAAAGACTGAGTTTGGAGTTGTTGAACCAAGCAAAAATGATGGTTGAATTCCTCTCGGGGCACGGTAGATGATGTACTCAACTCCTAGTGGAGTGGCTAGGTGTGTTTGAAGTGTTAATAGTAGAATTGTCCTGTGCAAAAGACTTATTGGCCCTAGCAGGTTTCCCAAGGATCTGAACATCGATCAATGTTAGATTTTCCTTGCTACAATGTGTGAAAAGAATTGCCATGACAAACTCCTCGTCACATGAGACAACTGCTGCCATGACTGCAATTTAAACCTCATCGTCATCCTCCAAAACTTTCCCTACTATAGTTAGAGGTAGCATCCATGGCTGACTTATTGTCGGAAGGAGCTTGAGAAGTCAGGCAGCCTGCAGCACCCGCTAACACAAACAGCACTTTCAGGATATAAAAAAACCAGAATTTACAACACTTCAAACTCTTCAATATCCAGAACTTCAAACTGAGCTTACAATATTCTAGGACGAATTACTTCTTGGAAATATAATAGAAAGGAAAAATATTTACTAATAAAATTAATATTAAATAAAAAATATAAATATTTATCAGAAGCTGAGACGTGAAAGGACCAGTGTCCTTAAAGCTGTTTTCGCACCTACGGAGAACGTTTCTCGGTGTATATAGTTATTGTGCGAACAACCTCCAGGACTACTCAGCAGGCTCGGTTTTGTGTGCACTCACAAACACCAGTGCTATAGGAGATATAGTGCCATTTAGTTACCCAACAAAGTATAAATCTCAAGAAAAGGTAGAAGATAAAGTTATTTTGAAGAAAAACCTTATATTGAAATAAAGCTGGATCACAATTTATATAGGTAAGTATAACTTCCATCATCATAAATACAAAACCGTTAAAAGTAGTTATTAATATTTTAAAACGTTAAAATTAATTAATATATTAAAATTTAGCTTATATTTAATTAAAAAAAAACTAACTATTAAACAAATATTTTTTAATTTGAAACATCTAACATTAATACGGTAATACGAACATTACTTAACCACCAAGAACAGGGCAGACCACAGGCATTTAATAAATAGCCTGGCAGCAGCTCCAGGCATTATGGCTGGCAGCAATTGTAAACAAAAAAAGAGGACTGGAAATAAATATTTGAACACCAATCGAAACCAACTAGCCGTTGATACAAGATTGCAAGAAATTGATCACGAATACACGTCATCGAAACAGCCTCATCAGCAAACAACAAAGAAAGTGACAGAGGTGAAAATCTCATGTACGGTTCTGTAGGAACAGCAGCAGCAGCATTCTAGAAACAGAGTTAACAGACTCCACATGAGCAAATGATCATGAAAACACACCGCTTCCTGCGAAGGATTCTCCACAACCTAACCTAGAAGGAAGGTGCTCTTAAATGTCTCTCAAATCAACCAGGAAATCAGATTTGATGACTGATTAGGGAAAAAAGGGAAAAAGAGTATCAAAACCAATTCAAATAAATCATATTTGTAGGATATCAATGATTTGATGCCATGTTGTAAAGTTAGAGATGGAGGAGAGAAGGACATAAGCGAAGAGGATAGAAGAGAAAAAAAGGAGGAGAAAACTTGGTGGCTGTTTCCTGGAGTCAAGGTCTTAAATTTCAATTTTGAATCAAATTTTGAAGCTCCAAAAGTGCGGAAATTTCGATGGAAATTTTGATTTCGATGTCAATTTCGATTTCGATTTGAAAAGATAACGGAAATCAGTAGTGAAGCATGGAATTTTTTGTGAAACTTTAAAATAGTTAAGAGACATAATAATGTAAGTTTTAGGACTAATATATTACAAGTTAAATGCATCTATGTTGTGTGTAAGGTGGAAAAGTTGTAATATAGTATGTGTATCAAACATATTTGTAAGATAATGTAATTAAACATATTCAGTTTATAAAAATGAAATTCATAAATCATTTAAATATTATTTTTATACAAATAATGATAATTTAGACATGAATGGTTAAATAAAACGTTGTTGTAAGCTTATTTTGTAAGTTTATTTTGTCATATAATTTCAAAAGCACTTGTAATAATTTTGTTTTGATAAAAATAAATAAAATAAATTAAGAGAGCAATTTCCCTTCACTCCTAAATCTCTCATTTGAATTTCGAGGAAATTTCATTGTATAGTTAAAATTTTGAGAAGTTTTGCTAAAATTTTGAGATTTCGAGAAATTTCGGATGATTCATTGAGATTTCGATGGAAATTATGCAAGATGGAAATTGACTGTTGTTTGGATTTCGAGGGTGACTGAAACCGGAAATTTTGACAATTTTGTGGAAATTTAAGACCATGCCTGGAGTCTATGTACAGCTCCAGGTCTGGCCTCTTATATATTAGTAATAGTAAATTTTGAAGGATAAAAATACCCCCATTAGCACAAAGAATATTGTTAAATGAAGATTTGCATAGAAGTCAGTAAACCCTTGCTCTCACTACAGAATTAGAAGTAACTTCTCTGTCACTGACCTCCAACTCCTTAATAACACCTTACTCCTCTTATCTTTAGCTAATGTATGAAAGAGTTTGGTTTACATTCACCCTTCCTCACCCACTTAAACTTCGTCTTCCATCCCCAACTCCTCATATGAGAATAACCTTTGCTAACTGATTTTTTAAGCCCACCCTCTTCACCATCTCCTCCTCCTCCTCTTCCTCTAGAGACACCTCCTCCTCTTTCCTAACCAACTACTCCAAATTTCCCAAAAAATACTCACTCCGCCCCAAACTCCTCTCAACCTCCACATTCCAGATATCTCTAATCAAATGAAGAAAAGACATTACTACTATTACTACTACTACTACTACTACTACAATTACAACTACAACAACAACAACAGCCACAACCATTAGTATTACTTTTTTAGGTTTTTTTTTTTGTTTGAGTGGGGGGTGGGGGATGAGGTGTGGTTGGGGTTTCTAATCTCTCAACAAATTGTGTTGTGCATTGGCTCATTCCACTAATAATTTACATGCTTACAATCTTAGGATGCCTTGCTGGATCCTAGATTGTTTCCTTTATATCCTTTATTTGTCACATCCTGTATCCTGGTGTTGTGCAGGATGTTGGCTCACAAGTTTGTGGAGCAGTCAGTAGAGTCAGACATGCAGCTGAAAAAACAGAAAGAGAAGAAATCATGGTGGTCATTTGGATGGTGAGTAGTTTTACCTTAACATTTGTTAACAGTTTTTTTCCCTACCCTTTAAATTTAGTGGTGCTTTATTTTTACCTTTTTGTGATTGCATATTTGCTCTCTACTTTCAGGAGCAGTCAATCGGATAGAGATGATAATGAACCATTGCATTTCAGTGAGGAGGATTGGGAACGGTTAAATAATATCATAGGGTATAAAGAAGGTGATGATGGGCAGCCACTGATATCCCGTGACAATGGGGATGTGCTTCATACTTTGTTGGAGGTTCACATGAAACATAATGCTTCAAAGCTTATTGCTGTGGCTCAGGAGTGTCTGGCTGAATTATCCTGTGAAAGCCTTAATTGTTCCATAAGGCTTTATTCAGAGGCAAAAGTATTTGATGTGAAATTAGGATCCTATCGGTTGTCATCACCGAATGGTCTCATTGCCGAGGTTGATTTTCCTTCTTTTATGTTTGGAATTTCTTTACCTCCTCTTTTACTGAAAACCTATTTATTCTTACTGCATAATGTCTGTGTTGGCACACTGAATTTCCTTGCCCATTTTCATACAGAGTGCAACTGCTCATGATTCTTTAGTTGGTGTGTTCAGCTACAAGCCGTTTGATGTTAACTTGGACTGGAGCATGGTTGCTAAAGCATCTCCATGTTACGTGATTGTATGCCACTCCATTATTCTTCACTATTTAAGCTTTATAGTCTTTCTTGTTTACTCATAATTTATATCATGTTTATGGCCAGTATCTGAAGGACTCCATTGATCAAATTGTCAACTTTTTTGAAAGTAATACTGCTGTTAGTCAAACCATAGCATTGGAAACTGCAGCTGCAGTGCAGGTTTTTCTCTTTCACTTTCATCTGTTGGAATATAGTTGCAGAACACCTTCTACTGGAATGCTAGCCAAGCTTGCTGGACATAATGACTGTTTGTGTTGGTTTCTGAACTGTAGTGTGGTTTGAATTCCTGCCGTTAGTTGATAATATATGTGAAACCTGGGAGGTGAGTGGTTATCAAAATTGTAGAAACTTCAGTAAATGAATTCTGCATAGGAAGAATTGATCCTTAAATATCCTAGTGTCATCTCCATCCAGATACATATTGGCCTCCTTGAACCCAAACCAATTAGCTACCAACAAATCAATCTGCCAGATGGACTCAGAACTCATCAAACACCCTGTGCAACCAATTCTACATATACTGGGCAGTAGAGTAATGTGAACAAAAAAGATTGTGCAACTGCCATTAAAATTCGCAAAACATACAAGTGGAGAAGGTGTCTTATTTGGTCATCTGATGTGCAACAAGTCATTCAGTGTTGTGCTTATGTAGAATCATTATTTGGAGCCTTAGCCATCCAAATACAATTAACTGAGTAAAAGAAATTGCATTAGGGGACTGAGTGAGGTGAAGGAAAAATTATTTGCAAGAAAACCCCAAGATCCCTAACTCAGCTATCTGATTTAGGGGAAGGCTGAAGAGGAATCCAAAATATTAAGAAACCAATTATGATTCCCATCTCCTAGTAATTCAGATTTCTGGAAAACAAAAATAAAAATTTGGTGTGCTAATTGATTATGAGAACGTTTAATATTCGACCACTGAAGTAGATGAAGTCCTCTGTACTTGTTCATGCAATTTGCCACTTTGAAATGGCTTTGTCTTGGCCTTGTTGAGACTTTGTATGTTTCCTAATTTCTGTACCAGCCAAGTAAAGCTAGCATTCTCCATTCTAGTAATGGTTTAACTTAAGGAGCCTTTCATTCATTCCAAGGTGACATTTGATGAAGTCAAGCGCACTGCTCAGCAACAAATGAACAGAGCACTAAAGGATCATGCTAGGTATGTTATTGTAGTCTCAAAATTTAAATCAGCTACTTTTGTGAGTTTTATATTGCTTTAAGATTTATTTGTTGAGTTTTATATTTCTTTGTTATCATGATTTTTCTATTGATTCATGAGATTTAAACTGTTGCTGGCATGGCTGTATAGT
This sequence comes from Malania oleifera, assembly GCF_029873635.1. Taxonomy (NCBI): domain Eukaryota; kingdom Viridiplantae; phylum Streptophyta; class Magnoliopsida; order Santalales; family Ximeniaceae; genus Malania; species Malania oleifera. Next base: position 4,770,652 of record NC_080425.1, on the reverse strand, counting down.
CATTTTGGCCTTAGTGCTATAATGATTGCAAGACCCTCATCTAGTTCCTTGCCTCAGAATTAAATGGATGGTATTCTAAATTGTTTATCTAATGCCTATTTTCTTGGAGTTTAATGATCTTAAAATAGTGATTATTATGGCATGATTCATTGTTTGTCTGATAGTATTAAAGAGTTCAAAAATCTGTTAGATATGTGGTTAATGGTACATGCGAATAACACTACTCTAAGCTCTAGCACACACAATCGATTAATGGATGATGATTTGTTGTGCATTCATCCATAATTACCTTCTTGATTTTGAAATTACCTTCTGATTTTGGAATAGAGTAATGTGTTTTGCTTTTCTCCTGTTCTTCTGTTTTCCCAGGAGGATGCCTTATCCTCGCTGTAATTCTCTTCTTCTCTTAACAAATTTTTTGTAATTTTTATGAATATGAGAACATTTTGGATTGAGAAAGAATATGTCAGTCAAGTCTAGAATTTGTCCAGCTCTTAGACCAATGCCTTGAAAACCTTTCGGAAATCAAGTTTCATTGAATTTAAATTTCTGATATTTTTTATGCTAAATTGATTTTCTCAAGACCTTATTTTGGGAAGATCTCCATATGGGAGAGCTTTTTTATTTTGTTCTTCATAAATTTTTTATCTCTAGGAGTTTTGTTTCTTAAATGTTTTATTGGATTTATTTTTTGGTGCATATTTTCTTTTTTACCTACAGAACTTTGCCCAAGGATTCCATTGACTTGAATGATTTTATCTGTGAATAAGTTGGTGCTTCTGTTGGAAGCCTGAATAAATAATACGTATGGATATTTTGCACCTGGCACAGGGGTGCATGCGTAGATACCTAGATGTGTCCCTGATGGCTTCACCTGAGGCTGTCCCAGGCATGAGCCTTGGCGCCTTGATATCCCTTGTGCCCAGGCGTCACTGGGACATGCATTAATTAATTGTGGATGAAATTTTTTTAAAGTTCTAGCACATTGTTAGCACATATAAGTGATCTAATTTCTTTGAACATTTATTCATTGTCAGGTTTATGTTGGATTTGGACATTGCGGCTCCCAAGATTACCATTCCGACCGACTTCCGTCCGGACAATACTCATTCTACAAAACTTATGCTTGACTTGGGAAATTTTTTGATTCGTACACAGGTTACACTGTGCCTCTAATTTTGGATAATTTAGCTCTAACTCAGTCATGCCAAATTTATGTTGTAGTGTAATGCTTGTAGGATGACCATGGATTGGATTCGCCTGAGGATATGGATATTTACCTGCAATTTGATTTGGTTTTGAGTGATGTATCTGCTTTTTTGGTGGATGGGGACTACCATTGGGGCCAAATCCCTTTGAATAAGTGTGCTGGTTCTGACCATTTAGTTGGTGTTAGCTACTTGCCTGTTATTGATAAGTGTGGGGTAATCTTAAAGCTTCAACAGGTAAGAATCCTTTGGGATTCTGTGTTAAAATATGGCATTACATTGTGGCTGCATCTAGCTGATATTATTTTACCATGATGTCAAGATCCGGATAGAGAACCCATCCTACCCTTCTACAAGACTTGCGTTGCGGCTCCCATCATTAAGTTTCCATTTTTCTCCAGCTCGTTATCATAGATTGATGCAAGTAGCAAAGATCTTTCAGGAGGAGGATGACAGGAAATCTGATTTCCATCGCCCCTGGAACCAAGCTGATTTTGAGGGGTGGCTCTCTCTTCTTGTATGGAAGGTCACTACCTATTCTCTATCTTCTTTCATTTTTTATGGTGTTTGATTTCATGTCCCTGGTTATTTATGTATTTACAAAGATTCATTTTTCTCTTTGCTCCTTTCTTCTGTCTCTCTCCCCCTCTATATATAATATGGCAGGGTGTGGGAAATAGGGAGGCTGTATGGCAGCGGAGGTATTTTTGTCTAGTTGGTCCTTTTCTTTATATACTAGAAAAGCCTGGCTCAAAATCCTACAAGCAGTGCATCAGGTATGGACCCAGATTTTCCAAAATGATTTATATTTGCAATATTTATGTTTGATTAATATGAAGAACTAACTAGAAAATTGTCACGTCCCTGGTTTTTGGTACTTGACTGGCCGTGACTCCATCTAAAGTCCACTGGATTCACTAGGCCTAGGCAAGAATTTGTTTTAAAAATCATCATTTGGAAACCAGTTTAAAGCCAATTAAGAGTGAACATTTGTTGAAAACACAAGACACACACACGCACACACATATTTCATAAGCAACTGAAAACGTTTTTCATTCAGTGGCAAGCTCTTTACATTGGGCTGTACTTTACATACAACATTTTTCACACTCCCTAGTCTACATAACCGCCAAAACCGAGCACACACTTATATCCTTATTGTCTTCCTGCCAACTTGTAATGCATGTCAAAATGGTAGTATCTTGGAGAACTTAACAAGTGGAGCTCTCCTTCAGTTTGAACCTGAAATTATTAAGGAATAGGGTGAGGAACCACAAGCTTGGTATATGCTCTTAACTCTCCCTTATTCAAATAAGGATTTTAATACTTAACACATGATTTATTACATGTATGCATGATCATAAGGTGCATGAACACACTCTTTATTCAAAACAATATGCATGAACACTCTTTGTTCTAGGCAATCTTTTCATCTAAAGTTACATCGCAAAACAACCAAATAGCAGGCATTTACAGATTTTTTTTTTTTTTTTCTAACATAGCAGTGCTATCCCAACTAAGTGCACATTTTGTCTCAAGCAAGTGCCAAATTCCAGCTTGGTTAACCACTGCTTAACACAGAAACACCAACAAGGGCCAAATTCCAGCTTGGCCAGCCACTGCTTAAGGCAGAAATACCAACAAGTGCCAAATTCCAGTTTGGCCAACCACTGCTTAATATGGCAGTACCCTCCAGAGGTTTAGGGCCTTTCACCCAAGGGAGACACAATCCTTGCTCAAATTCCACAATTTCACGGCCACGATAACACATGGTGCCATCTATTTTACACAATAACAATTTAACATATGCATTCACATGCTTTGACATAGCAACTAAAACCATCATCCTTACAAGATGAACATCTATCACATGAAATTTCCCAATTAAACAAGATAATGCAACTATGATAACCAAAGAAAACATACATGCATTATGCAGCCATATCAAGTAATTAGAGATAACAAACTTAAATTTTCCTTATTAGGATTCAACTTTATGCAAGTTCCTACTGTTGTTTCCTTTGGTACCGAAAATCCCTAGGTGAATAAATGAAAATTAAGAACACCTACTTGATTTTCAGCTTCTTCTAACACTAGTCTCCCTCTGAATTTCCTGTATTTTCTCCTGATTCTCTCTGAATTTTCCTGATTTCTGCAGAGTTATCTCTCTCTCTCTCTCTCTCTCTCTCTCTCTCTCTAGAACTAGGGTTTTCAGCAAGAGGTTGTGGTATTCTTTTCTATGTTCAGGCAAATCTGGAGGGATGGAAAGGTCAAGACAGCAGCTGGACACATGGCAAGACCGTAGCAGCTGGTCGCAACAGGTGTCCTGCAGTGCTGACATCTGTGCGCTAGGTGTCTGCCAATGGTTTTTCAGAGCTGCCAGGTGACTGCTGTTGGTTTGTAGTGCTGCTAGGTGTCACACCTGGATTCAGCACGCCCCATCAATTTTTTTGCTCTCTCTCTCTCTGCCCCAAGTCTCATGCTATTTATGTTTTAGCATGACCCTTATAATTTGCTTTCATCTAAGCCCCTCCTACCACTTCCTATCACTAATAAGTCAAATGGAATTTCCAATATCAGCTAACACGACTCAACTAAATGAATAACATGGCTGGTATGAACTTGTTTATTGCAAAACAAAGCAAGTCATGCTAATTTATAAAAATAGTTTAAATTTAACGTGACCTAAAGGGTATGGTTATCACAAAAATAATTTAGAAACTATTGATAGAGATGGTTTATATTGATATTTGTTACTGGTTACTTTGGTTATTTAGCACTGTTGTTGTGTGTTATTGTTGTGTTAGTAAGCCTATGTTGGTACATTAGTTAGTGAGGGGATCTTGCTCATTGTTGTGTACTTTGCATATATTTATTATGAATAGAGGAAGAGACCTACCATTGTGGATTGTCTTCCAATTTTACACAATATTTTGACTTGGTGTCAGAGCATGATCCGACCTAAACCCTAACTGCTGTAGCCTTCACCAAATCCAACCCTGAACCTCATAATCGTATGCTGTATAGGAGCGTCATCCACACTATTAAAGACCAGAAATGGCCTGGAGTTTCCGGAAAACAGAGCAGTCACTGGAAAAACTCCAGTTCAGAATTGCAATAATCCTTTCAGATTTTGCAAAACCAATTCCATAGACATGCACCCACATGCTCCCGTAGAAGGCCAATTGCTCTGATGCCATGCACTGACAAGTGAGGCTTCGTTGAGTGCTGTTTTGCTCCTTTTTTTTCCAGCATGCCTTCAATCCTTCTATACTCCATAATGTTGAGTTGTGGTCATGTTTTTTTTTTTTTTGGTTCAAAGATCCAATCTTTTCTTGTTTGTTCACTTTAGTTAATGATTGTATTGTATCGTTGTATAACATGGTAACTGAGTTTGTTGGGAATGTGGTAGTGTTTGAGACTTGCTTGTGGTGGTTCCATTAACCATGTTCCTTGTTGGTCTTGTTTGTGAGTGCTTGGATAGAGTGAATGAATTTTAAAAGCATCTTTCTTTCATCACTCTGTAGATAACAACCGACAAGTTGGATGGAAATAATTTTTTGTAGTGGTATGAAGCTGTCAAGATTTATTTGACATGCTTAGGTAAATATAAATACCTTCTCAATCCAATCCCAGCTATGAAAAAAGGAAAGAAGTATGGATTTAGAAAGATGTGTTGATTGTTTGCCTATTGTTGAGCTTGATGGAACCCTTTATTCCATTTGGACACAAGGAAATTTGGGATTATATCAAGCTCTTATATTCTAATAACTTTGTGCATATGTATGATCTATCCCAAGTACATCCAGTTGCAATAGGTAGATAGGAGTCTTACAAAGTATTTTGCTATGATGAAGCAAATTCATGAGGAACTTAACATTGTGCAATCTATAATAGCTAATGTTCGTGAGATGCAAAATAAAGGGAGCAAATGACCGTCCTCTCGGTCGTAGTGGGTTTGAAACCTCAGTTCGAGGCAATATGGTCCTAGTCCTTAGTCCATGTTTAGTTTTCTGGCTAGGCTAAGGGACCTTAGTCCATGTTTTGCGTTGCATATATAGAGAACATGATTGGCTAAGGGGGCTTGGCCCATTTATATGGGATAGAGTTGATCAGTTCTTCCACATCGGTCAATCATGGCTAGGTGATAATTTGTCCAAAATCAGACAATTTCCTCCCCTACACCCTGACTCGTAGTTCCTCCATCCATATTCTCTATTCCCCAACAAAAAGTTCCTTAAGCCAATTGTCTATGGCTCATTGTCATCTTCTTCTCTAACAAAGGTTGCGTCTCCTCTCCTCCTCTCTCTCAAGCTAGACCTAGCAAAAATTTGTTGTCGGCCATGAATGGCTGATCTATGATGTTTACCGGAGATTTTTTATCATCTCTGAGCCGAGGACCCACCTCACAAAACAAGAACACCCACATCAATGTGTTTGCGTGCTACAATTTGAGCACAGATGGTATCTGCATCATGGCAGAATTAGAATATTTGCCCTAGATTGCAGCCCCAACACCGGCCAAATTCGAATAAAATCTTCTAAGTGCTTCAAGATCTCCTAGTCAATGATCATCCCCAGTGATAACTGCATTTTTAGAGGTTGTTTGTGGGCAAGGACATGGCATCAGCATGGGAAGCTTAGGAAAATACAAGAATGAAGCAAATGTGAAGGGAAAAAGGGTCGGAAGATGCACATTCGTTGATATTGATAAATACATTCACCATCTATTGTTTTATTTATTTATTTATTTTTGTGTTTGTCTCTTTCTTAGGTTTAGTGTGTGCTGTTTTGTTGGTTTGTTGCTGCCTAGAAGAACCTCGGAAAGGAGCGGATAGGGATATCAAGATATGTGGTACAAGAGGATAAGAAATGGGTACTTTGTCGAGGGTATTTATGTCTTTGGAGAGACTTATGGGTTGTTATCATGTCCTTTATAGATGACAAATCAAACAGGATAGGACAACTTTTATAGCTAGTCCAATTTGGTTTAGTTTTGTCCAATCCATTTCTAATAACCCTAGCCACTGAACCAAATGCACCCATAATGTGGAGTTGCCATCCATTGCTCATGTCTATTCTAATGTCTTCGTGCTTTATTCCTCAGCCCTTGGTTCTTGTGTTTCGTCTTTGGCTTCAAGAAGACTACTTTCAAGAGGAAGGAGATTCATAGTTCCAATAGTATCAAGCATTCCAACAAGCTTATCTTTCCGTTGCACTTCTTTGTTCAAATAGTTAACCCTTTGCCTGTCGTCAAGTATTTCTACTAATAGTCCTTGGGTTATAGATACCGCCAATACTAGTCATATGATGTGTATAACCAAGTTGATTTCCACTCTCCAGAAAACTTTCTTGTGCTACCTTGCTAATGCGTCCACAACTACCGTGAGGAAGTTGGGGTAGTGAGTCCCACTTTTTTTTTTTCTCTCTCTTTCTTCTATTTTTGTATACTTCTTAAGTTTTCCTTCAACCTTATGTATTTTAGCAAGATTATAAAATCTATGAATTTTTTAGTAACATTTTCCCTTATTATGTTGTCATTCATGATTTGAAGATGAGGAAGACTTTTGATGGTAGACATGAGACTGGTGAATATAACTAATTTGATTCACTATGCCCTTCTACTCCTTGCACTGTTGCTGCCATACCAATCCAAAACCATTGCATCTTTACTGGTTAAAACAAGAAGTTCTTGATTTGAGTTCTTTATCTAGTCTTGAGTTTGTGTCTTGTAAGTTGGAAAGCATCATCGTTTCCATTTTCTTCCTACCATTGTGTATTAGATGAATGTCCCAATGTGTTTTGGAGTGATGCCATGCTCATTTTCTTGTATTCTTGTGAATAGAACACCATCCTTTGTCGTAAAATTACCTAATATTTTCTCTTCCTCACTGTTCCTTTATTCCCTTTACTTCCTCAAATATTTGGGTTGTGTCCTTTATTCTCCTTAGTGTTCCTTGCATTTCTTTTTTGTTTAGTTTATTTTAGTCTACACAACACTATTTTGATTCCTTGAACCCTTCTGACCTCAATATGTCCCTTCCTCTCTCTGGCCCTTCTGGAGTCCATTTTACTTCTTTGTTGAGTCGTCCACTTGCATCTTCTACTTTGAGTTCTCATTGTTGCCTCAGTCATCCTAATTTGCAAGTGCATACATGGCATTGATTCAAGGGAGGAGGGCTTTGTCCAACCTCTACTACTATGCCTTGCCTTTTTCATTTCCCACTCATCTTCCTATTGCTGCCTAAAAAGGTAAATTGACCTGTACCTAGCATCCACTCTCTAGTTTGTTTACTATGATTTCTTGTCACCATTATTTTGCCACTTTGTTAGTACTTTTATCTTTTGTTGCTCTTCCTGAACTAGTTTTTGAAACCTTATCCCATTCGAGGTGTAGGTTTGCAATGGTTGAAGTGATGCATGTGTTATAAGATAATAGTGCAAGCATGCCATGAAAGTCCCAATCCTGATGGTTCTGTGGCCCGTTTGAAGCCCTGCCTTGTTCTTTAAGGATATACTTAGGTGTACTATTTAGATTGTTCCTACATATTCTCCCTAACTGCCAAACTTGCAAGTCAGTTCATTTTTTTTAGCCACATTTTGTTGTTGTTTGCATGAGTTAGATGTGAAGAATGCCTTCTTACATGGTGATCTTTAGCTGGCATTTATATGAAGCAACCACATGGGTTTGTTGCTCTATAGAAGTTAGGAATAGTATGTTGAGTCATGAAATCCTTGTATAGTCTAAACTCATCCCTGTAAGTGTGGTTTGGTCGATTCAGTGTACAACTCTTGAGTTTGGTCTTCCACTTGTGTGGTAGATCACTCTATATTTTATCGTTACTTCTTGTAGGATTCTGTACTTATGCATGTGGTTGATATTGTGATTACTGTGACGGTGATCTAAATATTTAGAGCTCAAAGAATTTTCTATAGACTAAACTAAGACCAAAGATTTAGGACCATTAAAATACTTCTCAGGGTGTGTAAGTATCTAGAGCTCGTATATGGAGGGTTTTTGTCTCACATGAAGTATGTTCGTGACATTTAAGATGAGATTGGGTTGTTGGGATCCAAATGTGTTGATACACCCATAGGTCCTAACAGCAAGTTTGTACCGAATGGGGGGTGATTTCTTGATTGACCTTGGACGCTGCCCAAGACTTAGTTGAAAAGTGAACTGTCTTAGACGAGATATATCCTTTGAAACAACTGTTCTAAGCTAGTCTCTTGATTTTCTTAGAGCAAGTTACTAGGATGTAGTCGTTGTATCTTGAGATACCTCAAAGTGCAGCTGTGAGAGGTCTCTTATATGAGGATTGGGGTTTAATTTATGACCATGGGTATGTAATGTATATTATATGAGGATTGGGGTCTAACTTATGTTAAAGGATATATGATGCAAATTGGACTAGGTCACCTTTAAGATTCACAATTGAGTATTGTGTTTTTGTTGGTGGTGGTTTGGTATTCTAGAAGAGTAAAAAAACTTGGGAAGAGTAAAACAAATTTTAGTGGAAGACCTAATCACAATGATAGGTCTCTCTTTCTATTTCTAATAAATTTCAAGTACATGCCAATGACCAAAATACCCTAACTAACTCAAACTTACTAACGTAACACTAACACATACTAATAATGCTAAATGACCAAAATAACCATAAAAAATAGTAGAGTTGAGAGCTGAGTTTCCTAGAGGTCCTTGGTTCTAGCTTGTTGGCTGCATTTTTTTTTGTGGTGGTGGTTTAAATTTATCTTATTCCTTTTATGGGTGTTGTTTATAGTTTGTTTCTATCTCCACTTGCAATCAGGTGCAACTGCACATGTGGGGGAGTGAGAAAGGTTGATATACATTCTTGGATCACAACCAAACAACTTAAACTTTTAGGTAAAGTGATAATCTAACAGTCTGCTACGGTATTTTTTGATAGTGAGATAAAATGTATTATAGAAGAAGGATAAAGAGATTACAACCTTAGAGAGGACATGAACCTCAAAGAGAGAAAAAAATGCCAAAAGAGATAAAAGAAATTACGAAAAAGGAAAAAAAAAACAACTTGAACTAATTAAGGAAAACCCTCTTTAAGCCCCTGCCATTGTAATTTGCAAAACACTGCCATTTTGCTAATTCCTGCTGGTGTTTCTTCACCTTTCATGACCATCCATAATGGAAACATATTACTTTGTCACGAAGCTCTTGGAACCTGGAAACTGATTTAAAGAATACTCTAGTACTAATTTGCACTGAATGAGAAAATGTGCTATTGATTCTTGAGCAGTCTGGCACCTTGAATACAGTTCATTATATTGGGACCATCTGCCTCAGTGATTGTATTTGCTTCCATCAAGAATATGATGGCGCGCGTTGCATTCTTAGGGATGTGGCAGAATCTGCCATGCACTGTGTTTGTTATTTTATTTATTTAATCCTTCTTCAATATTTTTTCTGAAATGTTGATAAGAGTAGTCATTTTAGTGTAGGCTATTCTTTCATTGTTCTGCTTACTACATTTTCTATATAACCTGTTGTGCTTTTTGTAGCTTACGTGGGAAACAGGTATATCAGGTTCCATCAGAGTTTGTTGGTGGCATGGAGCATGTATTGGCTGTATGTGATGCCACACGATCCAATAGCAAGGTTGTAGTTATATGTTCATAATTTAAACAGTGGAATGTTGCTAATGCTTGCTAGTTGAATTAGGGATTTGTTTTGAGTTCTGTGGTTTTTCCATTTGCATCCGGATATGTTCATTTTTAGGTTGTGGAAGATGTAAATGCTCTTATATTACGATGTGATTCTGATGATTCAAGAAGAATTTGGCACAGCCGTTTGCAGGGGTGTGTATATCGTGCATCGGTAAGTCAGCCTTTTTGTTCAGTCTATAAATTTTTTGACTTATTCAGAATGCTGTGACATATATGTTGTTCAGCATGAACAGTTTTTCTAAATTTTTGATGAGCTGGGCAGTTGAAAAATCAAATGATTTTTTTTTTTAAATAGGGGCCAACATCATGTCCAATTTATGGGATTCAAAACAAGAATATTCTTGTAGTTTTTGGTTGCTGTGCTTTTGTTGTTGCTTTTGACACTGTTTCTTAATACGGTACCTCTTCTTAAATATATTGTCTGTAAATAAAAGAATAAGGGGATGTTTTCCATTGTGGAGTAACTTTCCTTTTTCCATTTAAGATATAACATTCCTGATCATTATTTCTCTCGATAACTCTTGAATTATTTTGCTAAAATGTTCTATATACATGTCTTGTTTGTGATTGCTCAATGACATTATATGTACTGGTTTACGTGAAAGGGTGGAGGAAATCATTGCTAACTTAAATGGACATGTCTTAATTTCTAGAAATTTTCAGTAGACTCTTGGAATTTAAACCCTCACTTTCAATCTGTTTTGAATCTTTTGATCAAGCATGTGTTGTGAAAATAGCTATTAGGGTCTGTCATTTATGATTAACCAAGGATATTATGGGGAAATAGAAATAGATTAGGTGCAAAATAAGATCCTCTAGTATGAAAAGGCTGCAAAGGACAGTGGAGGATGTGGAAGGTGCTTATCCATGCTTCCATATCTCTGGAAAATTCTGAGGGGATAAGAATTGGCACCAAATAAAAATGAGAACTTCTCTGCACCATCCTCTTCATTATCTGGACTATATAAATATATAATATACCAAGGGGAATGGTGTGGGCTTGGAGTGGGTGGTGCCTGGTATTATTAATATCTCTCTGCATCTGGGCCAGTTGTTGGGCAATATAGGGTTAGATTTGGTAAAGATTAATGGGCATGCTAATGCCTTAGTTAGCCCATCATTATGAATTACGCTTTAGATGGAAATGAGACGAAGTCCATCGTCTCTGTTAGTAATAAGGTCCATAGTCAAAATAAACATTTGTGTCATGTCTTTAAGTGGAAATGCTGAGGGAAATTTTTGTATTGTGGATTCTTTGATTGTTCAGAAGGGTAATATATATGAAATGGTTAGCAAGAGTAAGGAGAACAAGCAATGGGGAGATGTTTCGGATGATGAGAGAGATGATGCCACTGTTTGCTTATGATGACGGTTTGTGATTGGATGAGTTTCAGGAACAATATGAATCATGTGAATCATCTGATTTACTAGGGGATATGTCACATGTGCCACCACCTCCCATGGAAGGTTCGGAGGGAATTCCTATTTTTGAGGATGATGGACTGGCTGAAGAGCAGCAGTGGAATTTTACCTATTCTTGTGGAAATGGTTAATAGTAAGGGGCTAGAAGCTCAACAGTTGATGGATAAGATGGGTTTGTGCCTTGTGTGATCCTGGAAGAAATGTGTTCGTCTTGGTGGTGCTAAAAGGAAGCTGAAGAAAGGCCAGCGTGAATTATAAAATTGCAGTGCTCAGTGAATTATGATGAAAAGGCTTAAAGAGTGTTTTTCTAATTTAGTTTTTCTGCCAATTTTTTATTATTATTTTTTTAATTTTCAATTTTTATTTTTTTATTGTTAGAAGAGAACATGTTATTTTGGTAATTAGGTTGTTTGAGTGGGGCTGTTTTTGTCCTTAAGTTTTATTGTTATTATTAATATATAAGAGGACAGACATGGAGCTGAGGCTCCAGGGACTGCCTCCTCTTTTTTCTCTCTTGCTTTCTTATTCTTTTCTTCTCTTCTTCTCTGCTCTATCTCTAACTTTATTACATGATGTTAATTTCCTCAAAATCTGATACATAAGAGCTGTTTCTTTAGGCACTGTGTTTTTTGTTTTTGTTTTTGTTTTTTTCTTCTCTTCCCCCAAGTAATCCTCAAATCTGATTTTCTGGTTGGTTTGAGAGTCATTTAGGGACCTTTTTTTCATGGTTTTTCGTGTGTTTGTGGTGCTTTGCTGATGTGAAGCAGCATTGCTCTCTTCCAGGTATACTGCTAGTTCTGTTTTGGTGTTCTGGCTGGTGTTGGCATGATGATGTTACTTTCATTCTGCATGTTTTTGATTGCTTGCAGGCTTGCACTCTTGCATCGGTTGCCGGTGGTTTTGATTGGTGTTTAATGATTATATTTCCTGTTCTTACCGGAACTTGCTTCTAGTTGCTGCTGGCAATAGTGCCTGTAGCTTCTGTGCTGCCATGTTGTTTATTAAGTGCCTGTGGTGCTTATTGTGATCTACTTTCCACTGTGTAGTCAAGTAATTCTTCGTATTACTGCAACTCAGTTGTGTAAGAGCTGCCTCTTGAAATTTAGAAGTGCTGGTCTGTGTTTGGTCTGCTACCTGATTTTGCATAGTTGCTGTGCTATTCATTCTTGAATGCTGGTGTGCGCTGATTGTAGAATTTATTGTGGGGTGTTTTGATGGCCTAGAGTGCTTCAGCTGATACTCTGCTAATATACACATCATCGCCATCAAATTGGTTGGGTCCTCCAACTACCTCTTGTGGTCTTTGGTAGTGTGTATGTATATTAGTGCAAAAGAGAAAGTCCAAGTATTTGTTGCATTCTCCCCTCTCTCCACAATCCAAGGATTATGAAGATTGGATGAATGATAATTGCATATTGCTTGTGTGGTCGTGGAATAGTAGAGGCATGCTAAAACTGTGATGTTTCATAAAACAGCCAAGGCCGTATAGGATGATCTTCTTGTAAGCTTTCTCTCAAGATAAAAATCAAACTCATGTTTTTGACTTGAGAAGTTTTTCAAATATGATCAAGAAGGTAGGTCCATTTAGTGAGTCTTATAGCACTTTGAGATGATTAAGAGGCAAAGGGCATAGTAGGCTTCCAAGGTTGAGTTCTGACCTTCAATCCATCTGCGATCAGATTCTTGCTAATGAATCCATACCATCCTTAAATGAAGCATATGATAGGATTCAACTGATCACCAAAGACGGCTCACTCTTCTCCTCATCAAGCTTCTTCCCATTATAGTTCATCCATGTCTAGCATCACCTCCAACCATCGCTAGGGAAGTGTTGGACGACAAGGAAGGCATTTGGTAAGCATCCATGGCAGAGGAATTTAGTGTGGTGATCTCTACATTTGGCTTTATCCAGTGCTAGGTTGTGTTATCTTATTCTTCTTTCTTAGTACAATTTCTTTATTATAAAAAAAAAAAAAAAATTAGGAATTAAATGTGTCTTGGACTTGAGAAATGACACACCTTTAACTAGAACATAATAATGTTACCTAGATAACAATAATTAATAAATACTACTGCAACGAGTGGATTGACTTCTAGAAAATATGAACAGATGTTTCACTGATCCTGCATACCTCATTCTCCCCTTTCAGATCAAACTCAACTCTGTGAGTTTCCTGCCACCTCTGATGCTTTATACGTCTCGGAAACACCTAAAACAAGGTCCTTATTGCTTAATCCAGGAGTCCTCATAGGTGGGCCTATGCTTCCAGTTGACCATAAAATTGGAAGTGGATATCATTTCTTGCCTTGATTTTCTTTCACCTTGATTTTACTGCACCATCTTTTTGGGTTGATTTTGTTTACTAGTAACAACCTAGATTGCAGCTCTCTTTGGAGAATGACATCACATTTTATTTGGAACAGAAATATAATGGTATTGTAGCATTTCTTCAGCAAAAAATGATTTGGGATACTGCTGCTTTTCTTTTGTAAATATGTTATGTCCGCGAGGTTGAACATCAGGAGCAAGGAGTTTTTTTGAGGCAGTTCTTCAGGAATTTTGTGTTAAGTATTGCCATGGCATAATGATGATCCTTTTCTTCTGGAATTAAGAAAGCACAGGGATGCTTATCTTCTTGGGTAGCTAAGGCTTCTGAATCATTTTCATCAGCATACAGACCTATTTCCTGGTCATTATCATTTACATTGCTTTGAGTCAAATCTGACAATTCCAGAGGGAAAATTTCCATTTATGCCTGTAGCTTGATGTTTTGAAGAAGCCCCTGCAGACTCTATATAACACTTCTCATTTTCAGTCACATTTTTGTTGGTTTTTTTAATAATATCAGCTTGCATTTTATCTTCATTATTGTGGCGTCAACATCCTTCGCTGGCTTCAAAATCCATTTTCTTGTTGCCAGTGTTTTGACTCAGAAAGAGTGGGTATTTTTGTGGCCATCATGGAGATTATTTTGCCAAAAATGACCAAGTGGAATATGGCATGCATCCATTGGTACTACATTGTTCCAAGTTGATTTTTATTAGAAGAGACAAAAACATTAACCATGCATCTATGTGCCACAAACAGACCCTCCTTTTTATTGGACCAAAGAATGAGATAAGGCTGCAGGTATTCCCTCACATCAAGCTTTAATTTCTTTATATGTGAAAGCTTTCCTCCATTTGAACAATTTGACAAATTATCATTTGCTCTTCTTTAGAGACTACTGTCACATTCCCCATTTTATCTACTGAGGTCATCCTGCTAATAGTGATAACTAAATATTTATTGAGAAAAGAGTATTGATCTTTCAAGTGTGGATGGACAGCCATATTTGACTATTGATACTTTGACTAAATACCAGCAAGCAGCCAAAATGATGGACGTGCTTTAAAAACTCAAGGAATAACTAAACAGGTTTAAGTATATATTTGAAGTGCACAAGAAGTAAAAACAATCCAAGAAGAAACAGTAAAATTTGTGAGGCAAGAACACAGCAAGCTACAAAAGCAATCTCAGGGAAGAAACTTGCTCTGATACCTATTTGATGTGGTGTGTGTGGTGGAAATGGCCAAGGGATAGAGGTTATAGTGGCAAAAGTGAGAGCCTCTTGCTCGAAAATGAAGGGGTGGAGGATATGAAGTTGCCTTGGGTGAATCCTCAACTCACAAGTCCAATTCTTAGGAAAATTATGAGCATATCAGAATTGATAAGCAAATGGAAAGGGACAATTCTGTATTATCCTCATCATTATCTTGACTAAGATATGTATATGTGTGTATGTATATACAGTTACATGATGGCTTTGGGCATTAAATGTGCTTATGAAAATGAAAATAATTGAGTGCAGCTGTCTTTTACCTCCCCGGAGTCAAGAAGACCTCATAAATGAACATTGAAACAAATAATGTACTACTTGGACTTGGTAACTGGAATACAATCATAATGATGGCACCAGGATAATAATATTTACTAATAAATGTTATTGTAACTAACAAGGCGAAGAATGGACTCAGTTGTAGAAAATATTAACTGAGGTTTCTTTTTATTTTTTTTAATAGATTTTTTATCAGTAAAAGAGAGAATTCATTAAGGGGCAGCCATTTAAAAAAAAAAGCCAAAAGGAAAGATATCAACTGTCATATGAACATTATGTTTGGTTCATGGAAGAAGGGCTGGAATGGAATCAAAATTCAGGCCTCAATTTCCATTTCTACAAATGGCGGAATTGCGTTACCCACTCATATGAGCTGGCATGGATATCCATTCCATAAGAATTGTTCCCCAATCATTTACTTTCTTAAAAATTCCCTTAAATAATGGTTCAGCCTCATCTCATATCCCTTTCTTCCCACACAATGTCCCCCTCCCATGATGTGGCTGGCAACCATGAGGTTGCTGCAGCTGGCGATCATGGCTGGTGGGTTCTGTTGACTAGACTCCACTATTGAATCTGATGAACCTAACACTTGCATGGATGCTGTAAAAATGTCATCTGGGCCAAACTCATTACTTGGGCTTCTCCCTCCCTTGCATGTCCGACAACCACTAGACCATAGAACCCAAACCTTCCATGGATGCCAAAAACGACCTCAAGGCAACCAAACCCATGATGTTGGGAACTTCACTGAACCCAGAATTCAAGCCATTTGAGCTCCATGAGATCTGCAGCCTCTAATTTCAGATGAGTAATATTTCCATTCATACCTTGATTCAGTTCCTGTTCCAGTTTCACTCCAGAAACCGAACATAGTGGAAGCGTAAAAAAAGTCAAGAATTGTGGAGGTGTCTAACATGTACGGTCCACTAAACCAGCTAGAGAGTGTTAAGCCATCTATCTTTGAGAATTGGAAGTGACATAGCTGATCCTTCAAAAGCTCTTCTGTTTCTTTCCCTCTTTGCAACCCAAAAATGTCAGCAGGGACTGAGGTCGAGGCATTTTTTCTTTGCTTTACCAAATGTCTCTCCAGGCCCAAAAATCTCATTTTCCACTCACAGCAATAACTCAAAACTGGCTGACCAGACCAGAGGCTTCTTGTCCAAGAACAGTGAAGGAGTATGTGACTGTTGGATCAGTGTCTTCTTTGTGCGAAACATCTGTTAGCTAAAGATATCCCCGTTTTTGTAAGTTGTAAATAGTAGGATTCAGAGCCCTTTGAAGTGTATTTTGCACATTTATCGTCCCTTTATCCCTTCATCAATATTTTTGTGAGAAATGGGGATCGTATTTGGTTTTGGGACGACATTTGAGTTGGTGATGTTGCACTTTGTACTTCTTTTCTGTATTTGTATAGGCTGTACTCTTTGCACAATGGTTTTATTTCTATCTTTTGTATTCCATTGGGGTATGAGACTTCTTAGGAATTAGATTCCTTAATGAGAGATGTGTTGAGGCTGTCTTCTTTGTTGTGTTTGTTGGAAAACAGTTTTCCTTGCTTGAGGAGTGTTTTATCAGTTGTGGGTTCTTGACAAATTGAGGAAGTACTCATCTGAATTCTTGATCCAAGAGAACCTGTCTTTCCTGCTTCATTGACTATTTGGAAGGCCAAAGTTCCCTCTAAGATTAAGGCGTGCATTTACTTGGTTTTTCTTAATAGAGTGAACAGTAACAAACTGTTGCAAAGTAGGAGGTTCTTGAAGGCTTCGTCTCTGGATATATGTTCTTTATGTTTTGGAAGTTCAGAATCTGCCTCTCTTGTTCCTTCATTGTTCTTTTTCTTGGAGGGTACAGAATTAATTATTTGGAGTTTTAGAGTGAGTTGGGTTTTTCTGAAGTTGGTGGAGGAGTTGTTATCTATTTCGTTTAAGTGTTTTGGAAGGTTAAAGATGGTTCGACTTTGCGAAGGTGTGGGTTTTTGGCTGTCTTATTGAGCATTTGGTTGGAGAGGAATGTCAATTTTTTATTGGGGAAGAGGATGCCTTGCTCTATAATCTGGGATAGGATTCAGTATTTGGCTTCTTTGTGGTCTTCCGTAGCTGGTTGTTTAAAGAGCTATCTTTTTCTGATTTTCAGTGTTATTGGGTGGCAGCACCATTTTTGGTGTTTTTACTTTCTGTTTTTATTCTCTTCTAAGGCGGATTTCTTATGCTCTTTATTGTATTTTCTCTTCTCCTTGACTAAATTTCCTCTTTTTCTATCTAAAGATTCTTCTGGTGTGCTGCCTTCCAAGCAAAGGAAGCAACTTTTGTGTGAGGTAGAGATTTCCATATGGGTTTCCAGGGTAAATTGTTTCTGATTTCAGCAGTTTTATTCAGCTCTCTCTTGAATGAGCTGATTCAAAATGCTGCCATTTTTGTCAAGAGTCCACTCAGGCTCATTTGGGTCAATTTGATAAGGAACTCTATATAAGCAGCCAACATATTCAGTAAAGTTTTCAAGCTCCTAGCCATGGAAATTTGTCGTAAAGGGAGTCCCATATTACTCCAAAGGGAAGGCCCTTACTTCGCAACCCAAAATCCCAGCTAGGGGATGCTCTTCTTCACCACATCACATTTGCATTTGTGTCAGCACGACATAGTTTTCTTTTGTTCCCTTCCTTTTTGTGGCACAGGCACGTGTATGTAGTATATTATGCCATCCTTTTTAAATAGGAAAATACAGTTATGACTTAAGTAAATGGTTGAAAAATTGATGTTATATTGCAATGCCGATATCTCAGATTGCTTTTTTTTGGATCTAGAAAGTGGATATAAGTGGATAGAAGAAAAATCAAAGAGAATTTTATTTCCATTTTTTAGCTAATCTTACTCTGGAGGATAACTTTTGTGATGCACTTAATGTCCTAATTTTTTCTCACACAGCTAGTCCCAAGCCCGGGTAAAGGAGGAGGGTTGCGTTAGGTAGCTGATAGCCAGCGTAAAATTTGTCAGATCACTATGATATGAATTCTTACCGAATATTTGCTGGGGCGTCCCCTACGAGCGATGCGTTGCACTTGAACCACTTGGGTGTAGCGAAAAGTGGGCGAGGGTGGGCTAGGTCGTTGCCCCGAAGCGACACGCCGTGTTGGCGCCCGGTAACGGTCTCAAATACGCTAGGGTTCTTGCATCATTCTAGACGTGGGCAGGTAAAGACGTTAGTTCAGAAAATTAGGATTAGATTAGCAACTTGGAATATAGGGACACTTATAGGTAAAAATATGGAAATTGTGGATACAATGATCAGAAGAAGAATTAATATAATTTGCCTTAAAGAAACTAAGTAGGCGGGGGAGAAAGCTAGAGAAATTGATAAATCAGGATCTAAACATTGGTACACTAGAAAAGAAAAACATAAGAATGGAGTAGGCATTGTTATAGACAAAACTTAAAAGATAGCGTTGTGGATGTAACTAGAGTAGGGGATAGAATTATAGAAATCAAGATGGTATTAGGACGAGATAATAAATATCATTAGTGCTTATGCTCCTCAAGTCGGCTTAGCAGAAAATCTTAAGAGACAATTTTGGGAAGATATGGATAGTATTATACAAGGCATACCAGGGACTAAGAAAATATTTATAGGAGGAGATATGAATGGACACGTTGAAAGAGATAATAAAAATTATGAGAGGATATATAGAGGATATGGTTATGGAGACAAAAATGAGTCTGGGGAGATGATCTTAGGCTTTGCTATGTCACATGATTTTGGTATAATGAATACTTGCTTTAAGAAGAGAGAAGAACACTTAATAACCTTTAAAAGTGGACAAAATAGAAGTCAAATAGATTTTTTTTTTTTTTACCTGGAGGGTAGATCGTTTATCAAGCAAGGATTGTAAAGTTATTCCAGGTGAAAGCCTAACCATGTGACATAGAGTCTTAGTGTTAGGTATATGTATTAAAAAATGGGAAAAAAATGATAAAACAAACCAATTTAAAACTAGTGTAAGAGAACTAGATGGTGGAGCCTAAAAAGAGAAGATATAATAAAATTTAAAGATAAAATGATCAACTTGGGATTGGACCATGGAGGATGGGATAGATACAAATACTCTTTGGAATAGATTAGCTAGCTCTATTAAAAAGATAGCAAAAGAGATTTTAGGTGAATCAAGGGGAAGATTCTCGAATAGCAAAGAGAGTTGGTGGTGGGATAAAGATGTACAAAAAATCATAAAGAAAAAAAGAATTTAGTATAAAACGTGACAAAAATGTAGAAACAGAGATAACTTTGAAAAATGTAAGGAGGCAAGAAAAGATGCAAAAAAGGTTGTTAGTGAAGCTAAATATAGATCATTTAATAGTTTGTATAATAGATTAATTACAAAAGAAGGGGGAAGAGATATATTTAAACTTGCTAAAGCTAGAGAAATGAAGAGTAAGGACCTAGGAAATGTAAAATGTATAAAAAGTGAGGATGATATTTTCTTGGTTAAGGTTGAAGACATTAAAGAAAGATGGCAAAGTTACTTTAGAAAGTTGTTTAATGAAAACCAAATAGAAGACTTAAACTTAAAATTGTCAAATGAAGAAAAAACTAAAAATATGAGATTTATTCGCAAAATTAGAGTTAACGAAGTTGAATTTGCACTAAAGATTTTGCTTTGCTATATGGATCGGAATGTTGGGCGACGAAGAAACATAATATCAACAAGTAAAAGTTGCCGAGATGAGAATGCTTAGATGGATGAGTGGTATAACATTGAAAGATAAATTAAGGAATGAACAAATTTGTGGTAAATTAGGTGTAGCTCCTATAGAAGATAAGATAAGGGAGGGACGACTCTGATGGTTTGGACACTTGCAACGTAGGCCACATAGTGCATCTGTGAGGAAGAGTGACTTAGTTACTGTGGGGGGCAGTAGAAGGGGTTGGGGTAGACCTAAAATAACTTGGGAGGAGATAGTAAGGATTTAATATCCTTAAATCTATCAAAAGAAATGGTTAATGATTGCATAAATTGGCGGAAAATGATTCATATAGCCGACCCCACCTAGTGGGATTAAGGCTTGATTTTGTTGTTGTTATTGTTGTACTTGTACATTATTCTCTTATAAAGAAGAAGAAAAAATGAAAGAGCTGAGGGCTGGATTTCTCTCCTTCTGGAAGTGCAAGAGAGGGAAACAAGTTAGAAATACCTGAAGAGGTGACTGCTTGATATATCTAATGGACCCTTGCTGCACAAATCTATGTTAATATGCTCTTTATGCTGTTCTTTTTATCTGCTGTTCTGTTAATTAGAAGGCACAAATGGGAAAAAAAATTCTAATAATTGTTATCAATTTTTTAAAACTATTAAAGGTGCTTCCTTTTATTTCCTTGCAGGGTTCTGCACCTATAACTAGTCTATCCGAGACTTCTTCGGATCATGATGACTCTGAAACAGAACTAGTTGACAACAATGATGTGGTGGAGTCATCAATGGTTGAGAAAGTGTTTATAACTGGTGTTCTTGATGAGTTAAAGATATGCTTCAGTTATAAGCAGATGGTAAATGTGGGCTACGTAATTAATCTTGCAGCTGCAGTTTTTTTTTAATTAAATTGCAGAAATAATTGATAATTTCATTATTTGCGTTGTTTTCCTCTAGTATGAGCGAAGTTTCGTTAAGGTGCTTCTGGCTGAGGAGAGTTGTTTATTTGAATTCCGGGCTATAGGTGGTCAGGTAATGTTGACAGTGAACTGTGTTTCTGGTATTTGGTGTTTTCACCCTTATGGATTTAATTTTGCATGCCAAAACAGGTCCAGCTTTCAATTAGATCAAATGACATGTTCATTGGCACAGTGCTGAAATCTTTGGAAATTGAAGATTTAATTTGCCATAAAGGAGTATCTGAGCCATCTTATCTGGCAAGATCATTCATTGGAAATGTAGATGCAGCTTCATCTTATGAAGATGCTGGAAGTCAGAGTTGGGGTATCAATGATTTATCCCAAAGTGATGGAGATGAGAAGTTTTATGAGGCAGCAGACAATATGGTTGACATTGTTGATTATCCAATGCAATCACCTGGGCGCTTGCAGCAGTCACTTACGTCTGAAAAATTATCATTAAAACCGCCCAGTTTCAGTCGGATTGCTCATCTCCTGCCTGATGATGCTCGAACTGGTAGGGAGGTCATTGAACCAACTGATAATCTGGATAGCTTTGTGAAAGCTCAAATTGTTATTTATGACCATAATTCTCTCGCTTATGATAATATTGACAAGAAGGTAGGGACCACACTGTTTGGAATTCTTCCTTTCCTTTTTTTTTTTTTGTGGATGTTTGACCAATTTTCTAATGGTTGTTTCAGGTCATAGTGACGCTTGCTACCTTATCATTTTTCTGTCGTAGACCAACTATTGTCGCCATTATGGAATTTGTTAATGCCATTAATGCTGAGGATGAAAGCTGTGAAACTTTCAGTGACAATTCTTCACCACCCATGATACAAAATGATACCTCCAGGGAAGATGTGGTTGATGATCAACATTTGACTATGGTTGAGGAGCCTGTTGCTAAAGGGTTACTAGGAAAGGGGAAATCCAGAATAATTTTCTATCTAACATTGAATATGGCTCGTGCTCAGATTTTGTTGATGAAAGAAAATGAAACTAAGCTAATGACTTTGTCACAGGATAATTTGCGCACTGATATTAAGGTTTACCTAGGTTTATTTGATGAATCTAAAATTTATTTGTCTTACATAAAATGTAATTCTTACTTCTTGAAGCTAATTACTCCTTTTTGTCTGAAGGTGTATCCATCATCATTTGGTATAAAGGCTGCTCTTGGAAATCTAAGAATAAGTGATGACAGTCTTCACAGCAGCCATATTTATTTCTGGGTCTGTGATATGAGAAACCCTGGTGGCAGTTCATTTGTTGAGGTATTTTTCTTGGTATAGAAATCTACATAGTTTTTGGTTTTCTGGGGACGTATTAATGTCCGATGCTCTATTTCCATGTTTAGTTATTTCTTGAGCTTTATTGAAATTGAGCACATAATACGGATGGCTGCAACTGATTTTGCAGTTCTGGTCATGTTGTAGGAAGTACTTAAATTCTATATTTCCCCTGCGGTTTCTTTCCTCCATTGTGTGAAAATCTTAGGAGTTAGTTGAACTTGAGGCTATGGAGTAAAACCCCTCCCAATATCTATTGTAAACTTAGAGATGGAGTGGAGAAGAAGAGAACATAAGAAGAATGCTAGAGGAAAAAGAGGTGGAAGTTTCCTGGAGCCTTATGTACAGCTCCATGGCTGCCTTCTTATATTTTTCTTCTATCATTTTGTCCCCTATTCCCATGCTTTTACCTTTAAGTGTCCCTTTATTTCAAGTTGCTAATCTAATCTTAGTCTCTTGAACTAACTTCTTTACTTGGCTACATTAGGGAACCTTGCATTTTTGACACCATACCCAAGCGTTGACATGACGCGCTGCTTAAGGGTGACGACCAAGGCACCTAGCCCACGCTTGCCCACTTTCGCTACACCTAGGTGGTATAAGTGCACGTGTCACTTGTAGGGGGATGTGTTAGCGAATAATCAGTGAGGATTCATATCATAGTGATCTGACAAGTTTTACATTGGCTGTCGGCCACCCAACACAACCCTCCTCCTTTACTCGGGCTTGGGACTGGCCGTGTGAGACAAAAATTAGGACATTGAAGAGAATTTCTCAAGAAACAAAAAAGTATGAAATAAGAATAGTTTTAGTATCTTAACCTCCTCCCCAACTTTCAAAATAAAATTGCCTCCAGAGAGAGAGAGAGCAAATTTGGCTGAAACACCTCCAGCCGAGGGAAGAAATGGGAAGATGTGTCGGAGTAAGAAACCAGTCTCTACTAGACTACATCAGAAAACGGAAATTTTATCATAAATTGGAATGGAAACAATAATTAAAAATTTATTGTACATTAAAACTCTGATTATAGCATTAAAATGAGGGAAAAAAAGAATAGATTAAAAAACTTTAATAATAAATTAGAAAAAAAATAGGGTTGAATGAAGAACAGGGAGGCTTACCTCAGCTTTGATTTGGAATGGAGAATCTGAGCCCTAGCTTTGATTTGGTTTCCCTCTTGTTAAATTCCAATTGTGATTTGGCTTCTTATTCTCAGCTCCATATTTGATTGACAAGCTATAGTGTGAGAGAGATGTCTGTGTCGAGGATAGATAAGGGGAGAGTTGGGGAGGGAGTCTGATTCCCCCTTTGGAAGAGAATAATGATTCCTTCCACATTTTGATGGCATCACTATTCTCACTTTGATTTAAAATGAGCATTCCGATGGAATGGGTATTCCCACTTTTAAAAACATACCAAACATAAGAATGGAATTAAAATGTTGGGAAGGGCATTCCATTCCATTCCATTGTACCAAACATGGTGTTAGTGTGTAAATTAGTGGGTTTCAAGAACTGAAATAAATTAGGCCTACCTGTCATAAGGGAGGAGGCACCAGAATCAATAACATAGGGTGGAGAGGATGAAGAGGGAAGAAGCCCGGTTGTACTTGAAGTGGCTGCAATAGCATTAGATGTATAAGAATGAATTTGGAGTTGTTGAACCATGGGGACATGATTGTTATACTCCTCTAGGAACATGGTAGATGATGTACTCAAGTCCCTAGTGGAGTGGATAGTTACACTTGAACTTTCAATAGTGGAATCACGCTTGGCAAAAGACTTATTGTCCCAAGTTGGTTTCCGTGGAGATCCCAACAACGATCAATAGTATGGTTTTTGCTTGCCATAGTGTGTGCAAATGCGAAAATTGCCATGACGGGCTCCTATACACTACCTTTGACTTCAAACCCCATCCTTGTCCTCCGACACTTCCCTTACCATGGTTGGAGGCAATGTTAAGCATGGTTTAACTATCATGGGAAGAAGCTTGAGGAGAAGATTGAGAGCCATCTTTGATGATCCATGAATTCTAGCATATGCTTCATATATGGATGCATGGATTCAGTATCAAGTTGTTGACAAGTTGAAGCTCATAAGTCAATGTAGACCGAAAAGGAAGCCAAAATTCCCCGCTCTGCCTCTTAATCATCTCAATGTTAGAACTAACTTGTTGATAAATGTTGAGTTCCTCCACATACCCTTCAAAGAGCTGTAATACTCACTGATGGACCTACCTTCTCGGTAACATTCGAAAAACTTCTCATATAGGTCAAAAACACAAGTTTGATTTTTACCTTGAGAGAAGCTACAAAGATCATCCCACATGGCCTTGGCTGTTCTATGAAACATCACATTTGCAGCGATTTGTGGCTTTATGCTATTTGACGACCACACAAGCAATATGTCATGCTCTTTCATCCAATCTTCATAATCCTTGGAATCTGGAGAAGGAGAATGTAACAAATACTTGGACTTACCTTTTGCGTTAATATACACACGCACTGCTTGAGACTACAAGAGGTAGTTGAAGGATCCAGACAATCTGATGGCTGTGATCTGTGCGCTAACAGTATTAACAATTGAGCCGAAGCTATCTCCATAGAGGCCTTCGAAACCACCCCCTATACCCTACTATCAGCAGACACTAGTATTGGGAATGAATAATGTAGAAACTATGGAGAATCAGGCAGCACACAAGCACAAACCAGCACTTTTGAACTTCAAGAAATAGCTTTTACCATCAAAATTAAAGTTAGAATTATGAGGAATTACTTTACTATGTGGTGGAAAGTAGATCTCAACAAGCACTACAGGGACTTAATAAACGACATGGCAGCACAGAAGATGGAGGAATTATTGCTGGCAGCCACTAGAAGTGAGTGCAGTCTTTGAACACCAATCAAAACTTTCAGAAACTGATTCAAGAATGCAAGCAAGCAACAAGCAATCACGAACATGTGGAATTAAAACAACTTCATCATGCCAACACCAGCCCATGGCACAGGCAGTATACCTAAAACAGAGTGATGTAAGATGACTTGACTCTAAAACCACCTTAGAGATGAACTCCCAAGTATAAGAGTTTCAGCAAGTAGTAATTAAGGGAAGTCCCTAAGTCATCTCCACAAAGAACGGTGTATGTTTATTCCAAATTTTACTATTACCCAAAATAAAAGGAATTAAAACACTACAACTAACTAAAATGGTATTTACAGTGGAATGGGGTTTTCGGACATGATCCGAAGATGATTCCTTTTTCTTGATTTTGTATGAGATGGTAAGTTATCTAATCAATGGACTAAACTAAATTAAAACGCGGCATGTTCATAACCCAAGTAAGACATAAAATATTGTTACGTAACAAGTTCAAAAATTCACGCGCCAATGTCCGTGCCACCAACACTATTTTTGTCCCTAAATTATAGGAAATCGAGGATGTGTGTTGAATGAATAGTGGTTATCCTTTCTTCGAGGAGCTAAACCACATTCAACAACATCATCTAATCCACTATTTCTAACAATAAATGGCCAAAAATGGTGTATATGCTCTAACGGACAATTTGTCAAACACCTTGTGTGCAACCTTGTTACCTAGCCAAATTTTAGTCTTTTTGTGTTTTGAAACATCCCATGAATGCAAATAAAACCTAAACAACTATGTGAACCAACATAACCAATATTACTCACTCAATGATTCATTCAAACAATAAAAAAATTAAAAGAACAAAATAATCCTACGTTTAAACATTCAGACAAAGAACCAAATCCTACGTTTAAACATTCGGACAAAGAACCAAAGATGATAGCTTTATTAATCAAATAAAACATTCAACCATAAAATTCTCAATCCAACATTAACTTAAACAAAACAAACTCAAACCAACAACTTAAATGAAACAAACTTAATCCAACAATAAATCAAAATAAGGTATTGAAATAAACATGAAATTAAAGCAAATAAAGGACAAAAGATGGAAAAATGAAGGAGAGGAGAGAAGATTTCGTGGTGTGGCCAAATGGAGGGGATTCCTCTCTAGGTTCGGCTGCCCCAATAACTCCAATCCGCAGCTTTGCAAACTCCCTTCAATAGCCTTCAAAATAAACTGCAAAATGGTGAAGACAAGAACAAAGAATGGGAGAATGGAGAGGGAAGGAGGAGAGAAGAGTAGAGAAAAGGGTTCTAATCCTTGTGATTACACAAGGATGCCCCAAAACTCCCAGCTGCTGCTGCTTTCAAACTCACGGCCTCCAACTCTCTTCACATTCGGCCACACACACACATAAAAATCCCTAATTCCTTGCACCCTTGCTGCCCCAGCCATCCTTCCGCCTTGAGATAGGCGCATGGGCCTCTTTGGATGGCCCATGTAGCTTCTTTTCTTCATAACTTAGCTGCCCTTGCAGCCCACAAGCTCTTGCACATGGCCAGCACAAAGTTAAGCATGTTTTTCATCCCAAAATCAGCCCTAATTGTGTGGTATTCCTTCAAGTAGGCGGATGGGCCTATTTGGATGGCCCATGTAGTTTGTTTCCTCTTAGCTTGACTACCCCTTGTAGCCCACAACATATATGCACGAATTTGCAACCTTGAAAACCCCAAATCCAACCAAGAATAGCTTTTTTAATCTTTTAAAACTTTAATCCAACAAAGGATAGCCGCATGGGCCTTCTTTGCATGGCTCATGCTCTTCTTTCTCTTTTGTCTTCATGGTTCATCAAGAGTGTCCTCCTTGTGCATCCTTCATTGCTTTAAAATATATATGCCTTCACCTTTTATTCCCGAGCATTGCCTTGCAATAATTAAGCATGAATGTCGTAAATTTACGGACAAAGTTAGGATAATTATCTCAATATCATCAATTAAGCTCAATGTTAAAATACTGGACATAATTAGACATTTAAGTGACACTGCAATCCCTAATTAATGCTTTTAAACACCTAATTACGCAACTTTGATGTGTAATCATAAGACAAGGAGCAAGACCTTGGGAAGATCCAAGTTGGGGACTGCTTAAGAAGAATTGGATTGATAATTGTTGGGTTAACTTAGTAGTTCATTATGCATGTTTAGCATTAATTAGTACAGGATTATGTGTATTTAGGGGTTGTTTGTAATATTTGTGTCAAGTAGGGGTATATTTGTAATGTAATTTTAGGGGTTTATGTGTAATTTCAGGTAAAGAGGCTTTCTTATAAATAGTGTGTGAAATCCATGTTGTAGGCAGTTGTTGATGAATTGAAGTGAATGTGAGTCCACCACCCCCTCCCGGTATCTCCTCTCTACTCTCTTCCCCTTCTTCCTTCTCTTCTAATATCTCCATGGCTGCAGAACCTTGATGCTGCCCCTGCATCATTTGGTATCAGAGCCCAACTTCGATCTCCATTCTTCCATTTCAATCCCCCATCATCCTTCTCTATACTCTTCTGCCCTGTTCTTCCCTACCTCTCTTATTCTTTTGTTCTAATTTTCTCTCCCAATTCTCTCTATTTCTGTTTTCTTCTCTTCTCCTCCTCTCTTTTCTGTTCTGATCTCCTGTTCTGTCCCTAATCCTCTGCTGCCCAGCAGCCTTCTGCCCTCTTTCTTCTTCTTTGTTCTCTTCTCCTTCTCTTCTTCTTCTTCTTCTTCTTTTTCTTCTCCTCTTTAGTTCTCTCCCATAACTTTCTCAACCCTCTCTCATATCTCAATTCTGTTGCAGTCTCTTGGCAGTTTCTGTCCAGCAACTCCAACTTCCATCTTCTTCTTTTCTCTCCTTCAGTTTCTTAACTCTCTCTCTCTCTCTCTCTGAATATCAGTTTTTTTTTTTAAAAAAACAGCTGAAAAGAAGTTCTGCAGTTTCTAAACTTTTTCAGAAATTCCAGTCGTGTCCCATTTATTGAAACTCTGATTTCCAGCATAAATTCTGCAACACCACCCACACCACAAAAAAACAGAACCCCCCAAAACCCTTCCCTTCAAACTTTCATCACCAACCGACCAGCCGTGAAGCCCAGCACCACCTGAAATTCTCCAGCTGCTGGCTCCTTCAAAAGCCACCTTTGCTGGAGTTTTTTTGACACCATCACCACCATTCAACTCACCACCTTCGATCTACCCCTCCCCAGAAAATCATTGCCGGAAAGTTGCCGCCGGCAACTTGCGCCCTACGCGCCGGAGACTGTGAGTGAGGATTCAGCCGGACTTCCTACTGCTGCCAAAATTGCGAGAAATTGGTTCTCATTACGAGA
The DNA here is from genome assembly GCF_029873635.1 of Malania oleifera. NCBI lineage: Eukaryota > Viridiplantae > Streptophyta > Magnoliopsida > Santalales > Ximeniaceae > Malania > Malania oleifera. The sequence goes on along the minus strand of NC_080425.1, from coordinate 4,742,276 downwards.
AATTGGTGTTTTCTCCATGATATTTTGATACGCAGCAAGATATTTTGATTGTGGACACTACATTGCAAGCATGCGTGATAAATTTTGGCACGAAACCCTAGAAATTGTCACTTCAGTATTAAAAATCAGGTTTTGTTACTGTAATTTGTATGTTTTCTTTGTAAATTTGTTTGATTTCAGCAGGACAATCAATATCAAAGGTGAATTAAAATAGTTTTTGAGAAATTGGGAGTAAGGCTTGTGGGAATTTGTGTTAAAGGGTTGTGATGTATAGCTGCAGCATATATATATATAAATTCAGCAACATTGTGGCAAATATTATAGGACGAAGGAATGCCATTTATCATATCTTGGGCACAATTTTAAGCTATTCAACACCTTTCTCAGATGGAGAGAAAAGGTTTGCAAAATCATTATTGGTGGAAGATGTCCAATGAATGTGGTTTCCATAAATGAAATCACTCAAATGCAGCTTCATCTAGAACCTTACCTGGAGCCTTATGAGATGTCTCGGGTTGATAACTCTATTATGCATGTTAATGAAAGATGTTTGGTTCCCATCCAAATGGGTGAATATTTGGCTAATGTTTGCTGTGATATCCTACCTTATGAAGATTGGCCATGTACTCCTTGGTTCCCCTTGGTTCGATGATTTGGGTGTGATTCAAGGGCTTGAGAATACATGTCTTCCACTATAATGAGAAAAAAATTGTTTTGAAGTCCGCTCTACCAATTAACCAAGTCAAATAATCAATCGCATTTACTCAACTTGAAAATACTGCAAGAAAGGAAATGCATATGTTTGAAGACATCCAAAGTCTTTCATAAATGCCTATCGTTGAGTTTGTCATCCCTGATATGGTCATTGATGCTAATTCTCAACTCAAGTCTATGGTGCTGCCAATGGAACATGGTTCCTTGCCTCATTCAAGCATTGTCTTTCAAAGAGTCCAAGTTTGCTTCTCCCTTTTGACTCTCCAACATTTTAAAATTCGAGGCCAAATTTTTTGTAACTGGGGAGAGTTGATGTAGGACAAGAAGTAAGACCTTGGGAAGATCCAAGTTGGAGTCCACTTAAGAAGAATTGGATTGATAATTGTTGGGTTAAGTTCTGATTTAATTATGTGTGTTTAGTATCAATTAGTATAGGATTATGTGATTTATGGGTTGTTTGCAATATTTGTGTAAAGTAGGGATATATTTGTAATGTAATGTAATTTTACTGGTTTATGTGTAATTTTATGTAAAGAGCCTTTCTTGTAAATAGTGTGTGAAAGCCATGTTGTAGGCAGTTGTTGATGAATTTGAATTGAGGTGACTGTGAGTCCCCCCCACCGGGTATCTCCTCTCTCCACGCTTCACGTTCCTCCTCTTCTAATTTCTCCTGGCTGCAGAACCTTGATGCTGCCTCTGCATCACAGAGCATAATTGCTTCACTTCAACAAACCACCACAAATTCGCAGCATCCTACTAAGGATGCTGCATGGCCTAACCATGATGAAAAGGGTTGCTAAACGACTCTTAAACCAATCATAAAATCAGTTGAGAACTATTAGGGGAGATAAGGAAAAAAACAGAAAGCAGAGTGTCCAAAGAAACAGCTTTGATAAATTAGATTTGGCGTAGATTAATGCTCTGATTCCATGTTGTAAAGCTAGAGATAGAGCACAGAAGAAGAGAGAAGAAGAGAAGAAGAGAAGAAAAATGAAAAAAGTAAAAGAAGAAGAGCGGGAGTTTTCCAGCCTTACATACAACTCCTGGTCTACCCTCTTATATATAAACAATAATAAAATGTCTAAGGAAAAAAATACCCCCACCCACAACCTAATTGCTGAAATAACATATTCTTTTCTAACATACCTTTTCCTCTTGACAAGTTGTCAGTTGGTTGTTGCTGGGTGTATATGGTGAAGGTCAATCTTTTAGCTATTCTGTGGCCCATTTGAGTGTGTTTCTTGTTGCTATGGGATATACTCAGGTTTACGATTTGGATTATTCAGACACATTCCCCTAGTCGCAAAATTTGTTAATCTTATTAGCCACCTTGTATCATTGGCCTACACATCAGTTGGATGTGAAGAATGCGTTCCTACATAATCTTCAGGAGGAGGTCTATATGGAGCAAAGACATGGGTTTATTTGATTAGGGAGAGTCAGGCTCGCTCAAGAAATCATTGTATGGCCTAAAGTAGGCCCCTAGTGCATGGTTTGGATGATTCAGTATTGTAGTACTTGAGTTTGGACTTTAACATTGCGTGGTAGATGATTTTGTATTTTATAGACATGCCACATTTAGTAGGATTCTACTTCTTGTGTACGTGGATGATATTGTGGTTATTGGTGATGATGATCGAGGTATATAGTGCCTAAAGTTTTTTTTACGTACTTAATTTTAGACCAAAAATTTAGAACTGTTGAAATACTTCTTGGGCATAGAAGTGTCCGAAATCTTGCATGGGAATTGTTTTGTCACAGAAGAAGTATGTTTTGACCTCTTGGATGAGACTGGACTATTGGGATCCAAGCCATACACCCATGGATCCTAGCAGTAAGTTAGTTCTAGATATGAGTGATTTATTGGCTGATCCCCTACAATGTTGTAAACTTGTTGGAAAGTTAAACTAATAATTACTGGACCAGATATATCGGTGATTCAGTTTTTTTATTCTTTTGAGAAGAAGTCATTGGAATGCTGTAATTTGCAACTTGAGATGCCTCAAAAGTGCAGGAGGTCTCTTATATCAGGATCAGGGTCACACTTATATTTAGGGATATTCAGATGCATATTGGCTGGGTCACCTTCTGTCAGACGATCCAAAATTAGGTATTGTGTTTTTGTTGGTCAACTTGGTCGTAACTTGGCGTAGTGGAGGAGTAAGAAAGAGACTATGGTGGCGAGGTCAAGTGTTGAGCCAGTGTGTTGTGCTAGGGCTCACACTACATGTGAACTTGTGGTGAAAGAACATGTTGAAAGAATTTGGTTTTCCTCATTCTTGATCTATGGAGTTGATATTGTGAAATTTAAGCTGCTATTCATATTGCCTCCAATCCATTTTCCCATGAGAACACACGGCATATTGAAGTCAATTGTCACTTTGTTCGGGAAAAACTGGCACTGAAGCTCATTAAAATCACCCATGTGAAGTCTGAACTCCAACCTGCAGATTTATTCAGAAAATCTTGTGAGGGGTTCTTTCAATTTGCCTAATACTTCAGCAGTCAGATAGCAACTTGTCTTAATTTTCAAATACAAAAATTATTAAATCAAAATTTGGATATGGCATACCGTACCATTAAACTAAAACAAAAAATTATTTTCGTTGATTGAAGTGCACCTTGAATTTCTTTTTTATTTTTTATTATTTGTTAATGCTGCAATTGACTAAGAACCGTACTTTCTTCTGTTGGTAAATGAAAACAATTCAACAACTATCACAGAGGATTGACAGCAGAAATAGGCACTTTGATTTTAGCTTGTTAATCTTACGTTTGGCTAAGAATTACACTTTCGTAGTTTATCTAGCTGTCATGGTGGGTTACCAATATTTACTTGTGGATATGCAGTTGGTCTTTAATTCATTCAGTGCTGATGAAGAAGACTATGAGGGTTATGATTATAGCCTAACTGGGCAGCTTTCAGAAGTACGCTTTGTATATCTGAATCGTTTTATCCAGGAGGTAACTGTTTTCAATTCTAGTTGATTAAAGATTTGCTCTACTTTGTGTCTGGTGTCTTGTATATCTGACATATTGGCTTGTAGGTTGTTTGTTACGTTACAGGTATTGTTCCAAACAATTCAAAGGATGTTGTAAAAATAAAAGATCAAGTTACGAACTCAGAGAAGTGGTTTACAAGTAGTGAAATTGAAGGATCACCTGCTGTAAAGTTAGATCTTTCACTTAAGAAGCCTATAATTTTAATGCCCCAAAGAACAGACAGCCTTGAGTATGTTTACTTTGACATACTGAATGTCTCATTGTTTCTTTGTAACATCTAATCTCCTTTTTTCCCATGTTTTTTTTAATGTTTTTTTTTATTGCATTGTGATGACAAACTTAATCTGATCGATATAGCTTCCTTCTTGTAGTTACTTGAAGCTTGATGTCGTTCACATAACCATCCAGAATACTTTTCGGTGGATTTGTGGTGGTAAAAGCGAAATGAATGCTGTTCATATGGAAATACTAACAGTTCTGGTGAGATTTCTTGCCTGACAAGCTTGCTTAGAAAGTAATGATACTTCGATTGTGCCTTGATCTTGTTAGGTGTTTGCCCTACAAATTAAGTAGCATATAGAATACTATCTTTTGCATGAATTGGAAATATTGCAATCCTTTACCCATTTATCAGCATTCTCTCAGCCTTCGTTTGAAATAGCAATAGCAAGTAGCTTGGCATAGTTGTAACGGCTGTAGCGGGAAGGGGGGGGGGGGGTGGTAGTGGATGTTATATAGCTGGAAGCTGGTGTATGTCTCTGAATTTTTTTCAAGCACACACAACCTTTGTATATTGGCATATTTGCATGTTTTAAGTTCAACTTATAACATTGTTTAGGGTAATAAATTATACATATATATATATATATATATATGCTTTTTTTTTTACTTCTCATTGATCAAAGGTGTGATAAATTAATGAATGAAACAAATGCATTATACACTCCATTAATCTGTTGGGCACAGAGGACAGACAATAAATTAAACAAGTTCTATTATTTTATTAATTAAATCTAATAAATTATTCCACAAAGTTAAATTGTTCTATTTAAGCTTTTAAATGATATCATTATTATAGTCATAAAATTTAGCATAAAAAAAAAAATATGAACAACTTGAACACAACCAAAATTTGAAAGAAAAGAGGGTTGAAAGTTGAACAATATAGAAGAGGAATATCAAATTTCTAATATTTTTAAATATATATATATATATTTACAAAATAATATTCATATCAAATTGTTAATTGGTGCACGTCTTGTGGATATTATGAAAGATAAATGATTTTATATTGTTAAAGTTTGATATACATTGTTTGGCTCACAACCTAACAGCTTAATATTTGAGGTAAAGTGGCAATATAACATGTTATTAGAGCTGGTTTACAGGAGGTCCTGGGTTCTAGTTTTGTTGCCCGCATTCATTGTGTGGTGTTTTAATATTATTTTATTCCCTGTACTGGGTGTTATTTTTTGTTTATTTCTCTCTCCATGTGCTGTTGTGCTGCACGTGGGGGAGTGTTAAAGCTTGATATACATTGTTGACCCACAACCAAACAGCTTAAGCTTCTAGGTAAAGTGGTAATCTAAAATAGATCATTATCATCCTCATTATAATCTTCACCCCATTCACTTTAGTAGCTTACTGAGATTGATTAATGAAAGGGAAATCGAGAAAAGTAAGAAGAAAAACTAATATATTAAGAAAAAAAGAAAATTTACATTTGTTGCAACACTCCTGTAGTGGTTATGCGATGACACTGATACGTAATGATCAAGGTCTTAAATCTCGATTTCGACTCAAATTTCGAAGCTCCAAAAGTACGCAAATTCGATTTCGATGTCAATTTCGATTTGAAAAAATAACGGAAATCAATAGTAAAACATGGAATTCTTTGTCAAACTTTAAAAATGGTTAACAGACATAATAATGTAAGTTTTAGGACCAATATATTACAAGTTAAATAAATTTATGTTGTATATAAGGTGGAAAAGTTGTAATATAGTATTTTTATCGAACATATTTGTAAGATAATGTAATTAAACATATTTAGCTTACACAAATGAAATTCATAAATTATTTAAATATTTTTTATTATACAAATAATGATAATTTAGACATGAATGGTTAAATAAAATGTTTTTGTAAGTTTATTTTTTCATATAATTTCAAAAGCACTTGTAATTATTTTAGTTTCGATAAAAATAAATAAAATAAAATAAGAGAGAAATTTCACTTCACTCCTAAATCTCTCATTTGAATTTTGAGGAAATTTCATTGTATAGTTAAAATTTCAACAAGCTTCGCTAAAATTTTGAGATTATGATAAATTTTGGATGATTCGTTGAGATTTCGATGGAAATTATGCAAGACGGAATTTGACTGCCATTTTGATTTCGAGGGTGAAGGAAACCAGAAATTTTGACAATTTCGTGGAAATTTAAGACCATGGTAACGATAGTGGTCTGTAATGTTTGTCACGGATGTGATTTTTATTCCCACTGATTTTGTGATGTACTGATGTGTGATGGTATCAAGGATCCAAAATCCATAACATAGTGGCATTATGTATTGGTTGCATCTGCTATTAGAACCATGCTGTCAGAAGTAACTTTGCATTGTCAGTTCATATATTGACATTTGACTGTGGTTCTGCAGCAGTGGCAGTAGCCTTTACTCTAAATGCAAAAGCAGTTGGAAAATCACCTAAGAGGCCCTTTTCTTTTGCTGCTTTTGTAACACAAATGCAAGCCATTACTTTCTCTTAGAAGCATCAGTGCAATGCTTTAATCAAATAAACACTGGCGTAATGTGTGTTTTTTTTTAGCAATATCTTGTGGCATCATACTTTTTGACAGTTTATGTAATACTAAATTTTCTTGGTACCCATTATATGTAACAGTGATAATCTTATTTTATGGTTTAGGTTGAGGATATCAATTTAAATGTTGGTATCGGGACTGAATTGGGGGAAAGTATAATACAAGATGTGAAGGGAGTTTCTGTTACTGTTCGCAGGTCCCTCAGAGACTTGTTGCATCAAATACCAGGTGTAGAAGCTGCTATCAAGGTAATTTACCACATTGTTTGTTGTGGGTGGTGAACTCAAATGTTTCGTATGGTTGTTTCCATTTTTCATTCACCATTATGCAAGTTAATCCACGCTGCACAGGAAAGCTGGAATGATATCTTTATTTCTTACAATGTACATTCTCACTTGTTTAGATAGAAGAATTGAAAGCCGCTTTGTCAAACAAAGAATACCAGATAATTACGGAATGTGCATTGTCCAATATCTCTGAGACTCCAAATCTTGTACCGTCATTGGACCATGATGCTGTTGCATCTTCAAGTGATTTGGTTGAACCACTTGTTTCTCAGGCTCCAGGTGCTGCTGAATCTGAAACACAAAATGGGGAAGTCTGGGTGGCTTTGAAAGTTTCTGTTGTCATTGATCTCATTGAATTGTGCCTGCATTCTGGGGTAGCAAGAGATGCATCTCTGGCCACTGTTCAGGTATCAAATTTATCTTTGTAAATTTGTTCTATTACGGTCCGTTTATGAGCTTGTCTTTAGTTTGTTGGAATCTTGACCGAAATATTTGAAGAATTTACAACTTAAGTGATCTCAGGAGCCTTGTTTGAGTCTGCACTTCATCAATTAGTTGCTACTAGTTGAACAAATTTGGATTTGGAGTATGTGAGTGATATTGAGGGTGAGCCTTGACCCAATGGTTAGGGTGCTACATTCAAACCAAAAAGGTTGGAGGTTCAAGTCTTGGAAATCACCTATCCAATTGTGGAGGTAAGCCTGCATACACCATGCCTTTTCCTGACCCTTTTGACTCAAAATACTGTCAAGAAACACAACTGGTTCGATCATAAGCTTTTATGGAGTCCAAGTTACGTACAACACTTCTCCTATTTCTGCTCCTGGGATACTTGACAACCTCATTTGCAACCAACACTGCATCTAAAATGTGTCTACCACCCACCAATGCTGCTTGAGACGGAGAAAGGGTAGGGTTTAACACAACACACAAATTTTTTTGCGCAGAATCTTTGTCAAAGTTTTATGCACACTATTCATTAAGCTAATTGGCCTATAATTCCTTGTCTGATGACCCCATCGGCATAAAACTCTGCAACCAAGTTCAAAAATCATTCTTCACATTCCCCAACAATGATGTGAAAGAAGGCTATGGTAAGTTGTAAAGTTAAAGATGTGGGAAAAAAGAAGAGAAGGGGAGGAGAAAAAAAGGAAAAATTGGGCGGTTGTTTCCTAGAACCTATGTACACCAAATGATGACTTAAGGACAAAAATATTCCCATTAACACAATCTAATTACTAAAATAACATATTTCTAAAACCCCTCAAGTTGGAGGTGTATAAATATCACCTAACCTTAGCTTGTTACAAATATTAGACAAGGTGGGCTTAAATGAAAGCTTCCTGAAAACATCACGCAGCTTATTCTCAAATTTCATAAAAGGAGTCCTCACGACCTTCTTTAACACAACATCTTTTACAAAATGACAGTTTATTGAACTCAGGGCTTAAGCCCATGAAAAACCCATAGATCCCCTTTCTAGTCTACAGGCTATTCTATGTGATTGGAAATTCTTATTGACAAGAACTTTTAGAATCAGTGGCCCTATCTCTGAAAGGGGTCCCTCATTCACTTGGTCCCATAGAAGCCCGATGATGAAATTGTCAGGAAGCCAAGCCCCAACGGTCTTTATTCCCTTCGCTTGGAGCTAGATGCATGTAATGGCATAGCATAGTTTTGAGTGAAGCTGTGAGCAGTGCACTAGCATTTTATGTGCTTTGTCCTCTCTTGAAACATTCAATTGCCAGCAATATAAATGGAAACTTGATTATCACAAAATATATCTTTTAGCTTCACTACCAAAAATCCTATATTTGACATAAGAGACTTTGGCCTCAAAAGCTCACACACAGTATGAGCTATACCTTGATAGTGTACTTAAGCACATAGATTGTTTCTTGCTATGCTAGGTTACAAGATTACTTCCCACAAATGTACAATATCGAGTAGTATACCTTTGGTCATCAATAGAGCTAGCCTAATTTGCATTTAAGTATTCCACTATATCATAGTTTCTATTACATTTACATATCAAATCTTTGTTGCGAGAGTGCTTGTTATATTACAAAATCCTACCAACAACATTCCAATGTGGTGGCTTGGGATTTTATGACCTCCCCAATCCCACCGTAAAAGATATGTTAGATCTAGTTACATTCACGTAGATCAACTTACCAACTATATCTACATTTGTTTTCAAAGTCTATTCTAACATCCCTAGATAAGTTCACATTGGGATCCATGAAAGTATTGACTTGTTTAGCTCCCAACAAACTAGTCTCACTTAACAACTCCGAGGTATATTTTAGCTGAGATAAATTCAACCTTAGCATATACTGTACAATCTCAATAACAAGAAAGTGACACAGAGCACTCAAGCCCTTGATTTGATGCATTGTCCCCTATTTTCAGACTAAGGATTATGAATATTGGAGGAAAATGAATGACATATTTCTTTGTAGTTTTGGAATAGCATGGAGCCACGAATTACTGCGAACATGATTTTTCATAGAACAACCAAGGCTGTGTGGGATGATCTTCGTGAAAGCTTTTCGCAATATAAAAATTAGCTTGTGTTTTTGAGCTATATGAAAAGTTTTTCAAATATGGCCAAGAAGGTAGGTCCATTAGTGAGCATTAAAACACTTTAAAGTGTACAACAACAACAACAAAAAAACCAAGCCTTAAGTCCCACTAGGTGGGGTCGGCTATATGAATAATTTTTTGCCAATTTATGCAATCATGGACCATTTCTTTTGACAGATTCAAGGATATTAAATCCTTACTATCTCCTCCCAAGTTATTTTAGGTCTAACCCTACCCCTTCTATTGCCCCTCATAGTAACTAACTTACTCTTCCTCACTGGTGCCATAGTAGTTAAAAGCGCGCCCTAGGCGCAAGGCGCAGTGAGGCGATGAGGCTTACGCCTCATACCAGGTGGGGCGAGGCGACTTGCAAGAGGCGACCCTAGGTGAGACGAGGTGCAGTGGGGCGCCAGGCGCCGTGAGGCACGCCTTGTGAATATTTAGTCATTTAAAGGAGAGAAATAGCCCAAGCCAGACCCGTATCCCTCATTCGACTCAAACGAACAGAGCCCTAGCCCCTTTTGACCCTTCGAAGCCCTTCGTGAGTTCGTTTGCGAGCCTTTGAACCATCCGGAAGCCTTCGTGACTTCGTCTTCGAGCTTCGAACTAGGATCGTGAGTTCATCTTTGACATTTTGAAGAAGCACGACCCTGCGTGACTTCGTTTTGAACCGGCCGGAGCCCTCGCGAGTTCGTCTGCCTGCCTTCGAAGCAGCCGTGAGTTCGTCTGACTGCCTTCAAACACGACGTGAGTTCGCCACGTCATCTTCAACATTTTGAACCAGCTGCAAGATCGTCTTTAAGCCTTCGAACCTTTGTAAGTCTTCTTCTTCTTCTTCTTCTGCTGCTGCTGCTGCTGCTGCTTGCGTCCTGCTGCCTGCTGCTTCTCTTCTTCTTCTTCTTCTTCCTGCTGCCTGCTTGCTGCGTGCTGCTGACTGCTGCCTGCTCTTTTTCTTCTTCTTCTTCTTTATATGTAAGCTAATAAATTAAATATTTGGTTAATTAATGTAAGCTTATAAATTATAACTAATACATAATATTTATTCTTTACTGAAATTTAGCTACTGTTTTTTAATTTGTAATATTTAGTTTAATTAATGTAAGTTTATAAATTATAACTAATACATAATATTTATTCTTTTTATTGAAATTTAGCTACTGTTTTTTAATTTGTTTGGAAATGCATTATATAAGTCTTAAATTTTAAATGGGTTATTGTTTGGATTAGGCTATTAGCTACTAATACAAAATGAGTTATTGTCGAATTTGCCTTAAATATATGATGCATTGTTTTTTCAGTTAGGATACGGGATGCCAAGTCTAAAATCTTAAATGGATTCTAGTTCTGGATGTGAGGCCTCGGCAAAGAAAGATTCCGCATGGAAGTATGCACATTTGGAGGATCAGAAAAATAGAAATAATTTGACTTGCAATTTTTGTGGTAAAGTCACAAGGGGAGGAATATTTCGGGAAAAACAACACATTGTCGGAGGATTTTGAAATGTGAAAGAATGCTCTAAGTGCCCTACTCATGTACGTGAGGAGATTAAAGAGTATATGTTGAAGAAAGATATGGAAAAGGAGGAAAATGAGTTATTGCCCAACTTTGATGATATAGATCATTACGGTGAAGATGAAGAAGATGAAGTTCAACAAATTGACATTCGTGGCAAGAGAGTGCTTACTGGTGATGAAAGTAAAAGATCATACCAATCCAACTTAAAGAAACCAAAACAGAAGGGGCCTATAGACTTGTTTTTTACTCCTAAACCAAAGAAAGTGGTTCAAGCTAGGAAAGAAGGGAAGATGAAGCAAACATCAATAAATGAGGCGTGCAAGAAAGAACTAAGAAAAAAGGCAATGGGAGATTTTGCTAGGTGGATGTATGATGCTGGAATACCATTTAATGCTGTACGTCTGAGCAGCTTTGCAGTGGCACTTGAATCGATTGGACAATATGGTCCTGGAATAAAACCACTTAGCTATCATGAAGTGAGAGTTCCTTATCTAAAGGAGGAAGTTAGTCGAATGAAAGAGTTGTTGAAGGTCCATAAGGAGGAATGGGCAAAATATGGCTGCTCAATTATGTCTGATGGTTGGAGAGATTCGGTTGCTAATAAGGACATAATAAACTTCTTAATGAACTCTCCAAGGGGATCAGTATTCATCAAGTCTATTGTTGCTTCTAATCTTGTCAAGAATGCAGATAGAATGTACAGATTACTTGATGAGATGGTAGAGGAAATTGGAGAATCAAATGTGATTCAAGTGGTCACTGACAATGCGTCAAACTATGTTGCAGCAGGTAAGAACTTATTCCTAGAACTACTTTCTATAGTGTATATATTGTTTATTTTAATATTTTAATGGCTTCATTCCTTGATTTTTGAACAGGGAGATTGTTGGAAGCAAAGAGGCCATATTTATATTGGACACCGTGTGCTGCTCATTGCATTGATTTAATTTTGGAGGATATTGGGAAGATGCCTTCAATTTATGCAACTTTGAAAAGGGCAATTTTTTTGAATGGCTATATCTATAACCGTGTTGGCATTGTGAACTTGATGAGACAGTTCACTGGAGGAAAGGAGTTACTAAGACCTGCAGTTACAAGATTTGCAACTGCCTTCATCACCCTTCGTTCAATCCACCTTCAAAAGAACAACTCGAGGAAGATGTTTACCTCTGAAGATTGGAATACTACTAAATGGGCAAAGGAGGCAGCTGGCAAAAGAGTAGCTACTATTGTTTTGATGCCTACTTTTTGGAGTACCATTGTCTATGCTCTTAAGTTAACAGGTCCACTTGTTCGTGTACTCCGTTTGGTTGATGGGGAAAAGAAACTTGCAATGGGATACATTTATGAAGCAATGGATAGGGCTAAGGAAGCCATAGCTAAGACTTTTGGTGAGAGGGATAAATTCAAGGAGGCATTTGAAATTATTGATACGAGGTGGGGATGGCAAATCCATCAACCGTTGCATGCAGCTGCACACTACTTGAATCCAACTCCATCAACCGTTGCATGCAGGTGCACACTACTTGAATCCGGAATTTTTCTATTCAAACCCCAACATTTTGCAAGATGAAGAAATTATGACGGGTTTGTACAAATGTATTGCAAGGTTACTGCCAACTATTGAAATGCAAGATAAAGTTTCAAATGAGTTGGAAAAATACAATGCCGCTAGTGGCGTCTTTGGAATTAGTTTGGCAGTGAGACAAAGGAAGACAAAAGCACCAGGTAAAGTGGCATTTGTACTACCTCTTTCTTTTTAAAAATTATTTTTGCTATTTACCTAGTAGGTATTCATTTAAAATTTATTTTATAACAGCGCAATGGTGGATGGCATATGGATCAACAACTCCAAACTTGCAAAAGTTTTCTGTGAAAATTCTTAGCCTCACGTGTAGTGCTACTGGCTGCGAAAGAAATTGGAGCATATTCCAACATGTAAGTCATTAGTATATCATGGATTAATTATTAAAGAACAAGAACTACCAATCTACTGCTTTTTAGAATTATTATTAACCATATTACTTTAAACTTTTTGCAGCTTCATAGCAAAAGGAGAAATAGGCTATCCCAGCAACACTTGAATGATTTGGTATTTGTGAAATATAATCGAACTCTGAGGCGTCGATACGACAAACGTGACATCATTGATCCCATCCTCTTAAAGGACATTGATGATAGTAATGAGTGGTTGATTGGTAGGATGGATGGCGATTCTGATGAGGATGATGAACTTGTGTTTGAAGATGATAATTTGAATTGGGATTCTGTTGCTAGAGCTGCTAGACTAAATAACCCCCCGCATCACACTAGATCAAGAATAAGTACAAATATGCCATCATCGTCTAGAGGAAGAGGAAAAGCTTCATCTAGTAGTGCAACCAGTGCTAGGGGTCGGACCACAATGTTGGAACTTGTAGATGAGGATGGAATCCAAGTGGATAGTGCAGAGGAGACGGAAGAGGAAAAAGATGTTGGAGAAAACAATTCTGATGATGAAAAGGAAGATGATGATATCTTTGCCGACTTAGTTGATGATGAGTGATGAGTGATGATTGAGGAGGATTTTTAGATTTTATACTTTGAAATCTTTTATTGTACTCTTTTCTTTTGATGTTGAACTATGTTGAGTTGTTGATGCTTTTGGGCTTCGTCTTGGCAATTTTATTAAATTTCCAATTTTGTTATTGAATGTTTTGGCATTTTAAATTCTAATATTACTAGATATTCATATGTTCATATATAAATTACCCCAAATAAATATTTTACACCATTTTAATAATTGTGCGCCTCACCTTTGTGAGGCGCGTGCCTTCGCCTCGCACCTCGGCTTCAAAGACCCTTTGTGCCTCAGCTCGCCTCGCGCCTCTGACTACTATGACTGGTGCACTATGCGGGCTACGTTGCAAGTGTCCATACCATCTTAGTCGTCCCTCCCATATCTTATCTTCTATAGGAGCTACACCTAACTTACCGCGAATATGTTCATTCCTTAATTTATCTTTCAATGTTATGCCACTCATCCATCTAAGCATTCTTATCTCAGCAACTTTTACTTTTTGGATATTATGTTTCTTCGTCGCCCAACATTCCGATCCATATAGCATAGCTGGTTTTATAGCTGTCCTATAAAACTTCCCTTTCAATTTTAAGGGTATTTTTCGATCACAGAGCACACTTGAAAGGTAGAGTTCTTGGCTTCAAGTTTAGAGCTTTAACCCATCTGTGATCAGATTCTTGTTGGTGATTTGATACCATCTATGAAAGAAGCATATGCTAGAATCCGATGGATCACCAATGATGTCGCTCAGTATTCTTTTCAGGCTTCTTCCCGTGTTAGTTTAGCCATGGTTAACAGTATGTTTAACCCTGGTTGGGGAAGTGTTGGAGGATGAGGACAAGGTTTGGATGGCGATCGTGGCAAAGGTAGTGTATTAGGATAAGGGGTTTGTCATGGCAATTCTCGCATTTTCATATATTATGGCAATTATACTATTGATCGATGTTTAGATCTCCTTGGAAAACATGCTTTTGCCTAAGTCTTTTGCCAAGGTTGATTCTAGTGCTGGATCTTCAAGTGTACTTGGCCACTTCACAAGGGATTTAAGACTACATTTTCGTGTCCTGAGAGAAGTATAACAATCTTTTCTACATTGTTCAACAACTCCAAACTTAGTTTTCTACATCTAGTGCTATTGTTGCCTATTCAAGTACTACCAGGCTTGTTGCCTCATCCTCTTCACTCTTGGTTATTGATTCTGGTGCGTCCTCCCACCTCCTCCTATTTGATAGGTATACTTCATTTATTTTAGTTCATAAGACCCTCTACTTTACTCTCAAAGGTTACTCTTGCTGATTGTTTGGCTATGCTGATCTCTCGTTGTGGTAATATTTGTTTGTTTCCTTCTATCCCTCTTTTTGTTTTGTTATATGTGCGTAAATTTCTTTGAACATGTTATTAGTTCGTCAATTAACTAAATCTCATAATTATTTTTGTGAGCTTCTTTCCTTCTCATTGTGTTATTCAGTATCTCTAGATAAAGAAGAGGATTGGCAAAGGGCTTGAGAAGGATGGCTTGTACTATTTTGATGGCAGTGGAATTCTTGTTATATGGGTTCTACAATTTCTACCCATGGCGCTTCTATAGATTGTGGCATGCTTGTTTGGGACATCCATTACTTCAAAAACCACAATTTTTTCAAAAAAAAAAAAAAATAACTTTTTTTTTAAATATTCGAGTTTGTTTCTCATTTTGAGTGCTTTACGTTTCAATTAGGAAAGCATACTTGTTCATCTTTTTCATCTAGAGTTGAGTCTCGTAGTAAATCATTGTTTTCTCTTATTCACGTAGAAATTTAGGATCCATGCAGTCAAGAATTTGATTGGTCATTAATATTTTATGCCCTTTTGTGGAAAATTTTTCATGTATGACCCGAATCTATGTTTTAGAAGACAGTTATGAATTTTGTGATGTATTTACTCAATTCTACTTGGAAATAAATACTCAGGTTGCCATTAGTATTCAAAATTTTCAATCTAGAAATGCACTTCAATTTTCTCAACATAAGCTTTAATCTTGTTGCTTGGTAGAAGGAATTCTTCATCAAACATCATGAGTACATACCCGTAAAAATGGGGTAGGTGAACTTACTGAAGTAGCTAGGTCTCTGCTATTTAATATGCATACAACAACAACAACAAAACCAAGCCTTTAGTCCCACTAGGTGGGGTCGGCTATATGAATCCTTTTCCGCCAATTTATGCAATCATTTACCATTTCTTTTGACAGATAGAGGGATATTAAATCCTTACTCACTATCTCCTCCCAAGTTATTTTAGGTCTACCCCTACCCCTTCTACTGCCTCCCATAGTAACTAACTCACTCTTCCTCACTGGTGTACTATGTGGCCTACGTTGCAAGTGTCCATACCATCTGAGTCGCCCCTCCCTTATCTTATCTTCTATAGGAGCTACACCTAACTTCTCTTTCAATATGTTAATGTAGATATGACTTTTTTTTAGGGGACTCCTTATTTCTCTAGGGTTGATTCCTCTGTAGATGAATATATTTTGAGCCCATCAATGATTTTAGGCTCCCCCCTAGTGCATTCATCTTCCTGCCCCAAACCTTATCCATCTAGAGAATACTTCTACTACTCATCATTATATATTGACCCATAGAAACAATTAAGGGTTAATAAATGACAAGAAGCATGCCTAGACATCACTACCACCATGCAGCCGCCTCTTCTGCCCACCACTTTTTTAACTTCTAGCTCAAGATATCCATCCCAACATGAGTAGGATTTTCCGATTGCACACATGAAAGCTAATTGAACATGTACTTGGTCATTTTGTTTTAGTTCTTCACTTTTGTAGTCCTATGCGTTCTTTTGCCTTGTCAATGCCCTTTGTCTTTATTCCTTCCTCACACGTACTTGCTAACATTGGGTAGAAGCATGCAATGGATGTAGAAATGGATGCTTGGACCACTTAGGGTACTTGGGATTTGGTTGATTTTACTCTTGGTTAGGAGTTGGTTAGGTGTCATTGGATCTACCCCATCAAATATCTTATTGACGTCTTTATTCAATTACTTGAGTTTTTATTAGTTAGCAAGGGGTACACTCAATATGCTATCAATTATTTTGGGACTTTCTCTCTTATTGTTAGATTAAATTGTTTCTATGTGTTGATCTCATGGAGATTAATTTTGATTGGCCCTTATACTAGTTGGATGTGGAGAATGTCTTCTTGTACGGAGATTTGCATGAAGAGGTATACATGGTGCAACCTCCTAGATAAGTTGCTGAGGGGGAGGATGGTAAGGTATGTAGGTTGCGTAAGGCCATTTATGGTCTTAAGCAGTCTCCTCAAGCTTGGTTTGACAAATTTAGTAAGGTCGTCTCCCCATTTGGTTTTGTTTGGTCCTCCTTTGATCATTTAGTCTTTGTCAGCCAAAACAAGACGTGTAATAGTTTTTGGCGACATCGTTATCATTGGTATTCACTAGTCAGGAAAGGATGTAAAGAGTGCTTCAAGAAAATTTTGAAATCAAGTACTTAGGTACTCTGCATTTTTTCTTGGTCCTGGGATTGTACGGTGTAGGAAAGAATTGAATCTATCTTGCCGAAGATATACCTTGGACTTGCTGAGTGAGACTGTTATGTTGGATTCATATGGATCTCAATGTGAAGTTGTCTAGGGATGTTCCGGACTTTGAAGAAAAATGTGGGACATGTGGTTGGCAAGTTGATCTACTTAATCTAGTGCTGAATCATAATACTGTACTATTGCTCATACCATGAATGAGCTTATGTGGTTGAAGTCTCTTACGTTATAGATGGATTCTTGGTGAAGAGCCCATAGATATGTTTTGTGATAATCAATCTGCCATTTAAATTGCTAGCAATCCAGTGTTTTATGAGTGGACAAAGCACATTGAAGGTGACCCTCATTTTTCGAGGGATGTTGTGTTGAAGGTTGCCAGGACTCGATTTGTGAAATTTGTGGATCTGTTAGGTGATGTTTTTGCAAAGGAATTTTTGAAGCCTGCCTTGTCTTGTGGTTGTAACAGGCTGGCATTAGGTGAGATACACGTCCAGCTTGAGGGGAAGTACTAGAAGAGATGAGCTATTCTTGTAACAATGTTGTGAGTGGGAATATTTTTGTCTTCAAAGTTTTTATTATTAATATAAGAGGGCTGACTTGGAGCTGAATGTGATACTGCTGCCTTCTTTTTTTCTCCTCCAGGACTCCATCTCTAACTCTTCAACATATATTAATGCAAAAGGGAACCCCTAGAATCTATTGTATTCTTTTCCATCTCAAGACTTCCAAGGATCATTAAGATTGGGTGCAAGAGAATGTTTCACTGCTTGTGTGGTTTTGGAATGGCATGCATCGAATTGCTACAATGAGCTTGCTAACATGATGTTTCATAGAACAGCCAAAGCTGTATAGGATGATCTTTTGAAAGCTTCTAACAAGAGTAAAGAAAAAAAGAAAAAAAAGAAGAAAAATAAAACAGTTTCGAGACATTTAAGAAAAATTCTTCAATTTGACCAGGAAGGTAAGTCCATAAGTGAGTGTTATAGCACGAAGAAGTGTATTTGGGAGGAACTCGATATGC
Organism: Malania oleifera; assembly: GCF_029873635.1. Taxonomy (NCBI): domain Eukaryota; kingdom Viridiplantae; phylum Streptophyta; class Magnoliopsida; order Santalales; family Ximeniaceae; genus Malania; species Malania oleifera. The sequence goes on along the minus strand of NC_080425.1, from coordinate 4,724,215 downwards.
TTGTCTTTGTGTTGAGATGATTAACAGGCACTGACAAAGTTCTTGGCTGCCAAGTTTTTTCTCTAGGCTGGGTACTGAGCTTCAACTCATCCATGATCATGCCAGTGAGTCCATGCCATCTATGAATGAGAGATATGCTATAATCAAATGGATCACTGGCTTTCAGTCCATTTGCAAGGTTATTTCCTCAAGCATATTTAGTTAGAAAGCTCATTTGGCTGCATTTTTCATCTAGAATTTTCTTACATGGCTAAGGACCTGATTGGTCATGATTATTTTGTGTCCTTTGTAGGAGATTTTTTTGCATATGACTTGAATCTATTTTTTAAAATACATGCGTGAATTTTTTAGTGCATTGATTCAATTCGAACAGGAAATAAATTCAGTTTTGACATTTATAAGGTAGATTCTTCTGTTATCCTATTACCATTTATATTAGTTACTGGTTTGATCTATTGGCATTTGGTTATTGCAGGTTAGCGGTGCTTGGCTCCTTTACAAGTCTAATACACAAGGAGAAGGTTATCTTTCTGCAACACTTAAGTGTTTCAGTGTGATTGATGATCGTGAAGGTACTGAACATGAATTTAGGCTGGCGATAGGAAAGTCAGAGAGCATTGGATATAGTCCTCTATACTCCGTAACTGATGGTGAAAACCAGCCCATTGTTGATGCAATTGTTACAAGAGACAATGGTGCTAAACCAGTACCAACAATGGTTATTCTTGATGCTAAGTTTAGTCAATCGTCAACATCTGTATCCTTATGCATCCAAAGGCCACAATTGCTTGTTGCCCTTGATTTTCTGTTGGCTGTTCTTGAGTTCTTTGTTCCAACTGTTGGCAATATGCTCTCAAACGAAGAAGATGAGAACTCCTTAAGCATAGTTGATGCAATTATTCTGGATCAGTCAACTTACACTCAACCCTCATCAGAATTCTCACTTTCTCCTCAAAAACCTTTGGTTGCTGATGATGAAAGATTTGATCATTTTATTTATGATGGAAGGGGTGGAACATTGCATTTACAGGATAGACAAGGATTCGATCTCTTTGGCCCTAGCCTGGAACCTATAATATATGTTGGAAATGGGAAAAAACTGCAATTTAAAAATGTTTTTATTAAGGTATTACTTTGTACCCAACACAATGTATGTTGATCTATCTTCAGTGTGAATGTTGTAAATAATCTGGCAGCCAGGATAAATTGTGTCTATATTATTGCTGCAGAGTGGGCAGTTTTTGGATTCTTGTATTTTACTGGGAACAAACTGTAGATATTCTGCATCAGAGCATGATCAGGTCTTCTTGGAGGGAGGGGATGAAGCTCCTTATATGGATACTTCAAGAGAAAGTATTAACAGGGCACCGTTGCAAAGCAGTGCAGTTGATCGATCAACAGAGTTAATTATTGAGTTGCAGGTGGAGTATTATTTAGCTTAAAATTTTTCTATTCGAGCTTTGTTTATAAAAGTTCTGTAATGATCAGTTCTACAATTCGTTTCATTAAATTGATTTTCATTTTGGTGGATGCAGGTCTGGTTTAACAATAAAATCTAAATTTATTGAGTGGGTATAATATATTTTTTATTTTTTAAAATGATGTGACACTTTTATGGAACTTGGGGAATGTTGATGCATCTGTAGATGTTTGTTGCTTGAAGAAGGAAAAATAATACTAACTATTTTTTTTTTAATATGAAATGAAGGGATGTCGAAGTTCAAAAGTGGAATTTTGTGCAGACTAGCTTATTTTTTATTTGATATCCATGTATTATTTATTTATTTATTTTCGCTTCTGTTGAGTTAATACTACATGTAAAAGCTTAATTTGTTGGGTTGTGGCCAACAATCTCTGTGAAGCCTTAACAGTTAACAGTACCCTGCATGGGCAGTTCGATCACATATGGCGGTAAGAACCATGGATAACATCCATTAGAGGAATATCAAAATCCACTTCAGAACTTTAAGGGCCTGTTTGCTGTTCCATAACCTTTTCCCTTCTGTTTTTGTTTTGTTTTTCAAAAATTTTAAAATTGGCAACAATAAATATGTTTGCTAATTTTCAAAAATAAGAAAAAAGGCAACAAAATGGCATCATTTCTAGAAATTAGGTACAAAGCCTTAATTTCCCAAAAGACTCTTCAATTTGCTTTCAAAACAAATTGAAAAATAAGTTGCAGAAGAAGGGGTGCTGAAGTAAGTCTTTCCCTACTTGGGAGTTGAGACACAAGTTTGAAATCTGGGTCTTGCTTTTTGTTACCATTCCTCTCCAATCCCTCACTCATCATGCTGCCAGTGAGTCTCCTTCTCCATCTTCTCTACTACCTCTACCTCTTCCTCTCTCTCTCTCTCTCTCTCTCTCTCTCTCTCTCTCTCTTTTGAGAGGATATATTTGTATTCTCTCCGAGAATAAATCAAAACAGGAAGGCTGCTTGTTGAGAATCTGTGCAGTCTGTGATTTCCATATATTTTCAGGTGCTTCCCCATTGCCAATTAACTCAAAGCTCCAGCCCTTGACCCAAAACATAGGATTTGGTAACCATGACTTTGAGACTGTTTTGGTTGGTGTTCTTACCTTATGTTAATGAGTGTGAGTTAGTATAGTGGTCACTATGATGTACATGATACATATTATAAATAGAAAGGGAAACCTATTGCTTTTTTAGGTTCGTAGTTTACAATAAACTCCTTTATTCTCTTTTATTCCCTTGACATTGTATCAGAGCAATGATCCTAAACCCTTCCTAAAGTCATCACTATCATTGTTAAAGCTTGTTATACATTGTTGGCCCACAACCTAACTGCTTAAGCTTTTAGGTAAAGTGGTAATCTAACATGGTATCAAAACTGGTTATTGTGTTCCCTGTGATGGGTGTTATCTATTGGGTGTTTATCTCGAGGGAGTATTAAAGCTCAATATACATTGTTAGCCTACAACCAACAACTTAAGATTTTTGGTAAAGTGATAATCTAACAATCATTATGCACAATATTGCGCATGCCCAAGCCCTAAACACTGTGATGCATCAGGCTGACCCAACAACCATTGGGATCCTGGTGGAAACCTATCTCTTCACTGCCACTTCCATTGGCAATAGTTTCAGGCCTTCTTTCAACAAACCAACATCACAGCTGTGTTCAGAGTGTGCCTATTAGGTTACCTAAAATTTTTCATCTCCAGCTGCTAGCACACGCACCCTCACATGCTGGTTCACTGTTTGACAGCCTGATGCCATGTGTGGCACACGAAGAGTTTTCCAGTCTGTTGTTCACTTTGGCTTGGTTAGGTGAAGCTTTTACTCTGTCAAAAAGGCTCGTGGGTACCTTGTTTTCACCCATGTTCTGATCTGGAATGATTTTGTTAGTTCGGTAGAAATCCCAAGGATTATTATAAATCTCGAGAATAATGGGTCAATGATACTAGAGATTGTATAGGGATTTCTAGCCTAATACTTAGGCAGATTTCATGCTCCTATTGTAGGCAATTCTTTCCTTATTGATATACGGTTTGTATTATTTATAGAGAGTTGTGATTATATAGAATTAATTCAAGAAATACAGAAATCATTCATTATGATTTCATGGTATCAGAGCTAGGAGATTAAACCTAGCTATCAATGGCGGAAACCGCTGGCCAAAGCAGAGGTTCGATGACCTATGAATCTCATGAGGGTGAGAACGAAGCTATCTCCACCATGGGTTCAACAGGACTCGACAGCTCGTCCTTCCAGCTCACGGTGGAGAAGATGAATGGCAAGAATTTCCGAGAATGGGCACAATCAATCAAACTTGTGATCGATGGCAAGGGAAAGTTGGGATTTCTTACTGGCGAGTCATGGAGACCTGCCCTAACCGAAGCTGGCGCCCTTCAGAAATGGAAATTGGAGAACTCCATGGTCACGACGTGGCTGGCGAACTTTATGAAGCCGTCGGTTGGGAGGACTTATCTCTTCCTGCCGTCGGCGAAGGAAGTTTGGGATGCTGTCCGTGAGACCTACTCCAACTTCGAGAACTCCTCCCAAATCTTCGAGCTTAAGACGCGACTATGGCAGATGAAGTAGGGAGAAAGGGATGTTACGGATTGCTATATGGAGATGATTGCTCTTTGGCAGGAGCTCGATCTGAGTTTCGAAGAAGAGTGGGAATGCTCGGGAGATAGTGTCCGATATATAGAACGCCTCGAAAAATGAACGGGTGTTTGAGTTTCTTGTTGGTTTAAATTAGACCCTTGATGATGTCCGTGGAAGAATTCTGGGTCGTCGTCCCTTACCATCAACACACGAAGTTTTCTCAGAAGTGAGACGAGAAGAAAGTAGGCGTAAGGTGATGCTGAAGGAGACAGTCTCTATTGACCATACTGGACTAGAAATGTCTGCCTTGGTGTCTCAAGGGACTCTTCTAGGATCTAGTTCAAGCCAACAGAAGGGATGCCCCTAGTGTGAACACAGTCGAAAAACTGGCCACACTAAGTAGACGTGTTGGTAGATGCATGGGAAACCAGCTGACTAGAAGCCACGACAAGGCAACAAAAATCGGGGCTACCAAGCCACGGTTGATAATCAAACCAAGAGACCTCAAGGGGAGATAAGCAGTAATAGTTCCAATTCAAGCGGTGCATTTACCTCTTAGCAGTTGGAACAACTCTACAAGATGTTCTCTACCTTTCAGACTTCGGGTTAGTCTTCCACAAATATTTCTTCGGGTTCTTTAGCCCTAAGAGGTAATTTTTTGCAAGCCTTGAGTATAGCCTCTAGATCCAAAACTCCTTGGATTATTGATTCTGGTGCCTCTAACCACATGACTGATGCCTATCTTCTTTTCTCATCATATTCACCCTGTGCTGGAAATTTGAAATTTAAAATTGCAGATGGGTCACTCTCGTCTGTTGCAGGCAAAGGGAATATCCGACTCTATGACTCCATCACATTGGAGTCCGTTCTTCATGTTCTTAATTTATCTCACAACTTACTATCCATTAGCCAGTTAACTAAGAATTCCAATTGTTCTGCTAAATTTCTTCCCTCTCATTGTGTTTTTAAGGACCTATCATCGAGGAAGACAATTGGTAGTGCTAAGGAGTGCGAGGGACTCTACTACTTTGTGGAGGCTAATGTGAGTGAACAATGTCAAATTGCTATCTGTGATTTTGCATCTGTTCCTAAGGATAGTGATATTTTGTTATGGCATTTTAGAATGTGTCATCCCAATTTCTAGTATTTGACAAAGCGTAGGGCCGACTATGACACAAAGTAGTGGGATTATTCGTCATGTGATTAGAGGAACCTGTGTCCACATACCAGAGTTTAGTAGAATTGTTACTTTGGAGCCACATTGTTGATAATGCCGAAATTAGCATCTATTGCACCATTTCGGGGGTGCAGTAATTCGCTGTAGGAGGTGTAGGTATAGAGGAGTCACTTGAAGAAGAGCCTGGGGCCGCAAAAGTCACTGTGGGTGGTGCAATGACAGAAGTTTGTAATGTCTGGGCCTGGCGATTCTGTGGGCAGATACGACAGTCTTTGATAATGTGACCCTTCTTCTTGCAATAAGAGCAGTATTTCTTGGAACAATTAGCAGCGATATGCCCAAATTCTTTGTAGCAAAAACATTGCAAGGTGCTAGAATGCACAGGCAGTCCTCGTTGTTGAGCAACATAAGCCACAGGGACAGACCCTGAACTACTATGAGATTGTGCTAGAGTAACTTGAGTACTAAGCCGTTGTTCTTCACGAAGTAATTCACCAAAACAAACATCAAGAGAAGGAACAAGAGAGCGATTTAGCAGAGAAGACGAACAGATTCATACCTGGGGCGCAGTTTCATAAGAAACTGATAATGATGACTAGTCTCGTGAAGACGTTGAATAATGGGAAGAGAGGCAATAGGAACATTCGCAGTAACCCGATCGGAATATTCGCTCCAAATAGTTAGAAACGCCGAATAATTGTCCTGGATGGAACGATTGTCATGTTGAAACATGGAAATCGCATGCTCTAACTGAAAACGACAGACACCGTTATCTTGATGATATACTATTTCTAAATAAGTCCACATGGATTGAGCGTTGAGATAAGGTCGCTAGTTGGGGACAATATGTGGCTCAACCGAGCCAAGAAGCCAACACATAATCCGATCAAGCGCAGCCCCTGAAGGACAAGCCATTGAATCCTTGGCATCAAGCAAAACCCATGAAGGACAAGCCACTGAATCCTTGGCATCAAGCACAACCCATGAAGGACAAGCCATTTGAATCCTTGGATTTATCAGGATTGGGTGCACAATTTGTGCCATCAATATGACCCCAAAGATCTTTTCCCTTTAGGAAAAGTTCAAATTGAATAGCCCATGTAGAATAATTGTTGCCTATAAACTTGGCACACACAGGTGCAGAGTCCATGCTAAATAAAGGAGAAAATTGAGAAGCCCAAAACAAACAGACCGTGTCAAAAGAAAAATACTACCAGAAAATCAAGAAGCCCAAAAATAAATCAATGCAGGTACAAAGAAAGCCAAGATTGACTTGCCTGCACTAAAAACTAAATCTTGAACCAAGAAACCTGTAAGAGTCACAAGGACAGAGAAGCTCCAGAAACAACAACATAAAGAACCAAGATCAACCTTCCTGCACTAAAAAATAACTCTTGAACCAAGAAACCAGCTGTGCCGAGAGTCACAAGGACAGAGAAGCACCAGAAAGAACCAAGATCAACCTTCCTGCACTAAAAAATAAATCTTGAACCAAGAAACCTGCTGTGTTAAGAATCACAAGGACAGAGAAGCACCAGAAACAACAACAGAAAGCTGGTCCGATCGACCTGCCTGCACTAAAAATAAATTTAATAAATTGCAACCCAAGATACCCGCTGTGTCGAGAATCACAAGGACAGAGAAGCACCAGAACAGCAATAGAAAGCTGTTTTGACAGCCACTCAGCCATATAAATACCGAAGGACATAGATCCAAAAAATTCTAGAAGAGATACCTGTTGTGATTGCTTGACGAAAGTCACAAACAGCAATAGGAAACTGTTGCCTGCTTGCCGAGAATCTATAATGAATCTGCTAGTGTGTGCTGTATGATTGGATGAATTTCAATAGGAAAATGGAATGAATGATTGAATGGAGATTTACTGAAAGCAATAAAAATGGAAATGAAGCTATAGGTTGGTTGGTTCGAGAGAGCCACGCTCCAAAGAAACAAAGAAACAAAAAGATTCCCAATTTTCTAACTGACCCCCTATTCCCGCTGGTCCCCCAGCTTTACACATAACAACTTGTAACTAACTACTCTGGAATGCCCCATGGGCTCTACTACACTTGGCCTCCATTTGGCCCATTTACACTTAGACAACAATAAAGCAGTAAAATTGATGCTAAAGACTCAAGAGACTTCAACTCAGTGCCTAGCCCCGCTTCCACGTGATTAACGCTCTTGGCCCATGATGACCCGGCCCACGAAGAGCTTGTCCTGCGAAGATACGTCCCGCCCGAGCCCCTCAAGTTGCTCGACATCTTCTGTTCGAGTCCCCCTGCGAAGCGCCTCAGCCTGCTCGGTCCACATACAAAGATCCGAGCTCCTTGGAGAAGAATAGCTCCTTTGTGAAGTGCCGTCCGTTCGTCCCAGCTGAAGAGTCGCCCGTTCGTCCGAGCTGAAGAGTCGTCTGTTCGTCCGAGCTGAAGAGTTGATCTGTTCGTTCGAGCCCCTTAGTCTGCTCGGACTCCCCCCCTTGGCTTGAGTCTTGTAATCTCCCTTTTGGTCGTCTGCTTGTAGCCTCCCGCCCGTGCCACTTCTCCTCTCTGGTTGTCTGCTCGAACTCCCCGACCTTCCTCTAACTTGACCTGTAGCAATACCCTCCTCTTTTGAGCACCTTGCCCACAAGGTGAGGAAACTTCTCCTTCCACTTATGATACCACTTCCACACATCCTCCTTCTCATGTCCCTCATCAATTTTAACAGAAGCTCTCTTCAAAACTTCCCCTACTTTGACTTCTTCGAACCGGAGCTCAAATAACAACGAAGCCACCTTCTCTTCTTCATCCTCAGCTGTCTTCAAGGCTGCACTTGTTTTCAAATTGATACCTGCTTTAATGTAGAAATTAGCCACCATGGTGGAAGTGCTCCAGTCTAGGGAGATGTAAGGTTCACTCTTCATTTCTTCTAGAAGCTTCTCTATGTTCTCAATATCAAATCCTGTCCCATACGAGTTACTGCAAATTCTGTAGCTACAGTTATTAGGAGAGAATCCATTCTCCTTCATCCTTGATAGCACGTTAGGAATTTTCTCAAGCATGCCAGCCTGTGTGTAGAGACCCATGAGGTTATTATAAGTGAGATTTGAGGAGATAAAACCCATCTCATCCATTGTTATGCTAGTCTTTGCAATATTAGTTGCAATTATAACCTTTTGTATGTCATGAGGGGGCCGTAGAAACACTCTTTCTTGATTTGCAGCAGCTATGGATGACGGTAAAGGAAGAATCCAATCAAAAGATGCCCCACCAAATTGATATGTAGCAGTCAGTCTATCAAGCAACACATAAATTTCTGAGATTCCTGGCAAAAATATGAGTATGGCACCTTCGACATCAGTTTCATCAATATGGCAAACCAAGTCTTCAAGAAGATTATAATCAATCACACCTTCATTCAATCTTTTCAAATTAGGACAAGTCTGCTCATTGAATGATTGATAATTCTCAGGAATATAGTATGGATTAATATAATTGTCAGAGAGCAGAGATTCGTCACCCCAAGAAAATAAAATGAGATATTTCTCCCCCCTCTGGTGGCTCATAGGACCTTTTGGAATCTCTGCTTTCATGAATGACGTATATGGTATAGAAGCTAGAGAATTTGAAGCAAGATGGTAGTTGAGGCTTTGATATGTATCCTCCAGGAAGTTTTTTGTAACAGGATGTGTTCGGCCTTGAGCAGTAATAACTGTGCAATGACCAAAATATCTTGAAAATAAGTTTGAATCGACTGTTGCCAACATAAGGATAACTTTCAACTTCTGAGTGCCATCAGCAGATTGTTTCTCAACCAAATTCTTCAAAACAATATGCAGAGAATCACCCAAAAGAGACCGCTCATGCACTTCATCAACAATGACATGAGTAACAGCAGGCAAGTTGTTGTGCAAAATAGAAGCTTCGTTTTCTTATTCCTTGCGCTATCAAAATGAACTTGATAACCAAAGAGAGAACCATCCAAACCAGGTGAAGGTTCACAGCGCTCATGAGCAACTCTCTCAACCACGGAAATAGCTTGCTTATTAGAACCCACATTGACTGCATTATCCTTCCACATTTCAGATTCATCCTTTTCCTGTTGCTCCACACAGTGACGAGTTCAATCTTATTGAGATGGATGGTGTGACTCTAGAGTATCATCATCCCACCGCAACATATTGTCTGGATCCATCGATTCAGGTGTATAGTCTCCTGGGTCGAACACAACAAATTTGTAGTTTGCTTGAAGGAATAAATCTTTGTTGTAAGGCATAATTTTCTGCAGCCTTCTTGGAGGAGGAGGAAGAAGAGGAGGAGGAGGAGGAGCTCTTGTAATGTTGCGCGTGCACAGAAACACTAGATCTAGACACTTTCTTGCTGGATTGGACAAACTCAATCCCTTCTCGATCAGTTGAGTGAGTCTGGGACTGCAATTGGATTTTTTTTTATGCAAATTTCTTTTACCATTTGGTCCACCCATTTTAGTCACTTTATTGGACGACATATCCGAGTCTGCTGCAGCTAGAGCCAAGGGGTCTGCTCTCTTTGTACTATGTTTCTCCCCATCATAGCCCTCATAGTGTTGATGTTTGAAATCATTTGCCAAATGTCCTTCCTGGGCTTTCTTGGTTGATCTTCTGCTTGCTGAGCCACTTCCCACTCTCTGAAGGAGCTTCCAACTGCTGAGTAATAGTGATCTAATGTGCGGTAATGGATTCCAAAATCCGGTTTATGCAAGTTGCCTCTCCCATGGTCGCAGGAATTTGGCTTTGATACCAATTGTAATGAATCTGCTAGTGTCTGCTGTATGATTGGATGAATTTCAACAAGAAAATGGAATGAATGATTGAATGGAGATTTACTGAATGCAATAAAAATGGAAATGAAGCTACAGGTTGGTTGATTCGAGAGAGCCACTCTCCAAAGAAACAAAGAAACAAACAAATTCCCAATTTTCTAACTGACCCCCTATTCCCGCTGGCCCCCCAGCTTTATACATAAGAACTTGTAACTAACTACTCTGGAATGCCCCGTGGGCTCTACTACACTTGGCCTCCACTTGGCCCATTTACGCTAAGACAACAATAAAGCAGTAAAATTGATGCTGAAGACTCAAGAAACTTCGACCTAGCGCCCAACCCCGCTTCCACGTGATTAACGCTCTTGGCCCATGATGACTCGGCCCACGAAGAGCTCGTCTTGCGAAGAGACGTCCTGCCCGAGCCCCTCAAGCTGCTCAACATCTTCTATTCGAGTCCCCCTATGAAGCGCCTTAGCCTGCTCGGTCCACGTACAAAGATTCGAGCTCCTCAGCAAAGAACAACTCCTTTGTGAAGAGCCGTCTGTTCGTCCTAGCTGAAGAGTCGCTCGTTGGTTCGAGTTGAAGAGCCGTCCGTTCGTCCGAGCTGAAGAGTCGATTTGTTCGTCCAAGCCCCTTAGTCTGCTCAGACTTCCCCCCTTGGCTTGAGTCTTGTAATCTCCCTTTTGGTCGTCTGCTCGTAGCCTCCCGCCCGAGCCACTTCTCCTCTTTGGTCGTCTGCTCGGACTCCCCGACCTTCCTCTGTCTCGACCCGTAGCAGAATCACAAGGACATAAACTAAAGAAATAAATGGCAACCCAGAAACCTGCTGTGCCGACAGCCACGCAGCCACAAAAGTACCAAAAGAATGGAGAAAAATTCCAGAAGAGAAAACAAAACCACAACAGCCACAAAACCGAGAAGACAAAAACTTGAAAGGGAAAAAAAACCTAGCAGTCGGCTGGCTTTGATACCCTATCAAATATTTTGTGAATGGATGAATGAATTGGCCTTGAGTTCTGTATATTATATATAGACTTTACAAGAATGTTATACATGGAAAGTAAATAAGCTCTAGCATGATTCTAGCCCTATACATATAAACTATAATATGTCAAGCCCTATACATGTAAACTAAATATATGCTAATTGTACATGAATTGAAATATGAGGAAATAAATGTGGGCTGAAGTAAGGAAAGAAATATTTTCCTTTGCTGTTTGCTGTTCTGTTGACATGTAAACAATCTCACTTATTGACAAATAGCATGCTCATAGGAACAAAAATCCATATTGTTCAGTTAAATCTGTTACAAACTAACAAAGTATTCAAAATATGATATTTGGACGAAAACAAGGGTATTGAGAAGCCTTTTTGATTGACATAAGGTAATAACACTAACTGGTAACAATATCAAAGCCATGGTTTCTAGGTCCTAGTCTTTAGGTCAAGGGCTGGTGCATTGAGGAAATTGGCAATGTGAGATGCTCCTAAAAATTTAGGGGAAGCACAGATTGCATAGATTTTCGACAAGAAAACTTCCTATTTTGATTTTTTTTCATATAGAGAATGTTAATACCTCCTCTTATAGAGAAAGAGAGAATAGATGGGGGAGGAGGCTCACCGCATGCACGATGAGTGAGGGATTCGAGAGGGTCACAAAAAGTAGGATCCGACTTTCAAATTTTCTAGAATTTTTATGCACCTTGATATTGCTAAGGAGATATGGAATTTATTTAGGGTGCTATATTCTGGTGATCCGACTCAAATGTATGACTTGTCATCCAAAGTATTTTTCAGTTGCAGCAGGGTGACAGAGGTTGTCACTGAGTACTTTATTGAGATGAATTGTATGCATGAGGAACTCAACATTGTGCAACCACCTATAACATCTGATGTCTGTAGGAAGCAAAGGTAGAGTGGGGAGCAAATGACAGTTCATTGGGCCCTAGTGGGTTTGAGACCCAAATTTGGACAAGATCTTAGATTCTTGATAGTGCAGGGTTCCTTCTCTTCTTGATCTTTACCCTTGAGTACTTCGTGCCTTTTCGATAGCTCATTCCTCAGCTTGTAGTTCAGGCGTCTCAACTCCTAGTTTTGAGAAGTCTGTATTTATCATGTAGGATAGTTCTAGCAATCAATTGGGTAGTAGCATAGGTTCCTAGGGTTGTTTGGGTAATCTTAGGAGATGGAATTGATGTGTAGAGAGGCACCATGCAAATGTACTCGTTGGGGAAATTGCCCTCCGGGGGGGTTCCATTCAATTGAGCAATATTTTGATCTTTGTGGGCCCATGTGACACCAATGGATCCACTATAGATTCCACCTTTATTGGTTCAGCTATTGGAGAGCTGTGTATTATAGTTATGTTGCAGGAGGAGTATTTTGAACTCCTACTTATCAAGCTTCACAGCAAGCATCTCTTCTTTTTGCATCCCTTGCTTAGATAGGTAACCGCACAGCTTGCTTACAGTTAGTATCTTTCCCAAGGTTGATTCCTCTCTCAGTAATCATATGAGAGTTTCAACCAATTTTTTTCCACCCACTAGTATTGTGAAGACTTACCTCATGTTAGTGATGGAGCTTGGCTTGGATCTTTAAATGATAGAGGATCTACCACCAGTTAGTGCATGCTGGTTGGTGGTAACTTGGAATAGTAATAATTGATTTATTGTTGCAAGATTAAATTTTTAGTTTAAATGCAAAGCCATGACAAACACTACATGTGAATTGATTTGGGTTGAGAAATATGCTAGAAGCATTTGGGTTACAAGCATGGCGTTAAATTTTGGTAATTTCCCCAAAATTTTGGTTGAAATTTCAGACTTTAGGAGGGTTTGAAACAAACTTATTTATTTTTTGCAAACTTTCAGGTGCAATTTTGAGGATTTTCAAAAATTTGGCTGAAATTATCAAAATTTCAGAAAATTTTGATATATTGACCACAAGTTTGGGAATTGAAAAAAAAAAAAAAGGATCAAAGAAAACTAGAAAAACTGTGGTTTTTTTTTTTGGTTTCTATATTATTCACAATCATCTATTTTAATATTGCCCAAAGTTTCTGGTGTTTCTTTAAATCCAATTCAAAATTATTGCTAAAATCTTTGTTAATTGAGACCTTCAAAATTTCCACCAAAATCTAGATTTTAGTAGTTGGTTTTAAGGACAACATATGGATCTTATATCTGATAATTGACTGTCTATATTGCATTGAACCAAGCATATGAGGTTCAGTGAAATTTTGTTTGAGGGATGCTTGCAAAAAGTGTAATTTGTTGACATTTTATTTGAGGGAAGCTTCTAAAAAGTGTGATTCATACAGTGTCAATGAGATCAGAGGATAAATTGGAAGATTTGTCTACCCATAATTCGGGAAGTGTTGGAGTGTACTATATTTGTAACAAACTGGTTATATCGAGCCTTAAAGCTCCTTAAATCGAGCAGCCCAATTGCATGTGGAGAGATGAACAATCGATGAATAGCACTCTTATTGGGAAGATAAATTCTTAAAGAACTAAGATTAAATGCAGGCAAGAAGACTGACCCAGGACCTCCTGGCAACCCATGGCTTTGAGACCATCTTAGATTACCATTTTACCTAAATGCTTAGGCTGTTAGGTTGTGAGCCAACATTGTATGTTAAGCCTTAGAAGTTGGAATATATTCTGCTGGATACCTTTGGTAGGGTTTGTCTGATTTCATTATCCTCGATATGGTTCTAACACTAATTTTTTGAATTGTTTACTTGCATATATGCTTGCTTCCATTTTGTAGATAATTGCCTCTTATGCAGCTGAGATGTTTCTTTGCAGGCTATAGGCCCTGAGCTTACCTTTTATAACACCTCAAAAGACGTAGCGCAATCACCAATCCTTTCTAACAAACTTCTGCATGCACAGTTGGATGCATTCTGCAGGTCTAATCTTCTTCAGTTAAAAGTTACATTAGTTGGAAGTGCATTTTCTTGATATCTGTCAGGAGTACAGTTCTTTTAAGTGAATGTTGTACATATTTTTCTGATCACTAAATGAAGAAATAAATGAAGAATATTATGCTCATTTAAATGTCTATTGTTTATGGACTTCATGATATGTCAAAAAGTTTGAAGCCAATTTTTTCCTGAAAGCAATATATATATATATGTTTGTATAAAAACTGTTTGGCATTTATATGTACAATGTTTCTAGAATTCACAATATGTCAAGTGGTGTGTCACTCTTTGGAAAGACAAATTCAAAAAGTGGGATTTAGATAATTGAAGAGAAGAAACAGGTCAAGTTTCCCTAGGAACAGGGGCTGAAGATAGAAACAAAGCTTCTCTGTCTTCGGAATTAAGGGAAGTTACACATACCCTGCTCCCTAGGATATTTTTCTGCAACCTTCAAACAAAATTTTTTGTCTCCCTCAAATTTATTCTACCACGTACACTATGACGGCCCTCCCCTTACCCTTGCAAAGCGGGGAGCATTAGGGCCCGCCGGGGGGGAGGGGGGGGACGCCAATCTCTACAAAGCCCAAAGCAAGAGTCTCCTTGATTGCTAAATCTAATTTGTAATTGAAAGCATGATTTTCGTATAAAATGTTGGTAAATGACATTTGATTTCCTTTTATGTCCTCAGTTTGGTCAAATTTGTTCCTTTTTAAGCACATAATGAACCTATTCATATCACTTCATTGTGCCAGATACCATGAAATTTATTTCATACCTTGTCTCCATTAAAGTTTTATAAGGAAAAAACAATTAATGGACCTAAGTTCTGTCTTTGTTGGTTATCTCTATGTTTATTCTTGCTTTGAATTTGTGCCCATGGTTTGGAAGTAAAATTTTATGTGAAGTGTAAAATGTAAATAATGAAGTAATGAGAACAAATTTTAATGCAATTATGGTGCTTCCAGGCTTGTTTTGAAGGGGGATACAACCGAAATGAGTGCAAATGCACTCGGTTTAACTATGGAGAGCAATGGAATCAGAATTCTAGAGCCTCTTGACACCTCTGTAAAATTTTCAAGTGCTTCTGGAAAGACGAACATACATCTGGATGTTTCAGATGTATTTGTTAATTTTTCCTTCAGTATTTTGAAACTGTTTTTAGCAGTTGAAGAGGATCTTTTGGCATTTCTAAGGATGACATCAAAGAAAATGACAGTAGTCTGCTCAGAGTTTGATAAAGTTGGAACAATTGAAGGTACGTTAAGATGCCTTGTTTTCTTTCTTTGTGTTGTTCTGGAATCTGTTAATATTTCAGAGGTTTCTTTTGGTTGAGTAATCACCTAAATTATCTTACCTTGCAGATCCTGGTTGTGACCAAATATATGCCTTCTGGAGACCTCGTGCACCACCTGGTTTTGCTGTTCTTGGTGACTATCTGACACCACTGTCAGTAACAAAATTTTTATAAAACCCATTTTTAGATTTATTAGATTGAATTCTATATCAACAATACTTATAAAATCTTTCTTCTATCAACAGGGACAAACCTCCTACAAAAGGAGTTCTTGCTGTAAATACTGGTTTTATAAGAGTGAAGAGGCCTGTATCCTTCAAGTTAATATGGCCACCCTTAAATTCTGAAGACATTTCTGATTTCCAAGCTGACAATTATTACAGTCAAATAACAAATAATGCACTTGGCAGAGGTGATGGAAACTGTTCCATTTGGTTTCCTGAAGCACCAAAAGGATATGTTGCATTGGGATGTGTAGTTACCCCAAGAGGAACACAACCATCGGTTTCTTCCGCTTTCTGCATCTTGGCTTCATTAGTTTCTCCTTGTGCATTGAGGGATTGCATTACAGTCACTTCTAGCAATGTGTACGTGGAATTTTCAGAATTTAATTCCTGTTATTTCCCACACACACTTCTTAACCCATATGATGGATTGTGATATTCCCAACCAGGGAAATAGGAGCTTCCATTAGCTCATAACTCTTGACAAGTGTTGAGCTGTAAGTCATGAAAAGCACCAAGCACATTGCTGCTTGAATGAATCAAAATGTGCGAACATAGTGGAACTTATAACTAGTATCTAAGACAGGAATATTGTAGTAGCATATTACTGTTAGTCAGCTTCAAACTTTATATGACGGCATATACATATCTGCAGAGTGCAGTAGCAAAGATTTGGTAAGAGAAAAAAATCAAACAGAGAGAATTGAAGTTACTTCTGAAGAACCCAAAAAAGAGATTCGGTCTTCCATTGCATTTATAGTTCTCCTCATATACATAGAAGGCTAGTAATATCCCTTAATCCCATGGTAACACACTTAACACTCCCCCTGAAGCTGATGCATGTAGATTGTATGCTGCTAGGCTCCTAGCTTGTTACAAATAAATATAATATGTCATGGATTCAGTAAACAAATTGGCTAATTGATATTCAGATTTCATGTTGATGATTTTTGATATGCTTCTCACCTCATTGATTGAATTTCAGATACCACTCAAGTTTGGCCTTCTGGCGTGTGGATAATTCTATTGGCACTTTCTTGCCAGCTGACCCCACTACATTGAGCTTAAGAGGCAAAGCATATGAATTGCGTCATATATTTTTTCAGCTTCCAGCAGTGTCTCCAAAACCTTCTAAGAGCTCTGAACTCCTACCTACTTCTGGTCAAGCTCCCAACGTACAATCAGAAAGATCATCAGCTGCAAACTCTGGCAGACGTTTTGAGGCTATTGCTAGTTTTAAGTTGATATGGTGGAATCGTGGTTCAGGCTCAAGGAAGAAACTGTCCATATGGCGTCCTGTAGTCCCTCAAGGAATGGTCTATTTTGGTGATATTGCTGCTCAAGGGTATGTACTGTTGCATTGCTGGTTTCTTATTCATTTATGTATTTACTTAATTATAATAGAACTTGTACGAAAATTGTGGATGTAGGTATGAGCCTCCAAACAGTTGCCTTGTTCTTCATGATTCTGGAGATGATGAACTTTTCAAAAGTCCTCTGGATTACCAACTTGTTGGACAGATTAAAAAATACAGGGGAGTAGAAAGCATTTCTTTCTGGCTGCCCCAAGCTCCCCCAGGCTTTGTTTCCTTGGGTTGTATTACATGTAAGAGTACACCAAAGAAACATGATTTCAGTTCACTAAGATGCATGCGCAACGATATGGTTTCTGGGGATCAATTTTTGGAAGAAAGTCTGTGGGATTCATCAGATTCCAAGGTCACAACAGAGCCATTTAGCATATGGGCAGTTGCTAATGACTTGGGAACTTTCCTTGCCCGTACTGGTTTCAAAAAACCTCCAAAAAGGCTTGCTTTTAAGCTTGCAGATGCAAATATGCCAGCTGGTTCAGATGATACTGTCATTGATGCAGAAATTAGGACCTTCTCTGCTGCACTTTTTGATGACTATGGTGGTATGGTAAGAACTATTGGTTTCATTATTTCACTCTTTAGTTATCTGTGAACTTGAGATTTGAAACTAATATATTTTTGGTATATTAATGGTCTTAGATTGATAATGTGTTTTTTATCTCAGTTTGTGAATGTTTCGGCCGGTGGGTGGGAACCAGCCAACCTTATCCCACGTAAAAGAGTAGGGTGTTCCTTCCTGGCCACTGTTGTTATGCTCCTATGTCACACCAAAGATGGTCAAAGGGTCCTTATTTTAGTCTGCATATGAAACACAGCCTTATGTAACTCTAGGAACTATCAATAGACGTAAAAATGCAAGATTTAGAACTATATTATTATAAACAAAATGCATCAAGAATAGGTATGTGGTGTATAAAATGCAATAACAGTAATATATTCTTCATATTAAACATACTGGATTGATAAATGAAATTTATAAATTAGATAAATATTATTCATTATACAAATGTAAGTAGTAAAATAAAATGTTGTAGCTAATAGATAAGTTTAGCTTTTAGGCTTTTGGAATGATATGAAAATTTTTTTCATATCCTTCTTGTGATAATCTTTAGTTTTGATTTTTTTATTTTAAAAAGAAGATAATTCTAGAAAGAAATGTCAATTTGGGTTTTTAATATCAAAATTTAAATTTCATTTATGGTTAAAATTTCATCAAATTATGACAGATTTTGGTGGTGATTTTCTCGGAAATTTAAGACGGTGGATGTAGGCATATTCTTTTGAAGCATAGAAGACAACTTTTGAAAAGTTCAGTGCACTAGGAGAAACTTATGATTTGCGTCTTTTATTTTCTTTTTGTTACGTGATTCTTTTGCTAAATTGTAGATGGTTATATTGTTCAATATATCTTTGTTTGATGAATTGCCAATCTCAGATTAAGTTGCACCATTGCTGCAATATGACTGTTTATCCTTCCTGAAATTTTGCAGATGGTTCCATTGTTTAATATTTCTTTGAGCAGCATTGGATTTAGTTTGCACGGGAGATCTGATTATTTGAATTCGACTGTCAGCTTCTCCTTGGCAGCAAGGTCATACAGTGATAAGTATGATGCTTGGGAGCCCCTTGTCGAGCCAGTTGACGGATTCTTGAGGTTATTATTGTCACTATTTATGCTAAGCATTAAATTATATTTTAATGCCCCATGTTCATATAGACAGTTTGATGTTGGTTGCTGAAGGTGCTAATTGAAATTAATTGAAATAATATACTTCCTCAGCACAAGACTATTAAGAAATAATACATGGTGGCAGGGGGACAGTCCTATTATTATGGTTTAAAATGCAACTCAATTCCAAACATGAACACTTTACAGTATGATTAAATTAGGAGACTGTCCACCACTTGGTTTGCCTTTCTATAAATATGAGTTGTGCAGCAAACAGGCAGCTAATTACTGGAGATGTGAACCCGACCAAAAAATTCTGACAGTAATTTCAATGAAGTCCAGAAAAGTTCAAAATTCACAGCTTTAAGAATGTCGAATCCTTTCTTGAGGGGTTCCGCTTGCCCAGGAGAGATGCATCAATTTGTGGCGTCGCCATGACCTACCAGAAAGCTGATTTCATGTGGGTTAACTGTTCGTGAACTGTGACTTAAAGGCAGTGACAAGCAGTAGTAATGAACAGAGACAATGAACAGTAATTTCAAAAAGTGAACAAAAAATGAGACTCAATCAATACCATGTTATGTTTCATTGTGGAGAGGGAGGGAGGGAGAGACAGCACGTATGGATCAAACCTATGAGGCTGCTTATGATTTTGTTCATAATAAAATGCTATATCCAGCGGATCTAAATACCTGTCCAGCATTGCCCTCTCAACTGCACTCTTCTACAAATTCTAACATCCTCAAATTTAAGTAATGAAGTCCTAATATTCTTCAGTAAAGTTCAAAGCTTCCAGGGTACTTGATAGTTTAATAATATATAATTAGCTTTGAGTCCCCTTCTTGAAGACTCCTTGTGATGCCTTCTTCTCTAGATTTGAGTAATTTGGCATGATGCACAACCCTAAGTGACTGGCACAGCTGAATTTGCAAAAAATCCAATTATACTGCAGATTGAAACCCCATGGAAATCCATAATATCAAAGTGCGAGATCATGCATCTCTAACAGATCCATCAAAATTAAGTTCATTGGATGATAACACTCTAGGGTTTTATCATGGAGAAATTGGGGAAATTGAAAGGATGGAAAATAGGAAGAGAAAATAGGTTCTATTATTTTGAGGCGATCTGCCTCCAAATCAGCTGAAGGATATATATTATGTTACTGCTTGACTGAAAAATCCCTGTAGGGTTACCTATATATGTATATAGGGTAGGAAACCCTACTCCCTACTTGGAATGTAAAATATCCCAATGCAAGTCTTTAATGGACTCAATCCTAGTTTTGGAAATTGTAACACATTAAATAAAAATCCCAACATGAAATAGAATCTCAATTAATTTGGGAATTGCAATACATTTATTAGAAATCCCAATTTATTTAGGAATCTTAACACATTAATTAAAAATCCCAATTGATTTGGGAATCCTAACATTCGTGCCCCCTTGAATCAGCCTTGTTAAGCCTGAGCAGCAATAAACTCTGGGAATCTCTTCCTGCAAGAATTGATAAGTTTCCCAAGTTGCATATTCAGCTAGTAAGTGAGATCAGTGAACTAAAACTTCTGTGATGTCTCAACTTCTATTTTTGACCACTTGGCGATCTAGAATTGCTTGTGACTTAGAATTGGTAAGTCAGTATGCCCAAGGTATTTCATATATGGTCGAGCAAAGCTGTATTTTGATTTCTTGACAATTAAATGATGCTCACGAGTGGCGAGTACAATTCGCAAATGACATAGATGATCTTAAAAAATGAGCTAATGATCAATATATCATCAAAAAATATGAGACAAACTTTTGTAGGGAAGGTCGGGAAATGTTTTTTATGAGGCTTGGGAAGGTCAAAGGCGCTTAATTAACCCAAAAGGCATAACCAACGACTTGTAATGACCATCGTGAGTTCTAAACGTACTCTTCTGGATGTCATCCTCATATACCTAAATTTGGTGACAGCCTGATCTCAAGTCGAGTTTGTTGAATTACCAGGCACCTCCCAACTCCTCTAACAATTCATCCACAATAAGGATAGGATATTAATCCTTCATATTGTTCTTGTTTAGTGCTTGATAATTAATGCACATCCACCAAGAGCCATCTTCTTCATCTCCAATAAGACGAGAAGATTATGAACTAACACTTGGTTGAATTATGCCAACATCTAATATTTCTTTCACTATCTTTTCTATTTTGTGATTTTTGAAAATAAGGGTAGCGATAAGGACGAACGTTGGTATGGATACTACCTGAAAATAGAGGAATGCAGTGATCTTGTATTTGCTAAGGTGGCAATCCCTATGGCCACAAATTGATCAAAAAATTCGGAAATAAGAGATTTAGCCCTTCAGCTTCATCAGATTAATGTTGTAACTCTTTTGGTGCTCGAAATTGTATTAGGCAGCCATTCTCCATAAGATGACTTAAAAAGTTAAAATTTTGGTGACATAACCACAATGTTTGCCTTTAAGAGTCACTCTCTAGCCTTTCATGACGAACTTCATAACCAATTTAGAAAAATTCCAAGCTATATCACCCAAAGTCCTTAACCATTCAATTCCCAAAATCACTTCATAGTCTCCTAGTGCTAGCAAAAAGAAATAAGCATGCAACCCTTGATTTTGCATTGTAAGTTTAACCTTCAGACACGTGCTTTGATATGCCAAGTTCCTTCCATCTGCAACTTTCACATCGAACTTTTTACATTGTTCCATAGGATGGGCTAGTTGTTTAGCAATTTTAGTGTCCATGAAGTCATTAGTGTTACATATATCAATTATGATAATAATAGGTTGGCGTCTTAGGAAGCATTTAATTTTCATGGTTCAAGGACTAGTGTACCCAACTAAAGCATGAACTTAAGAAGTGATAGATTCATATTATCATTAGATTTTGTATCTTCCTGATTTGAATAAGCGCAATCATTTTAACTTCTTCTGGCTCATCCGCTGGTTCAATCATCAAGAGTTGTCCTTTTTTGCAAGGGTGCCCTCTATGCTACTTCCCATCACAATGCCAACACAAACCTTTTGTTGATCGCTTTTTAAGTTCCTCCTGAGTCAATCGTTTGGTAGGAGGATTGTGAGGAGTAGGTGGTATGATAGGGCTACTCATATTTTACTTGCCAGTGGCCTTGCTGGTATGACATCGTTCAACCTTCAAAGGAAACTGCAGTGGTCATAGTCCCTGGTCATTGCACTTTGACATCATGCCGGATATTAGGTAGGATACTTTCAATAAAACTATTGACGAGTTGGCTTTCATTCAAATCTTTAGTCCTATTTGATAGCCGCTCAAACAGTGTCTAGTCATCCAAGACAATGCTAGTTTGGCGCATTTGGCTAGTTCTCTATCAATATTCTGAGGTCCATTGGGTCCAAATTGGACAAGTAATCCAAAAACAAATTTTCATTCCATTGAATAGCATCACCATCTATATTAAAACTAGCAATCTCAACTTTAGATGTCTCTAGAGTGGGTTGAAAGCAAAAGTATTTTTTCTGCCTTAGAAAGCCAGGCAATAGGGTCATCAGTGTCCCACCGAGGAAATTCCACCTTCATACGAGGAGGACCATGATCACCTCTCCTTGTAACCTCTTTTGTGTAGTTACGACTGCTCCTTATGATTAGATGGTGTAGAGGAATCATCATCTCTCTCTTTATCAGAAGATGTAATGAGTAGTTTAGCGAGTAATTTGTGATGGGTCTTCTTTAAATTTTATGAGGCCATTGTGTACGAGTGAAGATCAAGAATTCTAAGATCTTGCTTTTGTCGGGGGTTATTAGCATCCACAAGAACGCCAATTCTGATGCGGAATGATACGACCCTTGGGTTTTAGTGTAGAGAAATTGGGGAAATTAAAAGGATGAAAATTAGAAAGAGAAAATAGGGTTGATCGCTTCGAGGGTATCTGTCTCCAAATTAGCCAAGGGCTATCAATTATGTTATTGCTTGAATGAAAAAGCCTCATCAGGTTGCACATATGTATAGGATAGGGAATCCTACTCCTATTAGGAATGTAAATGTCCCTATCCAAGTCCGCAATGGACTGAATCTAATATAATCCCAATTGATTTGGGAATCATAACACATTAATTAGAAATCCCAATTGATTTGGGAATCATAACATTAAATAGAAATCCCAATTGATTTGGGAATCCTAACATTACATTACCACTTTACCTAAAAGCTTAAGCTATTAGGTTGTGGGCTAACAATGAATATCAATCTTTAACACTCTCCTGCACATGTAGCCCAATTGCACGAGGGGAGAGAAACGCATATAGATAAAACCCATTACAAGGAATAAAATGTGTGTAAATGTGTGAATATCCTAGATAAAACCCCAATTTAGTAAAATTTCCTTTTTTTTCTAAGAGAATCTCGGCTGTAAATGTGTGAATATCCTAGAATATTTAGTTTCATTAGAAGTTAGCATCTTTGGTTCTTTCCTTCTATTCTTCTTCTGTACATCTATTTATACAGACCTGTACCTATCTTACGCAAGAAGCTATCTCATTTTAGATGGTATCAGAGCTAGGTCCAGCGCTTGGCCTTGTGTAAACCCTAGTTTCCCTTGGCGGCTCCAATCTGATCCTAATCTCTATATGGTTTTCTTCCTTGTTCAACTCTACCCTAATCTCTTCTGTTGCTGTAGCCATGGTTGAAACTTCAAACAAAGCTAAACCTGAAACCAAACTTGAAACAAGATCTACCCATTTTGAACCTTACTCTGTCGAAATTACCATTATACGATTGAATGAGGCCAACTTCCTATGGTGGTCACAATCTGTCAGGATGTATATTCGTTGAAGAGGGAAGATAGGGTACTTGACTTGTGAACCTAAGGAGCCCGAGAAGACAGGCCCATCCTATGCTATATGGGATGCTGAAAATTCCATGGTGATAGCATGGCTCGTGAATGCTATGGATGAAGAGATTAGTGCTAATTACATGTGCTATTCTACTGCAATGGAACTCTGGGACAATGTGAGTCAAATGTACTCTGACCTTGGGAATTACTCTCAGATTTATGAATTGCAGCAGAAGATCAGCAATACTTATCAAGGAGATGGCAGTGTAACAAGGTATTTCAATGTTCTTAAGGGCCTATGGCAAGATCTGGACTTATTCAATGATTATGAATGGAAAAATCCTGCTGATTGCAATCACAATAAGAAGATTGTGGAGAATGCAAGAATTTTTAAATTCCTGGTTGGACTTAATGATGAGTTTGATGATATAAGGGGAAGAATCCTAGGGAGATAGCCTCTACCCCCACTGGGGAAGTATTTTCTAAAGTACGACGAGAAGATTGTCAAGGGAGTGTGATAACAAAGAAAAAGGAGGATGAGACTGGAAAATTCTGCTCTACTTGCTGCCAATAATCCTGCTTCTCATGCTGCTGGTAACACAGATTTGGCTACTGCTAATATTTCTGCACAGTGACCTTACTTTAATGAAAGGAGGTTGGACGATGAGCCTCGAGTATGGTGTGACTATTGCAATAAGCCACGCCACACTTGAGAAAATTGCGGGAAACTCCATGGAAAGCCAGCAAACTGGAAGAGCAACAAATCTGGATCCTCTGGCAGCAATCATGCAGACCCTAAAGCCAATGAAGCTAATTTCCTAAGTGCTGAGCAGGTGGATCATCTTCTTCAACTACTGAAATCTACTTCTTCCTTTGGTCTTCCTACTGGTTCATTGGCCGAAACAGGTGATAACTCTAGTGCCTACCCTTGTTGCTTAAATCTTGCACCATGGATTATTGATTTTGGTGCATCTGATCACATGACTAGTACCTCACAATCGTTTCAATCTTATTCTCCTTGTTCTAGTAATAAAAGATTAGAATTGTAGATGGAAGCTTTTCATCCATTGCTGGAATAGGTTTTGTCCAAATCTCTGAAAAAATAGAACTCAAATCTGTCCTTCATGTCCCTAAACTTGCTTGTAACTTGCTATTTGTTAGTAAATTCTCTCGGGATTCTAATTTTTGTGTCATTTTCTTTGATTCCCATTGTGAATTTCAGGACCAACTCTCGGGAAGGATGATTGGCAGTGCTAGGATGATTGATGGACTCTACTACTTCGATGAGACTTTATTCAACAATAAACAAGCTCAGGGTTTGAGTAGTAGTACTAGTTCTGTTTTTGTACGTGAACAAATAATGCTTTGGCATCTTAGACTAGGACATCCTAGTTTTCTCTATTTAAGACATTTGTTTCCTAGCTTATTTAAAAAAATGTATTGCAATTCACTTCATTGTGATGTTTGCCACATATCCAAAAGACACCGAAGCTCCTATCAATCAAAAGCTTATCATTCTTCCAAACCTTTATATTTAATTCATAGTGATGTTTGGGGTCCCTCAAAAATCACTACTAATTCTGGTAAGAAATGGTTTGTTATGTTTATTGATGATCATACACGTTTGTGTTGGGTGTACTTATTGAGTGACAAATCTGAGGTTGAAATTTTTTTTCAGGATTTTTATAATATGGTTGAAACTTGGTTCTAAACGAAAATTAGTATCCTTAGAACTGATAATGGTCTTGAATAGTTTAACAAAAGTTTAGGAACGTTTCTTTCAACAAAGGGTATTCAACATCAATCTACTTGTTGTGACACCCCACAACAAAATGGCATTACTGAGAGAAAAAATCGCCATTTGTTAGAGGTTGCACGGGCCCTAATGTTTTCAATGCAAGTTCTTGAGTATCTATGGGGTGATGCTATTTTAACTGCATGTTATCTCATTAATAGGATGCCTACTCGAGTGCTAAAATACATCACTCCCTTAGATGCCTAAAAAAATTGTTTCCTACATGCCAGATAACATCAGACCTGCCACTAAAAGTGTTTGGATGCACTGTTTTTGTTCATATACCTACTAATCTTTGATCCAAGCTTGATCCTAGGGCAGAAAAATGTGTTTTCCTTGGATATTCTCCAAATAAAAAAGGGTACAAATGTTTTAACCCTCTGACGAGCATAATTCATATCAGTATGGATGTTTTTATTGAAAACAAGCCCTTTTTGGCCATAACTATCTTCAGGGGGGAGAAAAAGGAAACTAAAGATGAGTTCTAGCAAACCTTTAAGCCTCTTCCAAATGTTTTCCTTGACATTGACATCCACTCTTTAAAGGGTCAGGAAACCGATACTTTAACTAGCAAAAATAATGGAAATCCTAGTCTACCTATACAAGGCATGCCTGATTCACAAACAGGGGGAGAAGTACTATAAAAAATTCCCTCATTTGAGCTTTGTGTTTATACCAGAAGAAGAAATCATCAGAATAATAGAGCTTTTTCTTCAAATCCAGAGCAAGGCCAATCATCATCACCTACACAAGTTGGTCCTTCTTCACATACTCCAGGTACTTTTTCTTCTCCAGATCCTTGTTTTGATAATTTTTATGACCTTGAGCTGCCCATTGCCCTTAGGAAAGGAGTTAGAACCTGTACCACACATCCTATTTCCAACCATCTATCCTATCATAGACTCTTCGATTCTCATAAGGCCTTTACTTCAAATGTTTATCATCTGTTTATTCCAAGAACCATTCAGGAAGCACTAGATCACCCGAAATGGAAATTGGCTGTTCAAGAATAGATGGATGCACTAATTGCTAACGACACTGGGGAAATTGGTGACCTAGCGGAGGGGAAGAAGACTGTTTGTTGTAAATGGGTATTTACGGTAAAATTTCAGACTGATGGGAGTATAGAAAGGTAGAAAAAAAGACTTGTGGCGGAGGGGTTCACTCAAACATATGAAATTGACTACCAAGAAACATTGGCTCATGTAGCCAAGATGAACTCAATACGTGTGTTGCTCTCTTTAGTTGCTCACTCTAACTGGCCCTTATATCAACTAGATGTGAAGAATGCCTTCTTAAATGGAGACTTGAAGGAGGAAGTCTTTATGGATCTACCTCCAGGATTTGAAGGGAAAGATGGCAAAGGCAAGGTGTGCAAATTGAGGAAATAATTGTATGGACTCGAACACTTTGGGAAGGTAGTAAAGAGTCATGGCTGTAGCCAAGGTCAAGCCGATCATACCATGTTCTATAGACACACGAGTGAAGGTAAAATGGCTATCCTTATTGTCTATGTAGATGATATAATTCTGAGAGGTGATGATAGCAATGAGCTAGAGAGGTTAAAGAAGATCTTTGCTCAGGAATTTGAGATCAAAGACTTAGGCATGAAGTATTTTCTTGGTATGGAATTTGCAAGGTCAAAGAAAGGATTTTTTGTTTCCCAACGCAAGTATGTGCTTGATTTACTTGGAGAAATAGGTCTGCTAAGGTGCAAAGTAGCAGAACCACCTATAGAGCCAAACATAAAACTCCAATTAGCTAAGACTGAAGAAGTGATCAACAGAGAGCAATACCAAAGATTGGTAGGGAAACTCCTTTATCTCTCTTATACACGTCCTGACATAGCCTTTACAACAAGCGTGGTAAGTCAATTTATGCACTCACCAAGACCCGAGCATTTTGATGATGTGTACAAGATTCTAAGGTACCTAAAAGGGACTCCAGGTAAAGGTTTATTATTTGGAGGACATGGGAGTTTACAGCTCAAAGTATACACTGATGCAGGTTGGGCTGCAAGTATCACTGATAGAAGATCAACTTTTGGCTATTGCATCTTTGTTGGAGGAACCCTAGTAACATGGGGCAGCAAGAAACAAAATGTGGTGGCAAGGAGTAATGCAGAGGTAGAATTTAGGGCTGTTGCTCATGGAATTGATGAAGCACTACGGATCAAAAGGTTGCTGGAAGAATTAAGGATTACTAATTCACTACCAATGAAACTCTATTGTGACAATAAACTTGCAATAGCTATCGCTCACAATCCAGTTCTTCATGATAGAACTAAACACGTGGAGGTAGACAAGCATTTTATCAAGGAGAAAATAGATGAGGGAGTAATCTATCTGCCATATATCTCGACAACTGAGCAAGTAGCA
Source organism: Malania oleifera (assembly GCF_029873635.1). Lineage (NCBI taxonomy): Eukaryota > Viridiplantae > Streptophyta > Magnoliopsida > Santalales > Ximeniaceae > Malania > Malania oleifera. The sequence continues at coordinate 4,696,709 of NC_080425.1, read as the reverse complement.
GACATACTGACAAAGGGACTGCCAAAGAAACAGTTTGAAAACTTCATTAGCAAGCTGGCCATGGAAGATATCTTCAAGCCAGCTTGAGGGGGAGTGTTGGAAAGTTTCAAATCTGTTTAGTCAACTTTCCTATTTTTCTAGGAGAATCTCGGCTGTAAATGTGTGAATATCCTAGAATATTTAGTTTCCTTAGAAGTTAGCATCTTTGATTCTTTCCTTCTTGGTTTTTTTCTTCTATTCTTCTGCTGTGCATCTATTTATACAGACCTGTATCTATGTTAGGATTAATGATAATTATTTCCACAAGAAGTTATCTCATTCTAGAATATATATATTTTAAACACCACGTAATAAACGTGGACAATGAGACTAGAACCCAGGACCTCCTGGTGACCAGCTTTGATACCTTGTTAGATTACCACTGTACGGGAAAGCTTAAGCTTTTAGGTTGTGGGCCAACAAGCTTAAGCATTAATAAAGTTTAATAAAAGTGGTTTTCATGTAGTTTCCAACTGATATATTGAATCTTTATACATGGAAGTTTGCTTGTACAGTTGCTACCACACTATAAACTTTGCATCAGTGGTCATCAACCAAAATTAAAAATCTATTTATATAGTTGGATAAAACTTAAACAGAACTGTCAAGAGCAAAATAAGGATTAGAAGACCTTCCTTGAACTAATATATTGTTTCTTTGTGTCCATACATTCCAGAGCAGTGATGAAGCCTTTTATGTTCTTATTTTATCCAATCATGCGACAATATTATGATAACTGCAATTCAGAATTGGATAATTTACAGCCATGTGATGCGAGACTCTGAATAAAGTGACAATGTAAAGAAATATGATCCATAGTTTCTGCATTTTTGTAAACACATTGTAAATTCATATGCTTGCATTATCTAGAAATCCTATCTTTAGTAGGAAGTTATTATCCACAGCTGTTAAATGAAGTGTAGTTTTTTTCTTTTCTTTTTTTTATTGGTAAATTTTTGCCTAAGTGCAGCTAGGGGATACCAATGCAAGTACACAGACTAAATGCTATACTGAAATTAGAAAACCAGAAAACAAATCTAAGTTACAAAATTTGGAGAAAAATTTTCTGTTTTCGGGAAACGGTGCAAATATAATGGTGTTCTTTAACTCTTGATTGTTCATCTCGACACTCAAGCACTAGCCCATTTCTCGCACCCGAAAGCCTCATAAACACTCATATGAATCCGGAATATCAAACCATCTCTATCCTTTCATGTGGCCTTCAGGCAATCAAATGTCAAATTACCTCTGTTTTTGGCAACCTCTAGGAGTGGAAGCTGTTCCTTTTGCAAAATGTGCAAAAAATTGCATCACCTTCAAATTTTCCTATGACTCATGTCAAGGTATAGAACTTCTCGAAAATTTGCCTGAACAAGATATTCTGCACAACTGTTGTAAGTATTTGGTGATTTGACAGACTTAATCACAATGATAGGTCTCTCCCTGTACCATAATGCTGTTACTAGCTCACACTTACTAACATAACATTAACACACTAATAATGCTAAAAGACCAATATAACCATGAACGCCCCCTTAAAGTTGGAGCATTGATATCATATGCTCCTATCTTGTTTCAAATGGATTTAACTCAAATACCCCCCCAAAGCTTTAGTAAACAAGTCAGCAATTTGCGCATCAGACTTCACATAAGTAGTTGTAATGAGCTTGTACACAAGTTTCTCCCATACAAAGTGGCAATCAATTCTAATGTGTCTTCACATAAGTGGTTATAATGAGCTTGTACACAAGTTACACCCATACAAAGTGGCAATCAACTCTAATGTGTTTTGTCCACTGATGGAAGATTGGATTGGAGGCCATATGAATAGTAGCTTGATTATAAAACATCGATTTCATAGACTAAGAACATGGAAAACCCAAGTCTTCCAACATGTTTTTTAACCATGCAAGTTCATATGTAGTTTAAACCATGATCCTATATTCTGACTCAGTAGTCGGCTTGATGTCTTGAATATGCTTCGTACTCCTCTAGGAATCCAAATTACCACCAACAAAGATGCATTATCTAGTTGTGAATTTCTATCGAAAGGTTATTGGGCCTAATCTGTATCTGTATATCCTAAATAAGTGTGGACATAATCTTGATATAAGGGACCTCTTCCAAGTGCACCTTTGTGATATCTTAGGATGTGAATTACCACATCCTAGTGACTTGCCCTCAGAGAATCTAGTAATTGACTAACGACACTTGTTGCAAAAGGTATGTTTGGCCAAGTGAGACTAATATAATTTAACTCTTCAGCAAGTCTCATGTGACATTTGGGTCTGGCACAAATCATCCATATGAAACTTGCTATTAAGATCCATGGATTTATCAATAGGTTTGGATCCCAACAACCGAGTCTCATCCAAAATTTTATGTACATGTTTTTTTTTTTCTGAAAAAATGGATCCTCTATGTGATGGTTAATTCTATAACCAAAAGTACTTCAACGGCCCCAAATCTTTGGTTTGAACCTTAGTCTGTAGAAAGTGTTTTGAGGCCTGAAACACCTTGATCATCATCACTTGTACTTACAGTATTATTCACATACACAATAAGTAGAGCCATATCGGATGGAGTTTGACCATAAAAAAAGAGTGATATACTACACATCAACGGCCAAACTCAACTACTATAGCACTAAACCAACCAAACCATGCTCTAGAAGATTGTTTTAAGCTATGGCTTCTAAATTGACATACTAAGCTTGAGTCTGTCTAAGTAACAAACTTAGGTTGTTGCTCCATTTAGACCTCGTCCTCAAGATCACCATGTAGGAGGGCATTCTTCACATTTGATTGATGTAGATACCAATGGTAAGTAGTGGTGATGGAGATGAACAAAAGTATTGAGGTAAGTTTGGTGACCAGAAAAATGTGTTATAATCCAAACCATACACATGAGTATATCCTTTAGCAACAAGACGTGCATCTATATGTGTTGTAGAACCATTAGGGTTGACTTCCACAGTATTCAGTGACAACCAACCACATTTGGGAGGAAGAAATACCAATTCCCAAGTATCATTTTCTTGTAATGAACTCATCTGTTCAACCATTGCATTTTTCTACCTAAAGTGGGCTAAGGCTCCAGAAAAAGATTTAGGAAGAGCAAAAAGGGACATAGTAGTACGTAACAAAACAATAATAGGATGGTGACATGAGGTCCTAACAAACAAATTTGGAGATGGGATGTTTTATACCTGTGCGATTACCTTTCCGAACAACAATGGGAGGATCAACATTATGAGAAATATGATCATAGATGAGGAGACTAAAGGCATAGTAATATAAGCTTTGAAGAGGGGGGGGGGGGGTGGGGGGTTCTCTTTGCTAGACTAGAATCTGGAAGATTAGGCAAAGGGAGAGACTCATCGAGGTCAAAAGCACTTAATGACTGAGAATAGTATGGTGTTGCAGGGACAAAACACCAATGCTAAGTACATGAATAGCCTAGAAAGACACATTTTATATCACAGCCCAACTTATCCACCCGAGGGTTAGTTGATGAACAAAGGACACACAGCATATATAAGGAGGCAAATAGAAAATTGGAACATTAGGGAAGTGATTGTAGCAGGGAATTTCTCGACCAAGAAGAGAAGATGGCATCTTGTTGATAAGGTAGCAGGCTGTGAGTACAGCATCACTCTAGAACACTTTAGGAACATGCATTTGATAAAGAAAGGTACAAATGACTTCAAAGATATGTCTCCTTTTCCCCTCTATAACCTCATTTTGTTGAAGAGTGTGGGCACATGATAATTGATGAATGGGTCATATGAGTACTGAATTGGGTATTGATGTACTATCACTTTGAGGTATCCAATAGGAAATTCAAATGGATTCTTTATTAAAAGAAAAAAAGGCATAAAAGATGTGAAATAACTTAGAACGATCTTTATTAAATAGAACCAAGTCATCCTTAAATAATCATCAACAAAGGCTAGAAGGTATTGGAAACCCAACTTCGACACATCTCGACTAGGACCCCAAACATCATAATTAACTAACATCAAAGGGCAAGCAGCCTGTTTATTTACTCAGGAAACAAAAAGAACATGATGATGATTTCCCAATTGAAAAGATTCACACTTAAGACTAGACACATGACTCAAAGAATGAGCTAGTAGTTTTAATTTTTTCAATGAAAAATGACTGAGGTGACAATGGATTTGGAGTAGTATGCAGCAGCAGTGCAAGCAGTAGAAGGAGATAGCAGGTCAAAGGGGCTGATTTGAGATTGAAGGGGAATTTGGGAACATACAAACCAAAGGAATAGAGATAGAGGAAGTGGGATTTATAGTCTCTATTCACTTAACGGTAGTGGTGCGCCCAGTGTTAAGAGTAACACGAGGTAAGTTTTCAAGTGCATGCCTCTGGTATGATCAGTGGCAGCTGAATCTATAACCCAAGCATTAGGATGAGTAGTACTAGAGGATGGACAAGCTTTCTGGGATGCTTGGTACTATTGGAATTTGGAATACTCTTCCTTAGACATAGGTACAATATGATGCTCCCCACTTGAGCCTGAAAGCGTGGAACCTGTGGTGGCTGCATTGGCAAGATGACAAGGTTTACCATGGAGATCCCAACATTGTCAATAGTATGACCTCCTCGTCCACAATGAGTGCACTTGTGCGGAAGGCCTCTACCTTGTCCATCTCTTCCACCACGGCCACATGAACCACCTCAAGAACTTCTGCAGTTACTTGGTTGAAAAATGGAATCACCTTGTGTAATGAAAGCAGTCCTTTCAGAACTAGGGATAGGGAATGTGTGCTGGAAGAAGCACGAAGCACACGAGAGTAAGCATCAACAAATGATGGAAACTCTGCACTACTAGAAATCTGGGACCAGATTTCCTTAAACTCAGGTTTCAAACCGGCATGAACCTAAAGAACTATCAAACGCTCCCTTTGCTTTTGCATCTCATGAACATTGGCAATTACGGGTTGCATGACGTTAAGCTTCTTATGAATACACTTCATCTCAGCAAAGTACCCAGTGACACTCCTATTTCCTTGTTGCAACTGAAAGTACTTCAGGGGTAATGTTACTAGAATATAGGAGCTTGATAATCTCCTTGTATTTATACAGATACATGCATATTCATGCAGTTTGGGGCTCCATTAAGTTCCATAATCGGGAGACCATCAATGCATCTTCTTGAACCCACACTTATTTCCTTTTGTTGTTGCTAGGCTTGATTGAAACAAGTGTTTCGATTTACCTAAGCTTGTCATTTGGTTGTTATTAGGGGCTATGATGAAGGAACTATATTCTTGGGATTTAAGGACTCCATCCCAACAGTAAGAAACTTAGACCAACGATAACAAGGTTAAGACAGAACAACCACAACAACCACGGAGAAGGTGACCACCTCAAATAAGTCATGAATGAACTTGCATAAGGTTGCCACAACACAAAGAAGCCAACACACAACTCGTATCAAACAAAAACTAACAAGGTGCTACAATTTGAAAATCCAAAAATGGCTAAAATTTTAACCATAGTACATGATTCGTGCCTTCATGTTGTGATGTATCGGAGTTCTTGGGGCTCTGGAAAAAATTGGAACAAAAATATTGCTCAAGACAACTCTCACATGCTGGCGCATTGAGTCAGTGTTGTTGGCTTCTAGCTGGCATGTGGAGAGTTTTGTGGTTATTTTTGCAAATATGAAGTATTTAGAAAGCTATACTTGTGTGCATAGATTTCTATATTTTCACATTTGTCTGTCTCTTGTGTGTCTTATTTACTTGTAGAGATTATAGCACTCATATAAAGCTGTTGCCACAGATTCTTGTTAAGAAATCTTTCTACAAAGTCCAAGATTTAGGCTCATCAAAGTTTCAACATCCATTATAAATGCAATAATTCAAAAAGCATTGCAAATTAGCAAGTTTATATGTGAAGCACAAGATGAGTAAGCAAGTGTGAGTGCGGCTACTTTGAATTTTGAATAAGAATCATAAATCAAATTGATTTGCAACATCATACCTTATTAAGTGAGTAAACTATGTTCCCATCATTCCAGATTCTTGTAAGTAATCAAATACATTTCCAAAGAAAGTGCAAGATATAATCTTCAGAGGGCAAATCTACAGCAAGGTTGCTCCTTTGTGACTGGTTGGTTGGTCATGGGTTTGAGTCCAAGGAAACAGCCTCTCTACATTAAAGTGGCCTGCATACATCGTGCAACCCTTTCCCTACCCTTGCAAAGCTGGGAGCGTTGTGGCCCACGGATGCCCTTAGTGCAATATATAATCTTTAATTCAAATCTGTATTAATGAGTATAAAGGATTCAGAATCAAATTTTGATGTGCTAGAATATTTTTGTAAGTTACTTTTCAAGTTTTTATCTGTTAGATTACCACTTCACCTAAAAGCTTAAGCTGTTAGGTTGTGGTCCAACAATGTATCTCAAGCCTTTAATACTCCCCTGCACATTCCGCCCAATTGCACATGGGGGGATAACACAATAAATAATGCCCATATTGGGAGCAAGATAATTTTTTTGACAAGCTTACATTAAACGCGGGCAACAAGACTAGAACCCCCAAGACCTTTTGGTAACCAGCTCTGATACCATGTTAGATTACCACTTTACCTAAAAACTTAATCTGTTCGGTTGTGGGCCAGCAATGTATATCAAGACTTAACATAATCAAATTAAACAATTACATGTCAAGATGTGCTGGATTTTGAAAAATATAGCGAGAGAATTAAGTGTTTAGATTTGCATGCTAATATTTGAATAATATTTGGGTCCACACATGGAATGAGATTAAGAACAAATAATCCATGTAAGTATAATACGATTATGCTATAGGAGAGTTTTAAGGTGCGCACATGATAGAATAGAATACCCATTAAAGAATAACAGTGCATAATTATTTTGTTGCTATGCATCAGATGTTTGACAAGTCATCTTATGATGAATCTGATTAGTCATCTAGCAGTCCGTTTACAAAAATCAGCACTTGCAAGTGCTAATTGATTATCCGTTGATATATATGAATAAAGTTCTGGAAATCATCAAAACTCAAACAAGATGAAACATGTTGAAATTAAATATCCAAGCACACATCAACTCAAATTTCAACCTATGTCAACAGTATGGCAGCCCCCCAGTTGCACTTGGAACCCAAAAAAAAAAAAAAAAAACTCATATTTTCTCGCAAATAATTTTTTAAAGAGAAATCAGAAAAATAATTTAAGTTTTGTCTTAATGAATTAGGAGAATTTCTCATTTGTTTATAACATTGCTGCGTAACGAAATATTGTTTAGGAGCATAAACTGTAGAAATATTGTTTATAAATGTGCTTTCTCCAATATCCAACGAAGTGTTATTGTGCTTCCAGCTTTATTTGAGTTTTATTAAAATTATTATTTTAGTTTAGTGTTTAATTTGTAGTTACTTACAGGTACCAGTATGATCTCAGTGCCCCAGGTGCAGCCTCTCAAGTACGATTAACCTCTATGAGGGATCTAAACTTGAATGTTTCAATTTCTAATGCTAATATGATTTTTCAAGCTTACGCAAGCTGGAACAATCTTAGTCATGTCCATGAATCGTATAAAAAACAGGTAACTCCCTCCTGTTTTACTGGGCCTTTTAATATGACCATTATATTTCACTTGTTGCTTTTCATTATTTTGTTAGCATGCCCAGATTTTCTAATTTTCAAGTCCCTTCTGTCAATGTCATGAAACAGGAAGCAGTGCCCCCTTCTTTTGGTGGAAGATCAATTATAGGTGCTCATCACAAAAGAGACTACTTCATCATCCCAAAAAACAAACTTGGTCAGGATATTTTCATTCGAGTCACTGAAGTTGGGGGGCTTTCAAGCATAATTAGGATGCCTCCAGGGAATGTGAAGCCTGTCAAAGTTCCAGTCTTGAAAAATATGCTGGACTCCCATTTGAATGGAAAACTTTGTCGAAAGCTTAGAATATTGGTGACAATTATTATAGCAGATGCTGAGGTAAGGAATTCATTTTTATCTTTTATTCTTTCATTACTGTTTGTTTAGATTACCAACTGCTGTCTGTCTTTCCTTATTGACCTGAAAAACTTGCTAATGTGATGCAACTGCAATAGTTAAACAATTGATTTTCTTTCTTCTTTTCCTTATTTGGATATTATACAGTAAAATAGGATTGTGACTTGGTGCAACATCTGAATCTACTTCCGGAAATCTCTGTGACTGGATACTTAGTTCATTTTAAGTAGCACATGTTTTATGCTGTAGATTGATGTTGAGTGGTAATTAAGAGAGTAGTTTACTTGACCTAAATGAATTTGAACTTTCCACTTGGCCTTGTATTTAACATTAACATTTCAAGCTTGAATTCTATAAATCCTAACTGATATTAGCTCCTTCAGCCTAGGAGCTTGAGCTTGTCAAACTTCGTGTTATAAGTCTGTTGTTGGTTGTTGTTGCTAGAAGCTGCCCTTAGGTATATGAGTTGGACTACCACATCTCATTGGCCTTAACAACACGTGGCTGTTTAGAATGCATTCTTCAACAGTGATCTTCAATAGGAGGTTTACGTGGAACAACTTTCCTGGTCTGTTGCTCAGGAGTCAAGGTTGGTATGATGCTTGAAAAGGAGCCATATCACAGTGCTAGTTTTAGTAGATTCGGTGCAGTAGCGACTGGCGATTGCTTTTAATTTTCAGAGGTGTGATGTAGATCATTTTGTATTCAATGATCATACCACTGCTCATAAAATTTTAATGATTCTTTGTGGATGACATGGTAATCATAGGTGGTGATAGCGAAGGCTATCTGTCACCGGGCGGCAGACTTCCAAGGCCATGCGGAATCAGCGTTGGCTTAATCTGCCCAAGAGGTGACAGACTCGTGCCCGTGCGGCAAGAAGACTAAACCAAGTCTTGTCTAGCTGTACTCATCCTTATTCATGGAAACACTCCAATGTCCATTTCCATGCATGAAAGTGATGAGGGCTGTCTGCATGTGTATAAATATGATTGTATGCATATAGGCGAACATACATGCGTAGGAGTGTTTACATGAATGTATGCATTTGCTTGCTTGGTAGAATGGGTGTAGGTGCATATATGTGGATGACATGTACAGAATGATGTGTGTTGGACATGTGTGTCGTGACACATGGCAGCATGGGTAGGCATACACGTGAGCATGTGTAAATGTATAGGTATGTATTTGTATGTGTATAATATATGCATGTATTTATATGCAAGTTTTTGTGCATGTGCATGGACTACGTGAGGGTGATTGTCATAACATGTATGTTTGCATGAAACGATGTGTTTATAGATACATTTGTACATGTGATGGTGTATTCAATGTGTATAAGTGTGTGAATGCATGCATATTTAGGATGTAGTCATGTAGATATATATGCACGTGCATGACTATATGTATAGTGGTGAATGTCGGTGAGTACAGGTATGTGTGTACGGTATGTGTGAGTGCATCTTGTGCATGTGTGATTGAATTGGGTGAGTGTAAGTTAGTATATATGTATACACACGTTTGAAAATGTGTTACCATGAATGCATGTAGGTTAGATGTATTTCTATATATATATATATATATATACATGGATGCATGCATGTAACACATGGATGCATTAGACTAAACCAAGTCTTCTCTAGCTGTACTCATCCTTAGTACCACGAGTTCCAAAGATAGAAAATAATCCTCTAATTCCACCTTACTAATTCTTGATATGGATCCTTATTTCATCCGTGTCCTTCAGAAACAAAAACTCCCTCACAAGTGTAGAAGATTCATGATTTGATTAACTGGAGTGAAATCCTTTCCCAAAATCGACCTTAGATCTTGAAATCAAACGAGACCCACATCAATTCAGCCCAAGGAATCTTCATACTTGAGATGACATTTAGGTTGCGATTCCCTTTCTTAATATTTTCTAGTAAGATTCTGATCCAATACCATTACCTATAGGTTAATGCAACTCCTTTCAGCTGCAAAGGGATCCATTCTAAATCTCTCATTCTTCTAACTTTATTCCAATTCTTGTTTTCCTTTCCACATATTTTTCAATGATAGATAAGGTTCCCACACCAAATATATTGTCAAGTCTCATTTCCAACATTACACTTCAAGGATAGCTCCATATTTTGAAGGCTCTCCAAATCTAGCAATCTCAAACATTTGGTGCTACCATGCCAAGCATGACATCAAAGCTCATTTCCCGCATTCCACTCCAAAGATGAGTCCACACAACACCTGACCAATCTTATCAATCTAGGGTCAATGTCCCTAAATTTCCAAAGCATACGCAATATTCTCCCTAGCCGACTCAAATTCCATCTTTGAATCCTCAAGGCTCTAAAGTTTAGCACTGACCTTTAATACCAACACTCATTGTCGTTTTTGGTCTTCTGTGGCCTTAGACATCCAAGACTCAAACCCGAAATAGGCACACAATATCCAATTTTCAATTGCCCTTGACAATCTAGTCTTAGCTATTGTTCATCAGGGCTAACATTCTGATACCACTGCCCACTGGCTTTTACATGCTCAAACTCGATCATTCTATGTGGATGAATTGCCCTCTAGCCAAGTTGCACAAGAAATGACATACAAAACAACAACAAACACAAAAGGTCCTCAGACCAAAACAGGTCATGTGCTTTTGGCATGGCTCAAATGCCCTTTGGCAAACCACATCCCAATGTTCTTTGGCGTGAGTAAAGCTAAGGCCCACAGGCCAATGGTGCACAATATTTAACAACCAAATGCCACAAATGTGGTCTTCAGCCGCGTTCCCACTAGAAGACAAATCATAAGGACCTTTTAGAGTTCCAATAAGTCCTCTAGGCAACATTCACAGTTTGCTTTGAGTTCAAACGCATTTACATTTCCATCATAACTGTGACAAGCATAGAGCCACACTTATGTGGCTTAGGGATTATCTGCCTAAAGGATCTCGCAGCTATTTCTTCTGATAGATACAAGGGTCTCATCTATCTTTATAAGGTTTGAAATTCCAGAGTTCAGTGGAAAGACACCCTTGGCAGAACTCCCTCATCCATCCCCGACCAGTAGATCTAAAAATATCACCTTTGCTTATGGAAAAAGTACACCATAGTGTCTCAATCCGAACTCAAGTGTCAACCAAAATAGGAGGAATCTTATTGTGCTGCTTTAATACTTGCCTTAAGGCACAAGGTATTCTCATCATTTTAATTCCCATAAATTAACTCTCATCCCCAAATCAAGGGGTATAGGGTACCAACAAGGATCTTGATTTTCACATGATAGTCTACCAAAGGCCAACGTCCGCTTCATTAACCCAATGAGTCACAAGAGAAGAGGGAAGAGAGTGACCAACAACCCCTCTAATCCTTCCCCCACTTAATGTAACATATTTAATTCCCACTAGAGAGTTTTATCTCTCAAAGGAAAGACCAACTTTGATGCCGACTATCACGAGGTGGCAGATTTCCAAGGCCACGTTGAACCACCCGTGTCTTTTTTGCCTATGATGTGAAAAAATCAACACATACAATGATAAGACTACACCCGGTCTTGTCCTGCCTTTTCTCATTCATGGAAACACTTTAATGTCCAATTCAGTGATCATGTCTCATGGCATGACAACTCTTGTTCCAACTAAGTTTGTCTCCAAGGAACCATGACTCGAATAGTAAGGGCGTTGAACATGTGATCCACAAGCATTGAGCATGCTCATTCGCAATGCTCCTCATGTAAGAACACTCGTCACTTACCATGTACTAGCTGGAGCTAAAGAAGTGACACCATGCATTACTTGAGTGAGACATACAAATGATTGATGTCCCTCAATAGTCCAATTGGGTATGAGATGACATTGTTGTACCCAAAGACCAACAAGGATGAACGTCACAACCTTTGGGTCGAAAGTGACACTTTCATTCTCCAAATGTGTCATCAATGGGGCTTCCAATTCCACATGGAAGCCCAAGCTTGAGAATATCAAGAGCTCGCTCATAAGGGCTCCTTAGGGTGCTCACTTAGTGCCCAAAAAAGCACTTAGGGCGGTAGGCTGCTCACCTAGTGTTTCCCATCAGGAAGTCTTTCTGTGACACTCTTGTACAACTGTACAAGTAATCATCAGTGGTTCATTGATCATACGTCATAGGCATAGAACACCACAATGATAACTGTTCCATCCACCATAGTGTCATAGTGACATTCCAAATGTGTCTTATGACATCTCCATAATCGAATCCATGATAACTAGAGTTCCGTCCACAACCTATCTGACATGAACACCGTATCCTTCCAAGTTTTCCAATGAGCCATTTGACATGTGTCAATGATACAAGGATGTAGCACCATGACACCATGCATCATACATAGCAGTTTATTAGACAATGTTCTAAACTAATGATCTAGGACCATTGAAATACTTCATAGGATTGAGGTACCTAGATCTTGTTTGAGATTTTCTTGGATTATCTTGTCATTGAGGAAATATGTTCTTAAACTGTTGGATTTAACAAGTTTGTTGGGATCCAAACTTGTTGACACAGCCATGATCCTAACAGTAAAAGTGCTAAATGGTTGTATATTGTTTGCTGATCCTGGGCAAATATCTGAGACTAGTTGGAAAATTTAAGTATCATGTAGTCACTTGGCTAGATCTCTCTTTCGCAACTACATTGGGGAAAATATACTGAAGCAAGGCAGATAGATAGAGTCATTTCCTACTGCTAAGGGAGAGCAGGAAACAAAATAAAATGATTGTTTTTTAACCAGGACCCCCTTTTGGGTGTGCGGGTACTTAAGTGTCTGTCCTCTTTCTAGCATGTGAGTAAGTTTCTGATTCTTCATGAACCTTGATGCAGGCATATTTTGAGATATTTCAAAGATACACCTGAAAGAGACCTCCTGTATTGGGATTGTTAAAGCTTGATGTACATTGTTGGTGCACAAGCTATCAGCTTAAGATTTTGGGTGAAGTGGTAATCTAACATGATATTAGGGCTGGTTATCAGGAGGTCTTGGGTTCTAGTCCTGTTGCTTGCATTTATTGTGTGGTGTTTAAAAATTATTCTATTCCCTGTAATGGGTGTTATTTATCGTTTCTTCATCTCTCCCTGTGCTATTGGGCTGCACGTGCAGGGGAATGTTAAATCTTATTATAAATTGTTGACCCATAGCCTATAAGCTTAAGTTTTTAGGCAATGTGGTAGTCTCTAACAGGGGTAAAGTCATACTTTTAGGTAGGATGCATAGATGTAGGTCAGGCTGGATCGCACTTCAGCAGATCTTGGACTGGATACTGTGTGTTTGTTTATGGCAGCTTGGAGTATTGAAAGAGTAAGAAGAAAATTGTGGTTGCATGGTCAAGTGCAGAATTTGAATATAGAGTGATGACCAGGATTTACTTCTAGTCTGGTATTTAGAATTATTGATAAATTTTCTTCTCTATGAGTTAATAACTTTCAAGGCAATCAGCCTACGATGCCATCTGCTCTCGTTGTAGCCTTCGCACTTTCTTTTGGTTTCCTCTTTCCTCCTCAATGGGTTCAAATCAGATGGGGGAGAGTTTCATCTAGTCTCTGCAGATCGAAAGGAAATCTTCCAATTTGCCTTTGGAAAAAGTTGGGGAAGGGGGTCTGTTCTTTTGGAAGAGACATTTCAGTGCAGGAATCAATGGGTCAGATTTTCAATTTTGGCAGCATGATGGGTATTTGATTGTCTGTAATGCCCATTCTTCAAAGGTTGTTTCTGAAGCGAACTTCAGGATTCAAATTTAAGACGTCCTTTTCGAAGGAAGAATGGGCTTTTTTGTGCTTTTCTAATTCGCATATGGTAAAGGAAAGGGGACTTTCTCCAGTGCAGGAAGCAGGTAATATAGTGACTGATGCCGGTGCATCTCAGCTGGTGGGTTGTGTAATGGTGCAAGGGAGGATTTGGGCACAACTGGAATCCAAACTACTACTCAAATCTGGTTTTTTAGTTGATGAAGGTAATAAGGGGCATGGCGGAGGCATTTATTAGTGATGGGAAGATGTCAGTTAAGGCTGGGAGCCTGGGATTAACAAAATTTACTCCTGAATAGTGGTGCAGGCAATGGCTGACATGAAATCCTTTGAAGACAAACAAACTAGTTCTCAGATGATGATGTCAAAGTCTTTGAGAGGAGATTCTAAGTGGCTGTACATATTGTAGAAGCTTCAGTTCCTAAACAGAATGTTTCAGTTGAGAAGGGAGGTGAGGTTGCTAGTTCTAAGAAAATGAAGAAGTCAAAGGGTTTGAAGAATTGAGACAATATGTCTAAGGGATCGTTTGGAACCACTTGTACAAAAGTGCCTTTTCAGGAAAAAAAAAAAAAGTGCTAAATTTAACAAGTGTTGATAATAAGTGCTGAAAGTTATAAGTGGTGTTTGGTTGTGTTTAAAATAAGTGGTATTTGGATACTTACCTTTATAATAGAGTACTATATGATTATTTTTAAACATCTTTTAAATTACAAATATTAATATTTTTAATTAACAATTTTATTAATAATTTTTTTAATTATTTGTAATTAAAATTAAATATTTTATATTAAAAAATAATATAAGATTATTATTTTTAGTTAATAATAAATTTTTTTATTAATGTATATTTATAATATATTACTATCATATTAAATTATGATAAAAATAATGGTATTAATTGAATTTAAAATTTTTTATTTAATGTTGATTTAAATTAATAATTAGCTCTTGTTCAATCCATAATTGAATTATAATAACTAATATGTATTTTAAAATATATTTAAAATAAAAATTTTAATATTTTAATGAATAAAAAAGTTTAAATAAAATTATATTAATTTTATAATTTTAATTTAAATACTTTCCATTAAATGAAATAATATAATATTAGTTATTAATTAACAATAATCTTGTTATTAATATATATTTATAACATATGATTATCACTTTAATTTATTTTTAAAATAGTATTAATAATTAAATTAAATCTTTTAGTTGATTTAATGTTAATTTAAATTTATAGATGGTTCTTTTTATTCATTCCTGAATTTTTAATATTTTATTAATAATTAATAAGTTCTCATGCATACTAAAATAATATATGATTAATTTTTAATTATCGATTTAATTAATAATTATGTTAACTATTATTTTTAATTAACATTAAATATTTTTATTGAAGAGGAGCTTAGGCGCAACGGTAAGGTTGCCGCCGTATGACCTGGAGGTCACGGGTTCGAGGCATGGAAACAGCTTCTTACAAAAATGTAAGGTAAGGCTACATACTATAGACCCATTGTGGTCCGCCCCGTCCTTGGACCCCACATACACGGGAGCTTTGTGCACCGGGCTGCCTTTTTTTTATTTAAATATTTTTATTAAGTAAAAATGATATAATATTATTTTTTGATTAATAATAATGTTATCCTTAATTTATATTTATAACATATGATTATGATATTAATTTATGCTAAAATAATATTATTAATTAAATTAGTATTTTAATTTTTTAATACTAATTTAAATTAATAGATGATTATTTTTCTTCATTCCATAATTGAATTATGGTTCGTTAATAATAAAAAAATATTATATGATTGTCTTCTAATGTATTTTCTAAATTGTAAAATAATCACTAAATTTTATTATGTTTACAAAATTGATCCCGCCTATGAAAAGTGCCACTTATAAGTGGCCAAAAAACTATCTCTTATTGCTTCTCAAAATTCACTTAA
This sequence comes from Malania oleifera, assembly GCF_029873635.1. Lineage (NCBI taxonomy): Eukaryota > Viridiplantae > Streptophyta > Magnoliopsida > Santalales > Ximeniaceae > Malania > Malania oleifera. The sequence continues at coordinate 4,680,932 of NC_080425.1, read as the reverse complement.
ATAATTATAAAAAAAATGGTTCTGGAAAAGCACCTTTTGCAAAAAGTGTGTACTGTAGTGCAAGCCAAACACTACTTTTTTTTGTAAAAGTTCTTATTTTAAGTGATAAGTGCTATAAGAACTTTTTTTTTAAGTGCTCTCAAATGGGGGCTAAGAGCGAGAGTGATGCTGATGGTGAGTGTGCTTGTGATGGTGGATTACTACTTGATGCGGTTGAAGAACAATATGGGTATGTTTCATATTCATCTATCTGCTTTGGGATATTTCTCATGTGCCTCAAACATCATTGGAAGGTTTGGAACGTAGTTGTATTTTTATGGATGATGTTATTGATAAAGAATCAGGAGATCTTAAGTAGACTAGGGATGACATTTTGCCCATCCCTCTTTCACCTATGGAAGAGAAAAATGGATATTGGAGCGCAGAAAAAGATGGATTAATGGCATTGTTGTCTAATCTTGGTGGTCAAGAAGTTCGTTTAGATGAGGGTAAGAGTAAGGTGAATAAAGGTGGGAGCTAGCAAATTTGAGTAATTTGATTGATTATGATATAACAGCATGCTTGGTTTGTGGAATGGAATAGGGTAGGGAAGGAATGGAATGAAAATTTGAATGGAAGACGTGATGAAATCAAGTGAAGAATTTAATTCCGTTCCTTTTGATTCCATTACATTCCTACATACTGAATGTGCGATAAGAGCTTTTAAAAGGGGGTTTTCGGGTTAGATTTTGCAAGATTTTTGTTGTTTTCTTTTGTGTGTGTGTTTGGCCCTTATTGTGAGGACTTTGGCTTCTCTGCCTTCGTCTAATTTCTTTCTTAACATATTTATTTGATTATCCAATATGTACACGTGCGTTCGCACTTCACACATGCAATCGTGACTCGTTTCATCTAAGAATTGACTTGGTTAATGAATATGTTAGAAGAACTTTAGTTTCAACATTCATTGGCTTTGAGGTTAATGTATGGTAATTATGATGTAGATCATATTGCTTCAAATCCTGAGGTGACAAAATACATTGAAGTTGATTTTCATTTTTTTTGGGGAAAGTTTTTGCAATAGCTTATTAAAAGCACTCATCTAAATTCCGTTCTTTGTGCCAATGTTAAGTTCCTTTGTGATGGATTAGTGGCATATGATATATTAGTTGCTAACTTGCTGCTTGAGAAAAAAGGGGGGGGGGGGGGAGTGTTATAGGTTCTGTGTCATTAGGAGTATTAATGTCATTCAGGATATGTATAATAGTGCAATGACTAGCTCTGGGACTATAAATGGAGTCTTCACAAATTTTCAGTCACAATAGTTGTGCATCATGGATTTGCTATGTGCTCTTATATTTTCAAATTATTGGTTGATGAACTTACTAGGAGTATCCAAACTAAGGAGCCATGGTGTATAGTATTTGAAGATGAAATTGTATTGATTGATGAAACTGGGGGTTGAATAGAATCTAAGCTAGAATTATGGAATAGAAGTTTTAGAATATAGAGGTTCTAGGATAAATAGAAGTATGACAAAATATATGAAATATAGTTTTAGTAATGGTTGGACGAATATTAGAGAAAATATTAAATAAGACGGTTAAGAAATTAAATGTACTAGTAGATTTCAATACCTTGGATCTATATTATGCAAGCTCAAGGGGTCTAATGGTCGTAGACCCAACTCCAGTGATATTGTCCGCTTTGGCCACTGGTCTCATGGATTTGTCTTATAAAAAGCACCTCACATAGTTGGAGTCTAAACCATCCTCATAAGTCCAAGATCTCCCTAGTACATATCCGATGTGGGACTATGACAAGCTTGCCTGTCCGATCTTTGACACCCTTGTTAGAGTTACTTACACCTTTGTGTAGGATCCGCACACATGATAGTACCCCAAGGGTAGCTCTGATACCCATTGTAATGGTCTTGGACCCAACTCCAATGAGGTATTGTCTGCTTTGGCCCACTGGCCTCACGAATTTGTCCTATAAGAGGCACCTCACATAGTTGGAGTCCAAACCATACTTATAAGCCCAAAGATCTCCCTAGTACACGTTTGATGTGGGACCGTGACAGGAATACATAATACATAGAGCCAAAGCAAGTTGGTTGAAATGGGGAAATGCTATGGACATGTTGTGTGACTGTAAAATACCCTTAAAATTAAAAGGAAATCTTTTATTCGACAGAAATGTTAAGGTGGACGAGTGGTATAACATGAAAACATAAATTATGGAATGAACATTCACAGTAAGTTAGGATAGCACCTATAGAAGATAAGATAAGGTTGCTTGGGGTGGGGGGCTTAGATGATTTGCAATGTGGGCCAAATAGTGCTCTAGTGAGGAGTGAGCTAGTTATTATAATGGTAATAGAAGGGGTACGGTAGACCTAAAATAACTTGGATTGAGAAATGAGATAGTAAGGCTTTAATGGCCCTTAATTTGTCTAAGGAAATTGTCCTTGATTGTGTAAATTAGTAAGAAAAGGTTCATGTAGCCGACCCACCTACTGGGACTTAAGGCTTATTTTGTTGTTTTATATTATAATTAGAATGGACAGCCTAAATTTTCTGTAGGTTCAATTGTTATTAGGATTTTATTTAGCATCCACTTTGCATGGAGTTGCCCTATATCCCTTTCCTTAGGATTTTCTATAGTCAAGTATCCCCCTTATGCTGGCCCTTCCTCATGTTGACCAGAGAGGAAGGAAACATAACACTACACTGAAAAGGAGGCTATTGTCTACATCCATGTGGAAATGCCTATTCATCCTTGGTATTTTTCAAAATTCAAGAGCAATAACCTGTCAGAATCTGGAGAAGAAAATAACGAGAAAATAACCTCATATTTGCCTTCCTTTGAAATGCATTTTGTTGGTAAGTTCCATCACACTCAAAAATCCACTATTGCTTAGGACATGACAATATTTTCTATTGTTCCACAGGGATGGAAGAGCTGATGGTGCAAATTTTAGTTGCTGGAAAGGGCATGTAATGTAGTTTGATATTGATCAGGTTTGCAGAGACCATTTCACTATCAAATTTTGTGCCTCTTTGTGCAATTCTTGATGTGATGAGGATTGGAGAATCTCCAAATTTAGGAGTTTTGCAGACAAAGTCCCTTATTCATTTTAGCATTGCACAACTTGGTGCTTTGTAGAAGAGGAGGACCGTCTTCGGTCAAGAGATATTGTCACTAAGTATTACTTGGGAGTGGAATACCACCAAGGAGGGAGAGGATATGGAAGTGGTGTATAATGGGCTGGAGGATTCCTCGCAGTCTGTAGAGCTTGAAGTAGGCAATGGAGAGTTTTGATTTTTTGGCCTTACCAATGGTGTAGGGAAGTTACATTGAAACTTCAGTTTCCAAGTCTTTATGGGCTGGCAAGGTATAGGAATGCCTTTGTACAATTGTGTAATGTTTTTTGAGTTTCAGCATGTTTTGGAGCGTGACTTTGTAAGGCAAGCACAAGACTAGGAAATGGAACCTGTTTCAAATTTTGTTAAATTCTTGCTCAAGAAAGTGATAGGAGTAAGTGGTGAGGTGGAGCCTTACTGAAGGGGCATGCTTTAAAGTGTACTTCTATTACATGTGGACCCTAACAAGGTGGTGAAACCTGAGGTTGAGTTTTACCCAACTGTGATGGGGAATGAACGGGAGCATGAATGGGTTTTGCATGATTACGATTGGGGCATTTTGAATAATGAGCTTAGTTTTAACACTGTTTTAATTCTAATATTTCCATCTTTTTTTTTTTGGTTTATGTTATCGCTAGTTATTTTGTTACCATAAGCACACTTTTTGGGTAAAATGGCACGTCTATTCAATTCGTACATTTATAGACAATTCTAGTGAATTTATCTCCATCTATTGTGTGTTGTATAGCTGATATTTCTTATTCTAATTTATTACTAATGTGTCTTTGCACTGCAGTTCCCCAGCCTGGAAGGGCCATCTTCTCACCAATATACTGTTGCAGTCCGTCTTACTCCAGACCAATGCTTCCCCAGTAGTTCAGTTCCTAATCAATGTTTTACTCCAGATCAATGCTTTTCCAATGGTTCACTTCCTAATCAGCAAAGTGCACGTACTTGTGGGAGCAGCTCTGATTACTCATTATCCACTGGATTAGAATTGGTTAATTGGAATGAAATGTTTTTCTTTAAAGTTGACTACCCGGTATGTAAAAGCTGATCTTTAGATCTGTTGGATTTTGTTTTGTTCTGTTTTTGGTTTCTGCGTTTCTTAAGATATAATATAGATGCTTGATCGATCCCTTAAAAGGGTGGATAAATCTTCTTTATTTCTTTCCAAAAAGTTATTTTATGTGCATTACTGCCATTGCCTGCTGCATTGGTGAAAGTTTCTGTCGCATATGCAAGTACATATGTCTGTCTCCAAAGCAGCTATTTCAATAAAAAGTGCTGAAGGTTTGGGACTACCCTTCCCTGGGCCCCACATGGTGGGAAAATAATTGAGTGATGACCTTTTTGGGATTAGTTGTTAATCTTGTACATCCTTTACTGCCTTACTGTCTATGATACCAAGAAAGAGAACAGAAAAACAGGTTGTGCATTTTTTATTTCCATTCTTGATATTGCTACTAATAGATTCTCCATCAGGCATAGATTGATTAATGATTCAATGTTCTATGCAATCTGCATCCTGATCAAGATTTATGCTCCAATTTATATTTACATTGCATTGCCTACCAGTTTCATTAGCATTGTGTGCTTAGTGTGTCCACCTGTGTCCTGAGATTTCAGGGTTATGAAACTTGATCTGTGAACTTTCTACAGCCTGCCTATCTGCCTACCCATCCACATGCGCGCGCGCGCACATCTGTCTTCAAATTTGAATACCTGACATGACTGTGAACGGTAGGTGAACAGGAGTGATTAAGGTCTTATATAAACTGTTGGTCCACAACTGACAGCTTAAGCTTTTAGGTAGAGTGGAGACTTAACATGGTTTCAGGGCTATCGTTGCCAAGACTGCAAGAGGTCCTCTTGCAAACCAGCTGCACATGAGGGGGCATTAACGCTTGGTATACATTGGTGGCTCAAAACCTACTAGCTTAAGCTTTTAGTTGAAGTGGTGACTTAACAGTAGCAACTGCACAGCAGCAATGAACAGTAACCGTTAACACTCGTAAATGAGCAGTGACGATGAACAGTATGTGTACAGTAGTGGTGAACATTACTCGCAAACAGTGAACCCCCCAAAAAAAAGGAGAGAGAGAGAGAGAGAGAGAGAGAGAGAGAGAGAAGCATGGAGGATCGAAGCTTACTTTAATAATACCATCTTACATTTCATAGTTGAGGAAAGGAAAGTGGCTGCATGCGCGCAGGGGGTGGAGTTTGAAGTTAGATTAGAGCTTAAGCAGTTAGGTTGTGGACCAAGCATCAAGTTTTTACAAGAGTTAACATTCAGCTCAAGCTTGTAGGGCTGTATGATAAAAATATCTGGACATAAATGCTCCTCAACATTGCCCTTTTACCTACTCTTTTCATACAATTTCAAAGTTTGAAAGCTATGTTTCCTGTTCTCCTTGAATTATCTTTAGTTTTAAATTGAAAAGAAAAGAATATTAATTAAGAGCGAAACTTTTATTTGGGTTTAAATCTCAAACTTATATTTTGAGGACATTTTATTCTATAGTTAACATTTTGGTGAAATTGGTCTTTGACGGTGTGCTGTAGATCATTCCGTGTTTTATCGTCATACTTCGTCGGGTAGGATCCTTCCTGTTATTTATGTGGATGATATTGTTATTATAGGTGATGATGATAAAGGTATTCTGAGTCTCATTTTCTACAGACTAAGTTTTAGACCAAAGTTTTGGGACGGTTGAAATACTTCTTGGGTATAGAAGTATCTAGATCTCAAGACGAAACTGTTTTGTTACAAAGGAAGTATGTTCTTGATCTATTGGATGAAATTGGCTTGTTGAAACTTAACTGGTTGATACACCAATGGATCATAAGAGCAAGTTAATGTTGGATATGGGTGATTTGCTACCATATCCTAGACGATACCAGAGACTTGTTGTAAAGTTGAATTATCTCAGTCACTCGACCGGATATGTCTTTTGCAACAAGTGTTGTGAGTCAATTTCTAGATTCTCTGAGGACAAGTCATTGGGATGTAGTATTTCGCATCTTGAGATCCTGGGAGAGGTCTTTCATATTGTGATCAGGGTCACACTTATATCCATGGATATACAAATGTAGATTGGGCTGGATCACCTTCCGATCAGAGATCTCCCACCGGGTACTGTATTTTGGTTGGTGGTAATTTGTTTTTTTGGAAGAGTAAGAGAGAAACTGTGGTGGCAAGGTCAAGTGTTGAATCAGAATATAGAGCTATGACCCACACTACTTGTGAACTTGTTTGGTTGAAGAGCATGTTGGAAGAATTGGGTTTTTTGCATTCTCAACCTATGAAGTTGATGCGTGACAATCAAGTTGCTTTTCATATTGCCTCCAACCCGATCTCTCATGAGCGGTGAAGCACATTGTTTGCCACTTTGTTTGGGAGTGTTAAAACTAAGAGAAGAAAGAAAGAGTTGTAAATAGCTTCTGTATTCTTTGTATATGTAAAACTGTTCAAGGGCCATCCTTTTATAGGTGAAGGAGGCAAGCTCACAAAGGTAAATCATTAATGACATTAATGCTAATTACACAAATCATGCTCTAATTACACAAATCATGGAGATTGACCAAATCATGGAGATTGGTCAATCAACTTAATTAGGGAGGTATGCTAACATAATCCCTCAAACTCAAGGTGGTATCGAAGATGCCAACTGGAGTTTGCAAACTAAAGCATGATGGCGACCAAGTGGATGAGCCTTCTTGAAGATATCAGCTAACTGATCAACCAAAGGAACTGACAAGAAGTGAAGTATCCTCTCCTGAAGATGATGACGCACAAAATGACAGTTGATCTCGATGTGTTTGGTGCGTTCATGAAAGGCATTGTTATGAGCGATCTGGACAGCACTATGATTGTCACAATAAAGCGAAGTGCTTGAGGGCTGAGGAATACCCATATCTTGGAGAAGCCAAAGAAGCTCAGAAGTAGTATCAGCAAGGGCTCGATACTTGGCCCCAGTGCTAGAGCGAGCAACAACAGTCTGCTTTTTGCTCCGCCAAGAGATAAGAGAGTCACCAAGTAGAAAAAGGAAACCAGTGGTAGACCGGCGATCAGTAGGGTCCCCTGCCCAATCAACATCAGAATAAACCTGCAACGTCAATGATGAGTGAGAGGAAAAATGAAGCCCAAGAAATAATGTTCCCTTCACAATGCGTAAGATGCAAAGAATAGCTACATAGTGAATGGAACGAGGAGCCGACATAAACTGGCTAATAAGGTGCAGTGCATAGGCGATGTCTAGTCTAGTGACAGTGAGATAAATCAAGCTCCCAACAAGCTGTTGGTAACAAGTGGCATTGGGAAGGAGCTCCCCATCAGTATGATGGAGTTTGATGTTGGGCTCCAGCAGACTATCAACTATCTTACAATTTGTGAGACCAGCACGTGTGAGAAGATCAGAAGCATACTTGGCTTGGGTCAAAGAGTAGCCATCAGAGGTAGGGGACACCTCTAAGCCGAGGAAGTAGCTAAGAGAACTAAGGTCTTTCATCTCAAACTGCTGACATAGAAACTGCTTAAGCTCATGAATACCAGAAGTATCATCACCAGTAACGATCATTTAATCAACATAAAGTAGTAGAATAGTGATGCCTGTATCAGTGTGACGAGTAAAAAGAGCTGAATCATAGGGGCTAGAAGCAAACCCAAGCTATGCAACAGTGGAGCTGAACTTGGCAAACTAAGCACGAGGAACTTGCTTAAGCCCATATAATGCACATCGGAGATGACAGACCTTACCAGGAGGATGAGGATACCCTGGAGGAGGTTGCATATATACTTCCTTAGCCAAATCACCATGTAAGATGGCATTCTTGATGTCCATTTGAAATAAAGGCCATCGTCAGAGGCAACAACCAAAAGGGAGCGAACGGAGGTAATATGAGCAACAGGGGCAAATGTCTCTTCATAATCGATGCCATACTTCTGAGTAAAGCCCTTTGCCACTAAACGAGCTTCATGTCTCACTTCAGAACCGTTAGAGTTCGTTTTCCTTTTATACACCCATTTGTTCCCAACTACAGTCTTTCCAGGAGGCAGGTCAACTAGGTCCCAAGTATGAGTTTTGTGAAGTGTGTCAAGTTCTTTAGACATAGCTTGCCGTCAAATAGGAACCGAGCAAGCTTCGTGATAATTGCGAGGCTCGTGAAGAGAGTCAAGAGTAGAAAAACAATGGTAATCACTAAGATAGGTAGGAAGGGCCCTTACCCTGGTAGAACGATGGACATCCAAATCAGAGGACTCAGGCGGAGTGGATGCGATGACATGATCATTAGACGGTCTAGGCTCGTGAGAGGTAGACGTGGAGTGATCACCTGATGAGCTGTCAGACCTGAATTAGAAGAAAAATATGGAGAGGGATCTGTGGTAGGGTTAGTGAAAATGGGAGAGTATGAGGGACAATCGGATGAAAGTGGAGAGGTTCTAGTGAACATTTTGTGTTCCCAAAAATGAACATGCCGAGAGACTCGAAGACGCTTGGCTATGGGGTCATAGCACCGATAACCCTTATGTTCAATGCCATAACCAAGAAAGCAATAGAGACCAGAGCGAGGTTCAAGTTTTGTATGTTCTTGAGGTGGGAGTAAAACAAAGCAAGCACAACCAAATACTTTGAGAAGAGAATAATCAGATACCTTTCCATAGAGGACCTCATATGGAGATTTATTGGAAAGAGTAGGGGTTGGAACCCGATTAATAGTGTAAACAGCAGTAAGAGCGACTTCTCCCCAAAAGGATTTTGGGAGGGATGCAGAGAAAAGTTGGGAGCGAATAGTGTCAAGAATGAGACGATGCTTACGTTCTGCACGGCCATTCTGTTGGGAGGTGGATGGATAGGATCGATGGGACAAGTTGCGTGCCTCTTTAATTTGTTCAATGAAAGGGGTAGAAGTATACTCCAGGGCATTATCGGACCGAAAAACTTTAATGGTGCGATCAAACTAAGTTTTTATTATCTGCTTAAAATCGCGAAAAGCATTAGGTAACCCAGTGCAATCATGCAAAAGATAAATCCATGCATATCGTGAGTAATCATCGATAAAAATAACAAAGTAACGAGACTCGCCCTTAGTAGAGATAGGAGCAGGTCCCCAACTATCAGAATGAACCAAATCAAAAGGTGTAGAAGGCAAAGAATTACTTTCATTAAAAGGTAAAGCTTTTTGTTTCCCAAGTTGACAAGACATACAATCAAAAGGTTCAAATTTAACATTTCCTAAGCAACCACTAGAAGCTAAAGACTGAACACGAGACAAAGAGGTATGACTGAGACGAGAGTGCCTAACACTGGAAGACACAACAGCAGTAAGAGACAGAGGAGAACAAGAACTAGGCAAATGCAGAGATGTGAGCTCGAAAAGGCGACCAACTTTACGCCCGGTCCCAACTAGCTTGCTCGTCTTCTAATCTTGCACATCACAACCTTTGTGAGAAAAGGTCAAGATAAAACCACTTTCAACAAGTTGACCAACAGAAAGGAGATTTAGAGACAAGTTAGCCACAACATATGTGTCAGGTACAGAAAGAGTAGGAGTAGAAAGATGACCAAGATGACTAACAGACATATGTGAACCATCGGCAGTATAAATTAAGGGAACAAGATTTAAAGACTTCCTATGAGTCACTAAAAAGGAATCGGAGGTCATATGATTGCAACAGGAAGAGTCATTAAACCAAGATGTAGAGTTACCTGTGGGGACTGATAAGGCAGTAGAAGTACGGGATAGAACCTGGGTGATAATTGCCTCAAGGTCAGTTGTAGAAAGAGACGACAAAGAAGGTGCAGAAGATGAATCAGAAGTCGAGGAGCTGGTGGAGACAGCAGCAACAGGCTTGGAAGAGTAAGATGCTGTAGCCTTAAGAGCATCTGTAGCATCCTTAGCCTTCTTCTTAGGACAATCGGAAATACGGTGGCTGTCTTCCTTACAATAGTGGCATTGTCCATTGAAACGACGCGGTTTAGAAGAAGCAATAGTTGCAGCAGGAGTAGCCGGAGTAGATGAGCTAGACAGAGTAGTAGCCAAGACCTTATCAGTAGAATAAACCCGACGAGTCTATTGTTGTGTCTCCTCGGAAATTAGCTCCGCAAGAGCAACCTCAAGTGTAGGAAGAGGAGATCGATGTAACAAAGATGCTCGAGCATTCTCAAATTCATCCCAGATATGCATTATAAAATATATGAACTGACGACGATCTCAATATGTAGCAAAAAGCTTAATCAACTGCTCATCAGAAAAAGTAGGGTCAGCTTGAGAAAGTTGATCCCAAATGCTACTAACCTGAGCATGAAACTCGGCAATAGACTGGCCAGGTTCCTGACGTATCTGGGAAAGCCTAGTTTCCAACTTAAACTCGAGAGCAACATCACTACCACAGTTGTATCGTTTTGCTAAAAAATCCCAAGCAAGTTTGGCATTCCGAAACTTAGGAAGTAGACTCTGAATGGAAGGAACTGATGTATTAATAAACTAGGAAAAAATCTTATAGTGAGTACTTTCCCATTCATCAAGAACCTCATCAAACTCCTCCATGGATTGCTAGTCAGTTTTTGTGGGTTTTTGTTTTGTTCCAGTGACAAAACGCTATAATCTCCGACCAATAAAAAAAATTGACATTTGTTGGGCCCAAGCATTGTAGTTGGAGTCATTCAAAACAATCTCTATAGGGCGAGCAACATCATTTAAAGAAGCCATAACAGAAAAAAAAAAATGATAATGTTGACCGATTTAGAGTAAAAGGAGGGCGTCGATGGAATGAGCAAGAAAAACTAGTCAACAGAAAACCAACTTTGCTGGAGCTCCGCCGGAAGTGGCGGCAGACGGTGGCTGGAAAATTGCTGGAAGGTCACCGGAGATGACGGCGAGTGTCGGCGGATGCGGCGGTGTTTGGTCGCTGGTGACTGGGCTTGTGAGGTGTGCGGCGTCGAATTGGAATGATTTTTGCTCCAAGCGAAAAACTCTGGAGAAACTTGTGTAAAAGCTCATTACAACCGCTTATGTGAAGTTGGACATGCAGCTTGCTGATTTGTTTGCCAAAGCATTGGGAGGTGCTCATGTTGAATTCATTTGTAACAAGTTAAGAGCATATGAAATTTATGCTCCAGCTTGAGGGGGAGTGTTAGAGGTTATTTTTGTCATTTGGTATTATTATTATTGAGTGTGCTAGTATGTTAATTAGTGAGAGTTAGTAAGGGTATTATTGTCATTAGAATGTATTTAATTTGTGTTATAGAGAGAGAGACCTATCTTCAAGTTAGGTCATTCATTTTAATCGAATCCTATAGGCAGAATTTTAACAGTTGAAAATCTACAGTGGTGGGAAGTTTTGGTGCATGGATTTTTGTGTGTGCAGCAGGTGCAGAATCTGTGGTTTAGCTGCATTGCCCTTGCACTAAAAACCTTCTGAGCTTCAGCTATTGCTCTGGTTGGAAAACTTCGCCCTGAAGATTGAACTGTGGAGAAGAAATTATGGGTGTGGAGAGGCATCCATTTGGGTGCAAACAGGAAAAATATGTGTCTTTAATCACTCGCACCATTTTTTTTTTGGGTCATGCTTTGGTGTGATGGCAAGTGCCTCCGCCTCGGTACGGGTGTTCTCAGGTTCGAGACTTGGGAGCAGCCTCTCCAAAAATGAGGGTAAGGCTTGCCAACATCCACCTCTCCCAGACCCCACTCAAAGTGGGAGCCTTGTGCACTCGGTATGGCCTTATACCATTTTTTTTTGGGTCATGTGGGGGAAGAGAGATAGGAGGGCCTTTGAAGAAACGGATGGTTCTAACTTGTTAGTTTAATGGCTTCTACGTTTCATGTGTACAGACCATGTTAGATATTTTGGATATCTTGTCTCATAGGTTGTAGTTTTCTGTTTTGTTGTCTTCAGTTCTTATAGTGCTAATTCTTTTTTCTTGTACTTGGGTGATACCCCTCCTTCTTGTGTATCAATACATTATTGGATGCACTCTTTTACTGATCCAATAAAGTGTCCATAGAAGTTGGTATATTCAAAATATTTTTAATGAGTTCTTTTTTTTGTTTTCAAGAACAAAATTTTGCTATGCAATATCCTATACTTGTTTTTGTTTTAAAAGCCTAAATGTTTCTTCCTATGTCTGATGTTAGTTGATTCAAAATTAATTTCCACAGCAGCAATTGTGTTCAGTCTCAATATCTTTATATATACTTATATATGTATATATATTTTTTCATTGTCATTTGCATCACTGTAGCTTATTCTTTCAAATGTTTTGATAATTTGGCTTTGTTTATTTGCTCAAATTTGAGGTGTAAAGGACAAATATTAATCAAAGTTGGAACTGTGATTAAAGTGTCTTATACGTTATTCAAGTGTCCATGTTTATGTTATCACTTTGTTTTATGAATAACGAAGATGTTTCATCCTTGCAATAACTTTTGAATGCATCTCATAATTGCTGTTACTGATTATTGGTTATTTAGTACTACATCTGTGTGTTAATAAGCATGAGTAAGGGTATGATGGCCATTGTGTACATGATACATAAAATTTTTCTATGCTATATACTAGCAAAGTTGAGCTTTGGTGTCCCGCAGTCCCAGCTCTGGTTCCCCACTTATGGTTTGCCTGGTGAATTGCCCGGGATGCATCAATGGGCGGGCGGCAATGTTTACATTCCCCCTAGTTTGGTGCCGCCTAGGTGGGTCCAAAAGGCTCGGCCAGGTTGGAGTTCCGAGTCATCAAAAAAAAAAAAAAAAGGAAGGAAAAAGATAGAGAGAGAGAGATCTGTGCTGTGATTAGGTTCTGCAGGTCACTGAACATTCTTGTTAGAAGAATTAGGCTATTTTAATAAATTTTTGGTGTAAGTAGGGGTATTTTCCTTTTTCAAACTTTTTATTATTAATAATATAGGACATACCTGGAGCTGAGCTTAACTCCAGGAAACTGGCGTCTCCTCCTTTCTCTTTCTTTCTTCTTCGTTTTTTCTCTTCTTCTCTTCTTTTCTTCTTCGCCCCTCCACCCCTAACTTTACAACATGGTATCAGAACATTAATCTTCTCAATATCTGATTTTTTTGAGTTTTTTCCTTGATACTCTGTTTTTATTTTTCTTTATTATCTTTCCCTAATCAGCTTTCAAATCTGATTTTCTGGTTTGTTTGAGAGTAGTTTAAGGTCACTTTTTATCTTGTTTTTGCTATGCAGCATCCCTAGCAGGATGTTGTGTGTGTTCATGGTGATTTTCTGGTGTGAAGTTATGCTCTGTTGTCGGTATCTGCTGTTGCCGTGTGAAACACTGTTTCTGGTGTCTGTTGTTGCTGTGCTGGTGTTTGCTGGTTGGTTGTAGCATGGTGATGCTGTGTTTGTGTTTGATTGCTGCAATCTTGCATCAGTTTCTAGTGTTTTATATTGCTGTTTAATGATTTTATTTCCTGCGCTTGACAGCACTCAGTTCTAGTTGCTGCCAGCCATCATACCTGTAGCTTCTGTGCTGCCAGGTTGTATATCAAGTGCCTGCAATGCTTTTTATGGGCTGCCCACTTCCACATTGTAAAGTAATTCCTCGTAGGATGTTGTAACTTGTGCTTTGTTGTTCGAGCAGCCCTTTGAAGAAGTTCTGCTCTTAGCTTTTGTCTGTTGCCTGATTTTGCATTGTCCTTGTGTTGTTCATTCCCGCACTGTTTTGCACTTACTATAGCAAATTGGTGGTGGTTTTGATGACCTTGAAAGAAAGAGATTCGACTGATACTGTTAATGTACAGATCACAGTCATCAAATTGGTTGGATCTTCCCACTACCTGCTATGGTTTCAGGCAATACGCGTGTATATAAAAGCAAAAGGAAATTTCAAATTTTTTTGTCACATTCTCCCCCATCTCTAGACTCCAAAGATTATGAAGATTGAATGAAAGAGAATGACATACTACTTGTGTGGCTGTGGAATAGCATGCAGACATGAATTGCTGCGAATGTGATGCTTCATAGAACAACGAAGGTCATATGGGATGATCTGCATGAAATCTTCTCACAAGATTAAAATCAAACTTGTGTTTTTAACCTATATGAGAAGTGTTCCAAATATGACCAAGGCCTATTAGCGAGTATTGTAGCACTCTAAAGGATATGTGGGAGGAACTCGACATTTATCAACCAATTAGTTTTGACATAAATGATTAAGAGGCAGTGGGAAAAGCTCTTGGTTGCCAAGTTTTTAGATAGGTTGAGTCCAGAGCTTCAACCCATCTGCAATCAAATTCTTGCTATTGAATCCCTTCCATCTTTGAATGAAGCATATGTTATAATCGAAAGGATCACCAAAGATGGCTCTTGGTCTTCTTCTCAGGCTTCTTCACATCATAGTTCAACCATGGTTAGCAGTAAGTATAACTGTGGTCAGGGAAGTGTTAAGAGCACGAGGACGAGGTTTGGATGGCAATTGTGGCAAAAGTAGTGTATCAGGATGAGGAATTCATCGTAGCCCAAAGATGGCTCTCAGTCTTTTTCTCAGGATTCTCTTCACATCATAGTTCAACCATGGTTAGCAGTATGTATAACCGTGGTCAGGGAAGTGTTAAGAGCACAAAGACGAGGTTTGGATGGCAATTGTGGCAAAAGTAGTGTATCAGGACACGGAATTCATCGTAACCCAAAGATGGCTCTCGGTTTTCTTCTCAGGATTCTCTTCACATCATAGTTCAACCATGGTTAGCAGTATGTATAACCACAGTTAGGGAAGTGTTAAGAGCATGAGGATGAGGTTTGGATGGCAATTGTGGCAAAAGTAGTGTATCAGGACAAGGAATTCGTCATAGCAATTCTCACATTTGCAGACATTGTGGTAAGGACAACCATACTATGGATTGATGTTAGGACGTCCAAAGCAAACCTACTTGGGCCAATAAGTCTCTTGCTTAGGGTGACTTCTAGTGCGTCTAAACCTTCCACTAGGCAATTAAGTTCATCATCTTCCATATCCCAAGATGATTATAACAATCTTCTCCGCATGATTTAACAACTTCAAACCTAGTCTTCTACATATAGTGCTACTGTGGCACATTTAGGTACAACCAGGCTTCTTGCCTTTTCATCCTCCTCTTCATGGGTTATTGACTCTGGTGCCTCCTACCATATGCCAGGTAGTGTTAATTTATGCCAAGCCATGAAACCTATTACTTTACACTCTAAGTTACTCTTTCCGATGGTTCAGTTGTACTCGTCTCTGGTTACGACAATATTCTTTTGTTTCCTTCTATTCCTCCGGTGTTATATGTGCCTAAATTTCCCTTGTACTTGTTATTAGTTAGTCAATTAACTAAATCACATAATTAATTTGTGACCTTGTTTCCTTCTCATTATGTTATTTAGGATCTCTAGATGAAGGAGAGGATTGGTGGAGGGCTTGAATAGATGGTCTATAGTATTTCAATGGTGGTGGTGGTAGATCTGATTCTTGTCGTACAACTTCTTCAATTTCTACCCATGGCATTTCTCTAGATAAATGGCATGGTTGTTTGGGTCATCCATTACTTAAAAAATTGCAGCAAGTTTTCCTATGTAGTCTATTTCCCATTTTGAGTGTTCTGTATGCAATTAGGAAAACATACTAGGACATTTTTCTATCTAGAGTTGAGTCTCATTGTAAATCATTGTTTTCTCTTATTCATTCAAATATTTGGAGTCCATCCAAAGTCAAGAATCTGACTGGTCATCAATATTTTGTGTCTTTTGTGGATGATTTTTGTGTATTACCCGACTCTATTTGTTAAAAGACAAGTATGAATTTCGTAATGTATTTACTCAGTTCTATAAGGAAAGAAAAACTTATGTTGGCATTGCTATTCAAATTTTTCGATTTGATAATGCACTTGAATTTGTTCAAAATGGGCTTCAGACTTCTTGATTGGCCAAAAGAATTATCAAACATCATTCGTAGATACCCTTGAGCAAAATGGAGTAGCTGAATGGAAAAATAGACATTTACTTGACAGTGTGGTTTTTATTCTTCTACATGCATCTTCCTAAAATGCTTTGAACTAATGCTTTTCTTAAAACTTCTTTTCGGCTTAATAGGATGTCATCCAGTGTTCTAGGGGGACAAATTCCCTTCTATATCATGTATCCAAAAACATCCATGTTCTTTATTGTGCCTCATGTCTACAGGTGCACATGTTTTGTTCATGTTCCACATACGGGTCAAGACTAATTCTCTTTTTGTGTTGTCAAATGTGTCTTTGTTGGCTACTAAAGTACTTAGGATATAGATGTTATGACCCCCCATACACACAAGAAATATGTTAAGAGGTCTCTAGTGTTGGGTCCTCATTTGATGAATACATTTTAAATACGTCAATAATTTCTGGATCCCCCATGTTATTTGATCGTTCGATCCCCATTCTTATCCCTTAAGAAAAAATCCATGATCCTCCTTAGGATCCATCAGTTTTTGATCCAAAGAAACAATTGAGGGTTTATGAATGACATAAAATAGGCAAACACATTGTTACCACTTGCAGCCGCCTCTTCTGCCCTCCATTGTTTCGACTTCCAGCTTTCGAGATCCATCCTAGTGTGATTTGAATTTTCTGATTGCACAATGGAAAGGTACTTGAACATGTACTCAACAGCCATCATTTTTTTATATGAGTGCTCATTTTATTTCAACTCAACACCTTCCTAGTCCTAACTAACCTACGGCCTTGTCAATGACCTTTGTCTCTATCCATTCTTCACATGCTGAAGCTCTTGCTAACCCTGCATGGAAGCATGAAATGGACACTGAAATGGATGTCTTAACCACTTGGCGGACATGTGATTTGGTGGATCTTTCTCTTGGTAAGGAGTTGGTTAGGTGTTGTTGAGTACACCCTCAAATATCTTCTTGAGAGCTCTATTGAACGCTTTAAGGTTTGATGGATTGCCATGGGGTACAGTCAAAACATATGGTATTTATTATTTTGAGACCTTCTCTCTTGTTGCTAGACTCAATTCTATTTGTGTATTGATCTCACTGACAATTATTTTCGGTTGGCCTTTACACCAACTGGATGTGAAGAATGCCTTCCTATATGGAGGTCCGTAGGAAGAGTTATACATGGAGTAACCTCCTGGGTATGTTGCTCAAGAGGAGGACGGTAAGGTATGTAGGTTGCATAGGGCCATTTGTGCTCTTAAGCAATCTCCTCAAGCTTGATTTGGCAAATTTAGTGAGGTGGTCTTTGTATTTTGTTTCATTAGTGCTACTCTAATCATTCTATCATTCGCCAAAACGAGATAGGTGTGGTGCTTGTAGTAGTTTATGTTGATGGCATCATCATCATTGGCAGTGACCAAAGTGGGATTGTAGATGTCAAGCAGTGGCTTCAAGAAAATTTTAAATTAAGGACTTGGGTACTCTACATTACTTCCTTGGTATTGAGATTGTATGGTGTGACAAAGGGTTGAATCTATGTTAGTGAGAATACACCTTGGACTTGCTAAGTGTAACTAGTATGTTGGGAGCTAAATCGGTTGATATTCCCATAGATCCCAATGTGAAGTTGTCTAGGGATGTTGGTCTAGACTTTGAAGATAAACATCAATCTAGGCAGTTGGTTGGCAAGTTGATCAACCTGATTGTCACTAGACTTGACATATTGTTTGTTGTGGGGGTGGTGAGTTAGTTTATGGAAAAACCCAAGCAACCACATGGGGATGTTGTTTCTTGGATTCTAAGGTATCTCAAAGGCTTTCCTAGAATAGGTTTGATATATAAATGCAAAAGAAACTGTGAAATTGTGTGATACTCTAATGCAGATTAGGCTGGCTCAGTTGATGATTTGAGGGTCTACTAATGGATACTGCACAGTTGTGGGAGGTAATCTTGTTACCCTCCATAGCAAGAGACAAACTACTATGGCTAGACCAAGGACTTAAATTTCGATGGTCTCAATTTACAGAAATTTCAATGGAAATTTCGATTTCAATTTAAAGAAATTATGGAAATTTATAGTAAATGATGGAAATTTACAATAAAACTTTAGGAAATATTAAAATAGATGATTATGCTTAATATGGTATCAAAATACATTAAAAAAATGCATATATGACAAGTTTTTAGTGTGTAGGATATTAAACTGTATATCACGAAACAAACTATGAATTGAAGAACATTCAAATGATTATAAAGTTTTGAAGTTATTCATTTAATGATTTAAGGCAACAAATTATCATTTAAACAACTACATTTTCAATAAATATCATACATTTAATGATTTACCACATGGACTTTCTTGGTGGCTCAAAGTCATTTCTCCTATCCTTATCATTGGGATTTCAAGATGACATATATTGTTTACAATAATCACTCCATGTCATATAATTTCCAAAATATTGAGTATAGGTGTACATATGTTGTTTATACTCCTCTCTCCTCCATAGTCATCTGGTTCATGACAGTTTCTACTCGGCTAGAAGATCTTCGTGTACTAGGATGTCTTCTTGCAGGTTCTACTTCTTGTTTATGCCCGTAGGATTGTTGTGCATTTACATAACAATCATACCCATATTCTTGGTCTGTTTGTCCATACCCATAGGCATGTGGTTGCCAATTTCCATATTGTCGTGCCTACTCATGGTTATGGAGATTTTAAACCTACCTTTTTTTTTGTTGAAAGCATGCTCAGCCCATTTATCATATGTGAATAGAGATTTTAAACCTACCTTTTTTTTTTGTGGGCTATCAAGGGCAATGTAGTTTGTAGCAAATCGTGTGGCTCCTGGACGCACAATATCCCCTTGACAGTGCTCCCTCATTTTAGCAAGCAACCATCCATGGTTATATATAAAATTAGTGATTTGTCTCCCCTACGAGATCACTGTGCTTCTTGCTTCTCTTATAGCCATTCTATGGAACTTTCCTTTTAATTTTGGTATTCTATGATCACACAAGTATGCCTAAAGCAGTGCTCCATTTTATCAAACTTGATTTAAGTTTATGTATTACATCTTCATTTTTTCCATCTGCTTGCATAATGTTTCCAAGATATTGAAATTTATTAGTTCTATTAATTTCTTGATTATCAAGTTAAATCTTATATTCAATATTCTTCTTTATGTCGCTGAAATTACTTCTCATATATTTTGTCTTATTTCTACTAAACTTAAAATCTCTACACTCTAGAGTTGTTCTCCATAGTTCTAACTTAGATCCTACACCCCTCTTACTTTCATCAATCAAAACAATTTTGTTTGCAAACAACATACACCATGGGATTTTGCTTTGGATATTTCTAGTGAGAACATCAATCATTGAAGCAAAAATATTAGGGCTCAAAGTTGAACCTTGATATATACCAATGATCTATTATGATTGGAAATTCTCTAGACTCTCCTCCTGCAGTCGTAATGCTAGTTGTTAGTCTATCATACATATCTTTAATGACCTTAGGATATCTGCTACATACTCCCTTCTTTTCTAAAACCCAATCCTAGGCACTCTATCGTAGGCTTTCTCTAGGTCAATAAAAACCATATGCAAGTTCCTTTTTTTTCCCTAGACTTCCACATTATTCTTCTTGCAAAAGAACAATGCACAAAAAGAAAAATATAAGAAGCAGATTCTGAACTATTAAAACATTGAAGAAGGAAAATTTAATTCTTTCATACCTTGTTGTATAATTCATACTTCATTAGATCAACCATTAGATTTGATGTTTTATACTTTTTTTAGTGTCAATCGTGCACAATAGGTTTCTTTTTTATTGAAGATGTCATGTATTTTATTAATGTCTTAAATATTGCTGTTAGTATATACAATCAAAGGCTAGCTTGTTGATGGACATTATAGATGTGACATTTGGTTGAAAACTGGCCAGCAGGATGTGCATGAGTACGTAAGATCCAAATGGACCACAAATGAAAATGTGGTATAATAATTAGCAGTTCTTACACCAATTTATGCAGATCTCTGTTCTCCATTTAATATCTACGATTCTTCCTCAAGTTTTATAGTTTAATTTTTGGAGATCTACTTGCATATCAGTATATGGATTTTGGAAGAAAACCAGATTTTGGCATAGATATATATATAAGCTATTTTATCAATAATAACATCTGCTCCTTGCATTTTTCTTGATGGTTTCTTTTCCTCCAAACTTGAACAGGACCATTACATGGTGGACTTCATAGTGACCGATATTGGAAGAGGTATTTTCTGGGTATGCATGTTTATCAGAAGTTGTAGTTGATTTTCCATGTCTTAATTTTAAAATCATTTTCAACATTAAGAAGTTGGAGAATTCTCTTTCTTGAATACAATTATAGCTTTTCCCTGTGAAACTGCAAAAAGTAATTGCAAATTTGATGCAAAGAAGTCACCAAACAGATGCTGCCCTTTTACAATGCGTAAAGTACTTTGTTCAGTGTCCCATATGTGTTAGTTATTCTTGAGACCCATGGAACTCTGCTGTCATGGTAGGTGGTGCATTGATTTTGTTCTTGAACGGCATTTTTTGGAGTTCAGTGGGGGTGGTTAGTTATTGTTGGCTAGACTTTTTCTTCTCATCTTTTTGAGGTGCCATTGAGAACTCAAGGTCCAAGGCAAAACAAATGTGTTAGAAGAGAATGTTATTTCAGGATTTGGGTTGAGCGAGTGGGGGTATTTTTGTCCTTAAAAGACTTTATTTTTATTAGTATACAAGAGCAAACCTGGAGCTGTACGTAAGGCTCAATGAAAAGTGCTGCCTCTTCTTCTTTTGCATTCTTCTTTGTTTATTCTCTTCTTCTCAACTCTCTCTCTAGCCTTACAGCATGGTATCAGAGCATTAATCTACTTTAAATCTGAATTATCAGAGCTGTATCTTTAATCACTTTTTTTTTTGTTTTTTTCATTATCTTTCCCTAATTAAATCTCAAATCTGATTTTCTGGTTGGTTTGAGAGTCATTTAGTTAGCCTTTGTCATCATGGTTCAGCTGTGCAGCATCCTTGGTAGGATTCTGTGCTTGTGGTAGTTCGCTGATGTGAAGCAGTTATGCTCTCTTTTGGGGCTGGTGCTGTTCTACTGTTCTACCTAGTGTTGGCATAATGAATCTGTTTTAATTCTGCGTGTTTGTGATTCCTTACTTTCTTGCAATCTTGTGTCAGTTGCCGGTGGTTTTGATTCATCTTCAATTACTCTGCACTCGCTTCTAGTTGCTGCCAGCAATAATTCCTGTAGCTGCTCTGCTGCCATGTTGTTTATTAAGTGTCTTTGGTGCTTGTTGCGATCTGCCTTCTACTGTGTCTGCGTAGATTAGTAATTCCTTGTAGGGTTGTAAATTCTCTTTTGAAGTAAGAGGTACCTCTTGAAGTTCTGAAGTGCTGGTTTGTGCTTGTGTGTTGCCTGGCTCTCCATTGTTGCTGTGTTATTTTCCCGATACAGTGTGCACTGATTGTAGTGTATAGGAGGTGGTTTTAATGGCCTCTATAGAGACAGCATCTGCTGATACTGTTAACACACAGATCACAACCATCAAATTGATTGGATCCTCCAACTACCTCGTGTTCTCAGGCAGTGTGTGTTTATATTAACATGAAAGCGAAGTCTTGAGTATTTGTTGCATTCTCCTCCATTTCCAGACTCCGAAGATTATTATGAAGATTGGAGGGAAGATAATGATATATTGCTTTTCTGGTTGTGCAATAGCATGGAGCTTTGAATTGGTGCACACATGATGTTTCATGGAACAGCCAAGGCCGTATGGGATATTCTTTGTGAAAGCTTCGCTCAAGATAAAAATCCAACTTGTGTTTTTGACATGTATGATAAGTTTTTCAAATATGACCAACAATGTCGGTCCATTAGTGAGTATTATAGCACTTCGAAGGGTATGTGGGATGAACTCAACATCTATCAACCAGTTAGCTACTTAGGATATAGGGACACTTACAACTAATTGCATGCAGGAAGTGGACACAATGATTAGAATAAAAATTAATGCAATCTACCTTCAAGAAACTAAATAGGTAGGGGAGAAAGCTAGAGGAACTGAAAAATTAGGATTTAAACTTTGGTACAATGGAAAAGAAAAACATGAGAATGGGGTCAGAATCATTGTAGACAGAGACTTAAAAGATAGTTTTGTGGATGTAAAAAGAGTTGGGGTTAGACTCACATAAATCAGGATGGTCTTAGGCCAAGAGATTATAAATTTCATTATTGCTTGTTCTTCTCAAATTGGCTTAGCAAAAACCATAAGAGACAATTTTCGGAACATCTAAACAGTATTATACAAGGGATATCAAGGACTGAGAAAATATTCACAGTAGCTGACTTGAATGGACAAATTGGAAAGGATAATAATGGTTATGAGAGGATATATGGAGGACCTAGAAATGGAGATAAAAATAAGTATGGGGATATGATTTTAGACTTCGCCATGCCATTTGATTTTAGTACAAGGAATAATTGCTTTAAGAAGAGAGAAAAACATTTAATAACCTTCGAGAGTGAACAAAATAATTCTCTACTACGAGGGTAGATTGTTTATCATGCAAGGATTGTAAAGTTATCCCAAGTGAAAGCTTGACTATACGCCATAGAGTTTGAGCTAGATGCATGTATGTTAAAAAAGGGAAGAGGAAAGATAATAGAAATCAGTGCAAGAGTAGTAGGAGGTCGAATCTAAAGGGAGAAAACATAGTAAAAATTGAAGATAAAATGATTAAAGATGTGATTGGACAATAGAGGATGGTGTAGACACACACTCTTTGGAGCAAGATAGCTAGCTTTGTTAAAAAGATAGCAAAAGAGTTTTAGGTGAATCAAGAGGAAGATTCTCGGACAAAGAAAGTTAGTGATGGAATCAAGATGTCCAATAAGCTGAAAAGACAAAGAATTGGTATAAAACATTGCAAAAATTTATAAACATCGAAAAGCTTGAAAAGTATAAAGAGGTGAGAAAAGATACCAAAAAAGTCGTTAGTGAAGCTAAACATAGATAATTTAATAATTTATATGCTAGATTAGACACAAAATATGGGGAAATAGACATATTTAAACCTTCTAAATTTAGAGAAAGAAAGAGCAAGAACTTAGATAATGTAAAATACATAAAAAGTGAGGATGATATTTTCTTAGGTATGGAAGAGGACATAAAAGAAAGATGGGGCAGCTGCTTTTTTGATTACAAAAGAAATTCATTTAATGTAAAATACACAAGTGAGGATGTAGAATGTAAATGTACAAGGAGGAGAGAGTAAAGCATCTCCTTTCACAATTCTGTGTAACCTTGGGAAAATAAAGAAATACAAAACAAAAGGAACAACCCAAAAGATCAGCAAGCCCTATCATTTCAACAAGGAAAGCTAATTACGTTGAACATCCAAAAAACGCATCCCCCTTCCCGTTACCCACACACCAAAGAGAAGCCAAATGTAGAATCTTCTCCCAAACCAGTAAAAGAGACAACTTCTTCCCAGCAACAATGCGTGTGTTTTGTTCCATCCTCAAACCCCAATGGGCAGTAAATAAGGCACAAATCTATAACTTCTTACCCTTCTTTTTCCTGCCAAAACCAGCAAACTGAATTGCCAAAAACTCCTCCATTGTCTTTGAACAAACCTAGCATTCCCCAAAATAATTAAATAACTTGTTCCAAATCCTCTGAGCAAAGTCACAATGTAAAAAAAGTGCGAAGTATTTTTAGAGAAATTAAAACAAAGAACACATTTGTTCGGAGATAGAGCCTTTAAAGGTCTTCAATTTGTAGCAAGTTATTGGTGTTGACCCGATTAAGCACAACCATCTAGATAAAAGTATTGATTTTAGAGGGAACATTGGCCTTCTAGATAGTTTTATATTGTGGAGAAGGAAAACCAGAGCTAGTCAAAAACTCACAAAAAGATCTGTAGGAATAAAACCTCGAGGGATCCGAGGATCAGGTACGACTATCAGCTTCCAAAGAGACTCAACAATTATTTAGCAAGACTAACAAGCAGGATAACTGCTCCATCTCCCTATTATTTAGTTGTCTCCTAAACTAAAAATCCCAAGAAGTTAAAGGACTACTTGGTTCCACAATGAAAGAAGAAATAGATCCTTCTTGTTTCGAGCTTAGTTAGAATAGGCAAGGAAAAGAGGTGGACAATACAACATTCCCCAACCATAGGTCTTTCCAAAAGCGAATATTATAGACCCTAGCAAATATAAATTTTTCGTATGGGGAATAAAAAGGGAATAAATATAAGAGATGGATTTCCACGAATTCTTTAATGAACATCTAAGACCTGAATTGGTGTCCCATGCATACCCATCAAGTCCAAATTTACTTTTTATAACTTTGTCACAAGGAAGAGACCTTTAAAGGAAACCACCAACGCCACTTGGCCAAGAGAGTCGTGTTTTTAGACTCCAATTTACCAAGACCCAACCCGCCCTCCTATTTAGGCCGACACACCACTCGCCAACTCACCAAATGATCCCTAACATCCCCCATCTCTTACCAGAGGAAATGTCTCATGATTCTCTCGATCCTACTTGCCACACCCATAGGTATTTTGAAAATAGAAAAAAAAAAAAAAAAGATAGTAGGATTCTAGAAAGATAAGCTTGAATGACAGTATTCCTACCTTTTAAAGAAAAAAAAGTGCACCCGTCCAACCATCTAATCACTTTGCTACTCTCTCAATAATAGGGTCCAAAAACTAGTGGATCTAGGATTACCCCCGAAAGGCACTCCTAAATAAGATCACGAACAATCCAAAGCAACCCAACCTACCTCCAAGGCTAACTCCCTGCCTTGCTACTGTGACAAATTAATAGTGGCAAACCCACTCTTCCCCAAATTAATCTTAAGCATTGAACCCTTTAAAAAATATAAATAATCCCCAGAATATTAACAAAAGATGACCTATGATCCTCTAAGAAGAAGATAATATCATTAGCAAATTGAAGATGTGAGGCCTTTCACTAAGCCTCTAATCATAGCTCTATCAAGCATCGTACTTAAGGCATTAGCCACTAGACGAACAAAAAGAGGAAAGAGGGTAAGTTTTCATTAAAAATGATGAAAAATGGAAAAGCTATAGGATTGGATAACATCCAAATTGAAGTTTGGAAATGCTTAGGTGATAAGGAATTATATGGTTAACTAATTTATTGAATACAAATATAATAACTAAAAAAATGCCAAATGAATGGAGGAAACAAAGATCAAGGTTGGAAACGAGGGTCTTAGAAAATCAATAGTTTTGTACTTGGGAGATCTGCCACAGAAGCTATATATCTTGTAAGAAGATTAATGGATAACAAGATAAGTTTAGGGAAAAGAAAAGGATCTTGCATATGGTTTTTATTGACTTGGAAAAAGCGTATGATAGGATATTTGGGGAAATTCTATGGTGGGTTTTAAGGGGGGGAAAAAGGCATATGTAGTAGGTATAGTGATTTCTTTAAGCATATGTATGATGGAGTAATGACTAGCGATAGGACTACAGGTGGAGAGGCTAGGGAATTTCCACTCACAATAGGTGTACATCTAGTATCTACTTTTAGCCCTTTCCTTTTTGCCGTAGTGATGGATGAACTTACTAAGAGTATCCAAAATGAGGTTCCATGGTGTATGTTGTTTGCAAATGATATTGTCTTGATTGATGAAATTTGGGGTGGAGTAGAATCTAAGCTAGAATTATGGTCTTAAATTTCCATGAAATTGTTAAAATTTTTGTCAAAATTTTTCGTTTCTGTCACCCTCAAAATCAAAATGGCAGTCGATTTCTGTCTTGCATAATTTCTGTCAAAATTTCAACGAATCATCCGAAATTTATTGAAATCTCGAAATTTTAGTGAAACTTGTTGAAATTTGACCTATGCAATGAAATTTCTCTAGAATGCAAATGAGAGATTTAGGATTGAAGTGAAATTTCTCTCTTAATTTATTTTATTTGTTTTTATCGAATCAAAAGATTCTTAGAAGTGCTTTTGTAATTTATGAAAAAGGTAAACTTACAACAACATTTTATTTAACATTCATGTCTAAATTATCATTATTTGTATAATAAGTAATATTTAAATGATTTATGAATTTCATTTGTATTAAATGATTCACTGAATATGTTTAATAAACATTATCTTACAAATATGTTTGATGCACATATTATATTACAACTTCTCCACCTCATACGCAGCATAGATGTATTTACTTGTAATATATTGTCCTAAAACTTACGTTGTTATGTCTATTAATCATTTCTAAAGCTTTATAATAGAATTCCATGCTTTACTACTTATTTCCATTATTTTTTCCAAATCGAAATTGAAATTGACATTGAAATCAAATTTCCGTCGAAATTTCCGTACTTTTGGAGCTTCGAAATTTGAGTCGAAATCGAAATTTAAGACCTTGGCTAGAATTATGGAGAGGAACTTTAGAATCTAGAATATATGAAATGTAATTTTAGTCATATTAGAAGGAATATTTGAGAAATTTTAAACTTGAGGGTCAAGAAATCGACAACACTAGTTGATTTCGATACCTTGGATCTATCATACGAGCTGAAAGAGAAATTGAAGAAGACGTAGTGCATAGAGTTAAAGCAGGTTGGGTAAAATGGAGAAGTGCTTCAAACATGCTATGTGGTTGTAAAATACCCTTTAAATTAAAAGGGGAAAGTTCTTTAGAACAGCTATAATACTAATAATGCTATATGGATTAGAATGTTGATAGACTAAGGAACGACATATCCAAAAAGTAAAAATTGTCGAGATAAGAAGGTAAGGTGGATAAGTGGTATAACCTTAAAAAATAAACATATTTGCAGTAAGTTAGGTGTAGCTCTTGTGGAAGATAAAGGAGGGATGACTCAGATGGTTTGGGATTATACAACATAGGAGGAGTGAGCTAGCTATTGTGAGGGGTCGTAGAAGGGATATGGATAGACCTAAAACACCTTGGAATGAGATGGCGTATGTGGATTTAATAACTCTGAATTTGTTGGAGGAAATTGTCCATGACCGTGTAAATTGGCAGAAAAGGGTTCATGTAGCCGACGCACCTAGTGGGACTTAAGGCTTGATTGTTGTTGTTGTTGTATAAGAGGATAGCACTGGATTTGTATGTAAGACTCTAGGAAAACTGCTGCCTCTATCTCTATCTTTACAACAAAATGCAAATGACAGACTCTGGGCATAATAGCCCTTGCAATTTCAGCTGTAAGCAGTGGCTTATCCCATAAGGTGTTGTGCCGAAGACATTGTGCTTGGAGTCGAAACCAGTTGGCATGTCGATTCCCTTCTCAATAATTTTGTTGATATTGTAGATCCACTCATTTCTATCCTTTTTGCATGCTCTAATGACATTGTGTTTATGTTCATGGTGGTCTCCTTCAGAGCGCAAATAGCTATCAATGAATCCATGTCCACTATAGCTTTCCTATAACCTGTGCACAAAGCATGTCTCCATCCATTAGAAGCTTCCCACGATTCAGCAGCAAAGGCTGTCTTGAT
The DNA here is from genome assembly GCF_029873635.1 of Malania oleifera. Classification (NCBI taxonomy): domain Eukaryota; kingdom Viridiplantae; phylum Streptophyta; class Magnoliopsida; order Santalales; family Ximeniaceae; genus Malania; species Malania oleifera. The sequence goes on along the minus strand of NC_080425.1, from coordinate 4,653,354 downwards.
GGACTGTATTGAAAACTGATCACGCACCCACATCCTTCATCCCTCATCAAACCACCGGCAATCGCAATTCCTGGTGTTTCTCTGGCCACTTCAATATGTCTTCCTGCCCATCCCCCTTGGATCGTAATCATGGAGGTGTTTGCCTCGCATAAAGATCTTCTGCCAGGTTAAATGTTTTTTGTTAGCTCCAAGGACTTAAAATTTGATTTTGTTGGAAATTTTGACAGTCAATTTACAGAAATTTTGACAAATTTTTTTTATTTCAATTTCGATTTAAAGAAATACGGAAAATTCTATTAAATGATGGAAATTTACAATGGAACTTTGGGGAACATGAAAATAGATGATTGTGCATAATTAAAATTAGAAAATGCATACATGACAAGCTTTTAGCGTGTAGGGTATATAAGTTGCATACCGCAAAGCAAGCAAGGCAGTAAGGAACAGTTATAATAATAATAATAAAGCCATAGAGAAATAGTTGGGTGAGTGTTGTAATTGGGTAAGGAGTAATTGGTAATTGGGTGGGAAAAAATAGTAAAACAAGGGTGAGATGGCATAATAATAATAAGGGCTTCAAAACAAGGGTGAAGTAATAAGGTATGCGTAGTTTAAGGCTTCAAAACTCTGCTTTCTTTCAAGTATTTTCTGTCAAAATTTGAGCTATACTGCCAAATTTATCGAAAATTTTGAAATTTCCATCAGAAGTTACCAAAATTTCCATGAAAATCTACCAAAATATCGATATTTCTGTCAATTTTTTTTTGAAAAAGTATTTGATAGTGACTGTACCCAACGAAACTTAAAATTTCAGTTGAAATTTTGATAATATTTCTGAAATTTAAGTCCTTACTCAGTGCTCTTAGTGCCTTCTTTACTTGCATGGCTGCATGAGTATGACCTGCTCTGGTCTGTCTAAATAAAAATTATAGGCCAGTCCTGGTGTCCACTGATAATTGCTCTTTACACATTAAGATTGTTGGACATCCAGTCTTCGACTTACAGGAGAAAAAGTTGGTCAATATTTGTTTCTCTGAAAATGAAACCAAACCCTCTTTGCATCCAGGCAATTATGAAAGACATGCAAAGTATCTTTGCAAAAAGTTCCACGTTGTTAACGGCTACTTTGTTCTTCCACTATTGATGAGCAGCCCACCAATCATAGCCATCCAGAGGAAGTATTTAACTACCTGTCCGGCATGTAGCTTCCAGATGCTCCCCATTTCCTTGGTTGCAAGTTCTGGTCCCAAGACACTGTTAGCAATGATGTAAAACTGTTCTGGTGGCAACTTCAGCAGATGCCAGGACTTTTCAAATCTTCCTCATTGGATGTCAGATGACACCAAGCTGAGCAGAGTTTGAGGCATGTCTCTGTGGTAAGGTAGTTTCTAGGTGTCATTCCCCTTTATTTTTCTGGTAATCAGTTACTTTCTGCCCCTTCTCATTGTTAGGGATAGTTGTAGTGGCAATTTGGTCCAAGGAGGACTCTTTTAGCTATATCTTTCCTAGTAGTCATTGGATGTTAAATCTGGAGCTAGATGGTCTTCTAAGGATTTTTCATCTTTTCATGTGTTTGGATTTTAAAATCTCTATCTAAAGGTTGGGGAATCATTATGAAACTTCTGCCAAAGCTTTTCCAGGCTAAGCCTTTCATGGAATAATCCTAGTCTTCTTTTTTGTATGCTCTTACTTGATTAAATGAATCTTCTCTTATTTCCACTTTAATTTCTTCACACAATTTTTGTCAGCTTTTCTGGGTTCCCAAGAAATTCCTCGGATTTTGGTTGTTCGCATTGTTTAAATGAATCAGACAATGGCCTTCCAGCCTTGTCGGATTGTTGATTGACTTTTACCCAGCTAGGCATCAGTTGACTTTTTCTAGAGTCTGAGCATAAGTTTCTTTGGTGACCACAAATGGGCAGTGGAGCTGCCAGATACTTACCAAGATTGTATGTTAAGGAATTCCACACATTCCGCTGAGCACATCTACCATCTTATAATGCACATTCTGAAATACAAATAGTTGAGACTTCTTGGGGATCCACAAAACTGTTGCAAGAATTTTACCATGACAATTGACCTGAATTATAGTTGCTTGCTTGCTTCACCAAACAGCACAAGGTCATCTGCAGAGAACAGGTGTGAAATTTTTGGGTTTCCTTTGCAGATGGTAATAGGTTTTCAGTTTTTATTTGCGATGATTGATGATTATGTGCAAGAGCCTCTGGTTAGAGCAGTGGGGTAGGACACGATTATATTTCTGTTTCGGGCATACTTTTGTTATCAGCACTTTATATTAGTTGGATGGCCTGTGAGAATCATTGTCCAAACTGAAACTTCTTTCTTTTCATAACGAAAGAAGGTATATTAGATAGAGAAATAGTGGATATAATGTTTAGAAAGAAAATCAACTTAATCTGCCTTCAAAAGACAAAATGGGTACGAGAGAAAGCTAGAGAAATTGAAAAATCGAGATTTAAACTTTGGTACACTGATAAAGAGAAAAATAAAAATGGGGTGAGAATTATTGTAGACAGAGACCTAAAAGATAATGTAGTAGATGTTAAAAGAAAAGGGGATAAGATCATGAAAATCAGGATAGCATTAGGCCTAGAGATGGTGAATGTCATTAGTGCGTATGCTCCCCAAATAGGCTTAGCAAACAATCTTAAAAGAAAATTTTGGGAAGATATGGATAATATTTTACAAGTGATACCATTGTCTTAAAAGACATTCATAGGAGCTGATTTGAATGGACACATTAGAAAGGATAATATAGGTTATGAGAGGATACATGGAGGCCATTGATATGGAGATAAAAATGAGGTCAGTGATACAATCTTAGATTTTGTCATGTCTTACGATTTGCTTATATTGAATACTTGTTTTATAAAAAGAGAAGAATGCATAATAACTTTCAACAGTGGGTATCATAAAAAGCCAAATAGATTTCTTATTAACCAGGAACGAGGATTGTTTATCTTGTAAGGATTGTAAAATTATCCCAAGTGAAAGTTTGGCTACACAACATAGAGTCCTAGTATATATATCAAGAAATGGAAGAGAGAGTAATATAAATCAACACAAGAGGATTAGATGGTGGAGTTTGATGGGAGATAATATAATAATATTCAAAGTTAAAACGATTAAGGAGTGTGATTGGATAGTACGGGGTAAGGTAAATGTAGATGCTGTTGGAATAAAATGGCTAGTTCTATCATAAGAATGCAAGAGGTTTTAGGTGAGTTAAAAGGAAGATACTTGGGTAGTGAAGAAAGTTGGTGGTGGATCAAGAAGTCCAAAAAGTCATTAAGGCAAAAAGAAACTGATATAAAATATGGCAAAATGCTAAGATTTAGGTGATGTAAATTGTGAAGGACATGAATGATAATGCCTTAGAGAAAAAGACATAAAAGAAAGGTGACAAAGATTTTGATGAGTTGTTTAATGAAAACCAAAATGAAAGATTGAACTTGGATGCCACAAATGAGGAGAAGACTAAATATAGGAGATTTATTTGCAAAATTAGAGTCCTTGAAATTAAGATGACATTAAAAAAATGAAAAGTGGGAAATATGTAGGACTAGATAAAATACCAATTGAAGTTCAGAAATGTTTAGGGGATAAAGGCAAAGTCTTAAATTTCAATTTCAATTTCAGCTAAAATTTCGAAGCTCCAAAAGTACAGAAATTTTCAATTTCGATTTCGATTTAAAAAACGATGGAAATTAGTAATAAAGCATGGGATTGTTTTATGAAACTTTAGAAATGGTTAATAGACATAATAATGTATCTTTTAGAACTAACATATTACAAATTAAATACATCTAGTATGAGGTACAATAGTTGTACTATAATACATATATAAGTACATTAAACAAATTAGGTTGATATAAATGAAATTCAAAAATAATTTAAATATGATTAATTATACAAATAAAGTAATTTAGGTATGAATGGTTAAATAAAATGTTGTTGAAATTTTAATTTTTCATGTAATTTAAAAATCCCTTGTAATAACTAATAATATTTTGTTTCAATAAAAAAGAGATAATATAAAATAAAAGAGATATTTCACTTTGTGTTTATATATCACATTTGAATTCTAAGGAAATTGCATTCTATAGTTAAAATTTCGGCAAGTTTCGCTAAAATTTCGAGATTTCAATAAATTTTGTATTATTCATCAAAATTTCCACAGAAATTATGCAAAATGGAAATCGTCCGCCATTTCAATTTCAAGGGTGACAGAAAGCAAATATTTCGATGGAATTTTTGATAATTTCATGGAAATTGAAGACCAATGATAAAGGAAATATTTGGTTAAATAATCTATTCAACACTATTATAAAAACCAAGAAAATGTTAGAAGAATGGAGGAAAAGTATGTTAGTACCTTTCTACAAAAACAACGATGATATTCAAAAGTGTAATAACTATCGTGGAATAAGATTATGAGTCGTACGATGAAATTATGGGAAAGGGTAATTGGACATAGAATAAGACTGGAAATAGGGATTTCAGAAAATCAATTTGGTTTTACGCCTGGGAGACCAACAACAGAAACTATTTATCTTCAAAGAAGTTTAATGGAAAAGTTTAGGAAAAAGTAGAGGGACTTGCATATGGTTTTTTTTGACCTAGAGAAAACATATTCTAGAGTACCTAGCGAAGTTCTTTGGTGGGTCTTAGAAAAGAAGGGGTATGCAATAGCTATACTGTGACTAGTGGTAGAATTGTTGAAGGGGAGCCTAAAGATTCTCTGATCACAATAGGTGTACATCAAGGTTCTACTTTGAGTCCTTATCTTTTTACTTTATTGATTGATGAACTTACTTGGAATATCCAAAATGAGATCCCTTGGTGTATGTTGTTTGCAGATGATATCGTGTTGATTGATGATAGTAGGGGAGGAATGGAATTCTAAGCTAGAACTTTGGAGAGCCACATTAGAGTCTAAAGGGTTTAAGATAAGTAGGAATAAGACAGAATATATGAAATGTAATTTCAGTATATAAGCAGTAGTAGTGGAGAGAAGATTAAACTTGATAATCAAGAAATTATAAGCACTAATAGATTTCGATCTCTTGGATCTATTATGAAAACAGAAGTGGAAATTGAAAAAGATGTAGTACATTGAATTAAAATATGTTGGGTAAAATGGAGGAGTGCATCAAGTGTGTTGTGTGATTGTAGAATGCCCTTAAAATTAAAGGAAAGTTTAATAAGACGACTATAAGGCCAGCTATGCCTTATGGTTCAGCTTGTTGGGCACCTAAGAAACAACATGTACAAAAAGTAAAAGTTGCTAAAATGCAAATGTTAAGGTGGATGAGTGGTATAACATTAAAAGATAAAAGTAAGAAATTAGCATATACGCAATAATTTTTAGGCATAGCACCAGTTGAACACAAGATAAGGGAGGGGTGGCTTAGATGGTTTGGGCATTTGAAACGTAAGCCTATTTATTGTTTTTAACGCGAAAAGGGGTAGGGGTAGGCTTAAAATAACTCGGAATGAGGTAGTCAGGAAGGATTTAATAGTCCTTAATCTAATAAAGGAAAATGTTCTCGATCAGGTGAATTGGTGGAAAATGATTCATGTAGCCAACTACACCTAATGGGACTTAAGGCTTGTTGTTGTTGCTGTATATTAGATAGAGAAAGTTAAGTTACATCATGAGTGGACAAGAAGTCCATCCCAAAACAATAAAATAAAGTAAAAATACAAAGGAAAAAGAAAAAATAAAAATTAACAACTAAACAAGGGACCCCCTCTTCAATCCTTTCCCTTCATAGTTCACTGAACTCTTCAAGCTAGCTAACTCCCCTTGACCCTTTTTAGCTTTGTTTATACACCCATCAAGACGCACTGCATTTCCCCCAAGATCACAAAACTTTAAATCCAACTTATCCATGAGATCTTAAACTTCAAGATCCTTCCCTAAGATCTCCTCCACTAGTGTTGGTAAAATACCATCCTTATGCTGCAGCTCATTAACCAAATTGTCATTTTCAAATAAAGAGACCCCCTCCAATCCTTCAAATGGGGATGGGTGTACATAGGATAAGTCCCATAGACGATCACTGGAGTCAAAAACATATCCACATTGTTCCCTAATTTCATCTAATAGTAAACCCTCACCACAATCAAACTCACGTAGACCATCACTTTCATTATCTGAGAAATCCCCCCTTTTCAATACCTCCTTTCCTTTGCTATCCCGTTACAAGAACTGCCTGTCTTTTTCTTAACATTTATGTCTTCCATAATAAATAACTCTTCTTCTAAATTCTTTTTAAAATCTTTGGCACTACGTCACCAGAATGCTCTCTTTTTTCTTCGAATGATTTTTTCATATCCGCACCCATCTGCACAATCTCCCGACCAGTATAAACCTTGGGACCCTTAAATCCCTTTGCCTTAAGGTCTGAGGCATCAGATATCCTACCCAAAACACCATCACCCATGTAAACCTTTGCTGTAGCATCCTTTTCTCCAGAGCACAAACATTGACCAAAACTCCAGAATTGTTTGAAGCAAGACTCTCCTTCATCGCCTCTTTCTCTTTAACCTTTTCAGCACTGTTACCGCTTTCTGATGAATATGGCAATCCCTCTTGGCCAATCTGCTTTGAACCTGAACATTGCAAGATATGATTTGTATCCAGAATCTGCTTGGAAGACAGCTTACCTGCTTTGTCGCTTGTCTGCCTACGTCATAATGCGAGAATTCTGGGTTTGAAATGCAGAAAACTTCTGTTCTTCCTCAACCTGATCTCCAACTTCTATTAATTTCTGCTCAATCTGAGGGGATCCTTCCGTAACAGCTTCAGGCAAGTGCTCTCTTTTTGATCCATCACTCCCAGCCATCTCAGCCAAACAGCCTTTGTCTTTTGAAACTCCATTGGAAGGAACCTCTTCGGTGCTATTTGAGCACTGAACATTTTCTTGAACATTTAAACCAGCTTCTTGGGCCTGGTCCACATTATTCAGACAATGGGCCTGTTTAAAAGAATGATCCATTTGAGACTGGCCCAACTCAGAAGAAAGCTTTTTAGTTTCCAAAGGATGGCCCAATCCGTTCTTATCAAGACTATGGGCCTGTTCAATAACTTGGCCAAACTTGGTGAAAAAAGACACTGCTCCTTTCTCAATTACCTGGCCCAGATTCAAAACAGAAACAAAGCTTCCCGGTCCTATATTCTTCGTCTCATTTTCCCCAGATGCCTGAGGCCTAGAACTGAGTGGACACTCTTCTCTGATTGAACAGCTGAGGTTACTGGCTGATTAACAGCAATTGCTGCTGATTTTGGAAGCTTATCCATGTTCAACTGAACCACACTGCCACACATACAGCACCTATCTTCCTTCCTGGCTGCCATAACTCGACCTCCAGAAGGGGCTTGATGATCACAACTCTCGCCTGCATCTATATTACCTTCCAGCATGGCCTGCCTTCACAATCTGAAGCGTGGCTTACCTTCTGCTCCTATTTCACCCACTTCTTTTCAAATCTCTTTTGCCAGGTAACATAACACATTTGCAAAGCTTTGCCATCCCTCAACTTTCACGCACCAGGAATGAACTCAAAACCCCCTACGATTCCAGCCCAACCCAACTCCATAAACTTTCCTGCCTTCATTCACCTAATCGATAGCCAAAAATTTGTAATACCCTTTCGAAAACTCAGAAATTCCTCTGCATCAGACCAGAAATTGACACTTCGGCAAACCATGAGACAGCGTCTTCCAATAACCTTACCCATCTGTTGCGAATTGCATTCTTCTCGACCACAAGCAGAGAAGAACTCCCCTTTCCCTTGTCCAAATGCAGATCGAAGGATTTTCCTTCGATTTGAATCACTCAGCTTGTCATACCCTAGACCAAGCTTCATTGCATTGAACGCACAATAGCTGAAGAGGGATAGTATCATGAGGGGAAGAGAGAGAGAGAGAGAGAGAGAGAGAGAGAGAGAATCGTTGTAACCCCCCCCCCCCCCTATGGAAGCATCTTCTCGAATCTGAAACTTCTGTCATCTTCTTTTCTTTCTTTTCTTTTTTCAAACTCTTAACCCTAATTCTCATAATCAAGCTAGATCATGCTGGTTCGCAACATTTTTTGTTTTCTTCTTGGACAATAAAAAAAATCTATATTAGATAGACAAAAAGGAAGGTACAAGTGCAGGGACAAGGAATCCACCAAATAAGAACCGAGAAAAGTAAAAAGAAATAAAAAAAAAAAAAAGCACAAGATCACAAAATAAAACTAGACAATATTAACCAGGAAACCCCTTTTCTAACCCTTTCATCATAATTTTCCGAACTCTCCAAATTCTCTTATTCAATTTGACCCTTCATCTTTTGATTTTTGTCACCATCCAAGCACAATTCATTTTCTCCAATATGAGTCAACTTTTATCCAAAAGATCTTGAGCCTCTAAGTCCTTAGGGATCTCCTCCACAGGAGTAGGCAAAATTCCATCCCTACGCTGTAAATTGTTAGCCAACCCATCATGATGAAAAATAGGCACTCCATCCAAACCTTTCAACAGGGAGGATGAACATAAGATAAATCCCCCACTTCATCTCAAGAATTAGAAATATACCCATACTGTTTTCAAATCTCATCCAACAACACCCCCCACAACAGTCAAACTCACTAATATCATGACTTCCTGAATTTGAAAAATCCCCTCTTTTCTTAACCTCCTTTTCTTTTCTTGCCCCATTGCTACGCCCAAACTTCTTTTACAAGATTCTTCTACTTCTAAATTCTCTTTTAGAATCCCTTTTTAAAAACTTTGCCACTGTTGAACTGAATTTTCTCTCCTCTTCAAAGACCTTCCTCATCTCAGCACCCGTACAAGCCACCTTTTGATGAGCATGCACCTTATTTCCCTCAAATCTGTCATAATTAGGAAAAAAAACATCAGCAATCCCACCCAAAGCAGCTTCTGGTTTTTAACTCCTTTCCCCCCACCTTCTAAACCCTCAAACCTTCTTCAAGACTAGTCGCATTTTTAACACCACAATCTAGTTTTGACTCTAAATTGCTAAAATCCTTTGTTTGATCCGAAGCTCATTCATCTTGATTAATAACTTGCATTTCTGGAGATGGGAATGGATTCCATTATTAAAGGGAATAAATCCTCCTTCCCACTGCCCATCTCCTAAATTCTAGATACTGAACTCTGGGCGTTCCCTTTACTGGAATCCGGCAAAGAATTACCTGGATCCCCAATTCCCCAACGAACAGCCTAACTACCACCATGATCCTTCAGTGTGGAGCCCAAAGAATGAGAACCTCCTTTAGACTCCTCATTATATCCCATCCCAGACTTACCAAAACCTTAGGCCTGCTCATATAAATGGCCCATTTAGATTAAAAAAATATGTACCTCTTTTTTCAATAAGATAAGCCAGGTCCAAAACAAGAAATATACCACCTGGCCCACACCTCTCACAACCTCTCCTCTAAACGCAACCCTAGTTGCCTGTGAGAGAAACGCAGCCCCTGTTGGAACCCTAGCTTCCTTCTCATTCGACTCCAGCTGGTTTGTGATGAACTCTTCTCCCCAGGTTCCTTCATCTGAAGTGCACCTCCACGCCTACAGCACCTCTCTTCTTTTCCATCCAACATAGCTTGATTTCCATAAGGATCTTGACAACCGCGACCCTTTTGCTTTTATTGCCTTCAGCACCACCTGACTCCTCGATCTGGTACGTGAAGGGCCGTCTACTGCCACACCTCCAAAATCCTTCAAGAACTCCTTAGCTAACTCATAGAAATCACTCGCAAAGCTTTGCCATCCCTCATTTTTTGTGCCACCAGGAATGAACACTGAAAATCTCTTGCCTTTCCACCCCAACCCTAACACCAAGAAATTTCCCACCTTTGTGCACCTGATTCAACAGCCAATATTGCATGGTACTCTGAAAACCCCTATCTTTTCAACCAAAGACCAAAAACCCATCAGCAAACCATGATGCAGCCTCTTCCAAATACCTGACCCATCTACTAAGAACAACGTTGTTCTTGACCACAAGTAAAGAAGGGATCCCCTGATCTTGTCCAAACACAGATTGAAGGATTTTCCTTTGATCTGCATCATTTGGTACGTCTTAACCCACAACAGGAGGCTCCGTAGCACCATATGCACAAGAGGTGGAGAGGCTTGGTTTCGCAAGAGAGGAATCAGGGGAGAGGGGGAGAGAGGAAGAGAAATACATCCTCAGTCTGCGACATTGTACCCAAGCAGGCTTTGATTTTCAATGCTTGAACTTCATCTTTGGTCAGTGTTTGCAATTACTTTTTATCCCTACTCTTCAGTCACTGTTTATCTCAACTGTTCATCGATACCGCTGAAATTCTCCTACCGCTTTCTCTTGACTTCTCTCCTTTATCAATCCTAAATTAGAAGTCCCTGGTTGGGACTTTTTTAGGTATTTTCATCCTTCCATTCAGTTGTGCGCAGTGCTGTCTGTTTTAGTCCTGTGTTATATGAAATCAATTGTCAAGTATTATCAGAAAATGGCACCCATATCATGATCTTTACTTTTTATTTTTATTTTTATTTTTTGGAACTATATTGAACTGTCCAACCATTTGAATACTACAAGGATGTGTAGTCACGAAGGGTGATGATATAATGGAAGAAGGATTTTTTACAGGACTTTCACTATGGTTACTTTTTTCAGAATATTTAATAGACCTTTGCATCATTTTATAAATTGGTACATACACAAAGGCAGTTGCGTTGATACTAAGTTACTAATTGATGTGTTTTTAGACATTGATACTGTACAGTTGTTTCTTCCTATGTCTGTATAAACACTATTTGCAGATTAACATGCATTATTTAAATTTACTGCAAAAATTTATATACTCATATGAACATGAAGTTAGTTGTATTGATACTAACTGATGTGGTTTGATTGTAGACAGTTGTTTCTTATTATGTATAACACTACTTGTAAATTAACATGCATTTTGCTCATAGCTAACGTTAGTTTGATTTTATAGGTGATCCCATTGGATATTTTTCAGCTCCTTTGCTGCAGATGGCAAGAAACATTCATGACATCTTATATTCTTATGATTATTTAAACGAACTGAGTTGGATAGACTTGTTGACTACAGAATCTATGGTGAATATCATCTTTCATTATTTCTTGTTCTAGTTCTTGTTTTTTCATTTTTTCAATAATTATTATTCAATCTTAGAAGAGTTGACACATATAGTTTTCTTTTGTCTATGTTGACTATTAAAGCAGCATTCTTTAGCAACTGGAATGCTTACTTTGTAAATGTTCCTGCAGAAAATTATTGAAGGAGATCAATCTAAGAAGTTGTGTGGGAAAATAAGATGTGCCATTATCTTGTCACCTAGTTCTGAACTCGAAAACAGTAAGCAGTCTTTTATAGGTGACAGAAAATCTGGATTTATCCATATCAGTCCCACCAGGGAAGGGCCTTGGACTACTGTCAGGCTAAATTATGCTGCACCTGCTGCTTGCTGGCGGTTTGGTAATGATGTTGTTGCCAGTGAAGTAAGCATAGAGGATGGCAACAGATGCATGAATATTAGGTCTTTGGTTTCTGTTTGCAACAAAACAAATTTTATGCTTGATTTATCCCTCAAACCCAAGGCTCCTAGCGAAAATGTGAAGCCAATAAGTGATGTAGGCAAGCTTGAAGGGAGCCAAAGTAATAATGATTTCTTTCAAATGGATGAATTCTTTGAAACTGAAAAGTACAGCCCGACCATGGGCTGGCTTGGTTGCTTGGATCAAACAAACCAAGATTTCTTAGAAGGAAGAAGCTTACATGAGGTGAGTGATTTTTATAAAATCAATTCTTGCATGCCTTTAGCGGCCAGATGCCTAAATCTACTTATGACTCATTGTTTTGCTCTATATTGTTATGCTTATTTGAATTTTGGTGATAATGCATGAGGACCCATACTTTCTAACATGGAAATATTTAGAATTGAATAATTGTAGCATCCACAATTTTTGTATCTTCCCTGTTACACAGCCAACTGGTAGCCCAGAAAAGGAGGGTTTTGGTAGTTGATAACCAAGGTAAAATGCAGAATGCACTTTATGATGAGTCATGAAAATATACAAGTTAGGACATTCCTTGGGTGGAATAGCACCAACCCAGAATGCTGGGATTAAGGGAGTGCTGAGTGGAGCTTTTAAGATGTTGCTTCAGAACCATGGTCTTAAATTTTTATGAAATTGTCTAAATTTCCGTTGAAATTTCTGGTTTCTGTAATCCTCGAATTGAACTGGCAGTCAATTCCATCTTGCATAATTTCCATTCAAATCTCAACAAATCATCCGAAATTTATCGAAATCTAAAAAAATTAGCTAAACTTGTTGAAATTTCCTCGGAATTCAAATGAGAGATTTAGGAGTGAAGTGAAATTCCTCTCTTAATAGATTTTATTTATTTTTATCTAAAGAAAAGATTATTACAAGTGCTTTTTAAATAATATGCAAAAATAAACTTACAATAGCATTTTATTTAACAATTTCTGCTTAAATTATCATTATTTGTATAACAAATAATATTTAAATGAATTATGAATTTCATTTGTATTAACTAAATATGTTTGATGCACATTATCTTACAAATATACACATGCTATATTACAACTTTTCCACCTCAAACACAACCTAGATGTATTTAACTTGTAATATATAAGTCCTAAAACTTACATTATTATGTTTGTTGACCATTTCAAATGTTTCACAAGGAATTCCATGCTTTACTAATGATTTCCATTATTTTTTTCAAATTGAAATTGAAATTTCCATACTTTTGGAGCTTCAAAATTTGAATTGAAATCGAAATTTAAGACCTTGTTCAGAACAGTTTAAACCATTGATAGATTTTAGATTTTCTTCTATGGGAATGGTTTTTTCCGACCCAAATTTTTGGAAGGCCATTACACTGTCCATTGCCTCTTAATCATCTTAATATTGGAACTAATTTCAGAAGTCTTAAAGCTATAATTCATAACCTTCTTGTAATGACGTTTACTTTCCAAAAAAAAAAAAAAGGCAAACAATTTTGAGAGAAATTTCTAATTGGGATTTGATTCTTAAATTTGAAGTTCCAAAAAAGTTTATAGTTAAAATTCTGACAAATTTTGTTGAAATTTCAATATTTCAATAAATTTTGAATGATTTGTGAAATTTCGAATGAAAATTTTATCAAATGAATATCCATTTCAATTTCAAGCATGGTAGAAGTGAAAACTTCGGAGGAAATTTCAACAAGTTTGTGACCATGTGTAGGAGGAACTCAATATCTAGCAACCAAGTAGTTCCAACGTTGTGATGATTAAGTGGAAAGGGGCAAGTTCTTGAGTCACAAGCTTCAACCCATCTGATCATATTCTTTCTAATAAATCCATATATCTACGAATGAAGGACATGCTAGAATCCTTTGCAAAGATGGCTCTCAATCTTTTTCTCAAGATTTCATTGATAGTTCAACAATGGTTAGCACTTGGTACAGGAAGTGTTGGAGGATGAGGATGAGTTTTACATGGCAATCATGGGAAAGGTCATGGCAAAGGTAAGAGTATCAGGTATTTGTGTTGATACTACTGTTCCTACCTTTATCCTTCTCGAGAAAACCTCTGCTCCTATTCTCAATCCATCAATTATTGACGTGGAGAAAAAACCACGAGTTTATGAATGACGAAGAGCAAGCACAAACCTCACTAGTCACTACCACCATGCAGCTGCCTCTTCTACCCATCACTATTTCGCCTCACTGGTTCTTGAGATCCATCCTAGTGTAACTTAGATTTGCCTATTGCTCATTGGAAAAGTACTCAAACATGTACTCAGCAGTCCTTAATTGCTAATCCTTCTTATGCTTGAGTCATTCACCTTTCTAGTCCTATCCATTCTTTCGCCTAGTCTATATCCTTTGTTTCTATCCCTTCCTCACATCTTGTACTGCTCACTAACCCTAGGTGGAAGCATGCAATGGATGCCTTAACCACTCAAGGTACATGGGACTTGCGTAGATAGAATGGGTAGTGCCTGATTCTTACGAGTTGCCTGAAAAATGAGGGGAGAAAGGATGGCAAAACCAATGCGGGTAGGGGTTGTAGACATAGGAAAGAGACCCCAGAAGCAGTCTTTTTAGGCCATATGGATTTTCCATCTAATAAGGAGTTGTTTAGGTGTCATTGGGTCTACACAATCAAATGTCTTGTTGACGGCTCTATCAAAGGAACAAAGGTTCAATTCACTGCCAAGGGGTAGACCCAATTTATGGCATCAATTATTTTGATATCTCTCTTATTGCTCAGTTAAATTCTATTCATGTATTTAATTTTTATTGATCCCTATACCAGGTGGTGAGTAAGTTGCTCGGGGGGATGATGGTAAGCTATGTAGGTTGCATATGGCCCTTGAGGTCTTAAGCAGTTTCCTCAAGCTTGGTTTGACAAATTTAGTTTGGTGGTTTGTGCATTTGACTTTATCAAGTGCTACTCACAAGTCTGATCATTGGTCTTTGCTCCGAAAAAATGGAGATATGTGTGGTACTTATAGTAGTGTATGTTGATCATATCATCATAACTGGCAATGGCTAGAATGGGAGTGCAAATGTCTGGCAAAGGCTTTGAGAAAAAAATTCAAACCAAGGACTTGGGTGCTTTGCTTTTTACTTTCTTGTGGTCCGCCCTGTTTAATTTGGTCAAGTGATTCCTCTAAGGATATTGTAACTTTAGTTCTTTGGTGACAGCAAGCTCTTGAAGTTCTAGATCTTTGAAGTTGTGAAATGTTGTTCTGTGCTACTGTGGGCTGCCTGATTCTGCATTGTTGTTGTGTCGTTCACTCCTGATGCTTCAACTGGTTAAATCCTCTAACTACTTGTTGAGGTCTTTAGGCAGTACATGTGTAGATCTAAGTGCTACATTCTCCTATGTGTCCAGACTAAGGAATTTAAAGATTGGGTGAAAGAGAATGGCATACTGCTTTTGTGGTTATGAAATAGAATGGTGGCCTGAACTGCTGGGAATGTGATGTTTCATAGAACAGCTAAGGTTGTATGGGATGATTTTCATGAAGGCTTCTCACATCATAAAAATCAAACTTGTGGTGTTAACCTATATGAGAGGTTTTTCAAATATGACCACGAAGGTAGGTCAATGAGTTTTTAAAGCTTGATATATATTGTTGGCCACGACCTAACATTTGAAGTTTTTAGGTAAACTGGTAATCTTACATGGTGTCAGAGCTATGGTTTCCAGGAGATCCTGAGTTCTAGTTCTATTTACATTTATTGTGTGGTGGTTAGAAATTATCTTATTCATTTTAGTGGATGTTATTTATCATTTGTCTAGCTGTCCACATATGGGGAATGTTAAAGCTTGATATACATTTAGGTAAAGTGGTAATCTAACATGAGTACATACTACTTTGAAGAATAGTAGGATGAAGTCAATATTTATCAACTAGTTAGTTCAAATATTAAGATGATTAAGAGGCAATGGACAGTGTAATTTCCATCAGCCTTTAGAATCGAAATCAAAATTTATATGACATAAAAATTTCCATTGAAATTTTTGTAGCCTCAAAATTTTAGTCTAAATCAAAATTTAAGACCTTGAGACCTACATACCCTTTAGAGTGTTGTAATACTCATTGATGGCACTACCTTCATGGTCATAATTGAAATTTCTCATACTCATACAAGGCAAAAAAAAAAAAAAGAGTTTGAACATCATCCCATACAACCTTGGTGGTTCTGTGAAGCATCATGTTTGCAGCAATTTGTGACTCTTTCATCCAACCACAGTAGCATTATTTCTGTTGAAATCCCGAGTATCCTCGGGTATATTGAGTAAATTAGGAAAGTAGTAAATGTAGAAGATTGTATATTATTCTGTAGGGAGATTATTTACTTATTTAGAATCCTTGATTGTATTATATATTGTAAGATTGGGATGTACAAAATATTCAATCGAAGAAGTATAGAAATTCCATTCTGTTTTCATGGTATCAGAGTTAGGGTTTCTAAACCTTAGTTAGCAATAGCCGACAGCGCCGTCAACAGCAGAGGTTCATGCTCCTCTGAAACTCTCGATGGTGACTCTGACACCACCTCCATTGTGGGGTCTCTCGGATTGGGTCCAATGGCGGCATCGCAGCAACTCGGAGAACTCCAATCACAGCTGGCGAACAAGATTTGCGTCGATTGTTCGCAGAAGAACCCGCAATGGGTGTCAGTATCGTACGACGTCTTCATGTGTCTCGAGTGCTCTGGCAAGCACTGCGGCCTCGTTGCTCACAACCAAGGTCTTAAATTTCAATTTCGACTCAAATTTAGAAGCTCCAAAAGTACGGAAATTTCGATTTCGATTTGAAAAAATAACGGAAACTAGTAGTAAAGCATGAAATTATTTGTGAAACTTTAGAAATGGTTAACAAACATAATAATATAAGTTTTAAGACTAATATATTACAAATTAAATGCATCTATGTTTTGTATGAAGTGGAAAAGTCATAAAATAGTATGTGTATCAAACATGCTTGTAAGATAATGTACAATAAACATATTCAGTTAATGCAAATGAAATTCATAAATCATTTAAAAATTATTTATTATACAAATATTGTAATTTAGACATGAATGGTTAAATAAAATATTACTATAAGTTTATTTTTTCATATAATTTCAAAAGCACTTGTGATAACCTTTTGTTTCAATAAAATAAATTAAAAGAGAAATTTCACTTCACTCTTGAATCTCTCGTTTGAATTTCAACAAAATTTCATTGCATAGTTAAAATTTCGACAAATTTCGCTAAAATTTTGAGGTTTCAATAAATTTCGGATGATACGTTGAGATTTCGACGGAAATTATGCAAGATGGAAATCAATTGCCATTTCGATTCCGAGGGTGGCGAAAATTGGAAATTTCGACGGAAATTTCGACAATTTTGTGGAAATTTAAGACCATGAGTCACAACAACTTCGTCTAATCGTTGACAATGGACTCCTGGTCGGAGATCCATCTCAAGAAGATGGGCACGAACAGCAAAGCCGAAGCGGCGAGAGCTCGAAAGAGCGCCACCGAGACCGACCACAAGGACCGCAAGGCTCGCAAGAAGGCAGAGCAGTACTAGCACGACGCTGAGGGCACCAAGTCTCGTACGGCCAAGAAGCGCAACTAGGATGTCGAGAAGCGTGCCGAGGCCGCTGCACGCAAGGCCAAGGCTTGCTGCCTGGCCAAGCAAGAAGAGAAAAGCCTCAAGAAGTCGCTGAAGAAGCCAGATAAGAAGGCCCGTCGCATCTCCATCCCCGTTCCCAAAGTCATCGAGGCAAAGCCTTTTATTGATTGGAAAATGTTGAGGCAGGGCTTACGTAGTTCGGCCGACTAGACCTCGTTTAGTTATTGTACGGCTTCGTCTTCCACAAACACTTTTTTGGGTTCTTTAGCCCAAAGAGGTAATTTTTTGCAAGCCTTGAATATAACCTCTAAATCCAAAACTCCTTGGATTATTGATTCTGGTGCTTCTAACCATATCACCGATGCCTATCATCTTTTCTCATTATATTCACCCTGTGCTGGAAATTTCAAAGTTAAAATTGCAGATGGATCACTCTCGTCTGTCACAAGCAAAGGGAATATCCGACTCTCTTAACTCCATCATACTAGAGTTCGTTCTTCATGTTCCTAATTTATCCTGCAACTTACTATCCATTAGCTAGTTAACTAAAAACTCCAATTGTTCTGCTAAATTTCTTCCATCTCATTGTGTTTTTCAAGACCTATCATTGGGGAAGACGATTAACAGTGCTAAGGAATGTGAGGGACTCTACTACTTTGAGGAGGCAAATGTGAGTGAATAATGTAAAACAGCTATTTGTGATTCTGCATCTACTTCTAGGGATAGTGAAATTTTGTTATGGCATTCTAGTATGGGTCATGCAAATTTTCAATATCTAAGGTGTTTATTTCCTTCCATTTTTTTCAAATAAAACGTCTTTTGAACTTCAATGTGAGATTTGTGAACTTGCAAAACACCAACGTAATCATTCCCAAAATCCACAAACAAACCATCCAGACCCTTTACTATGATTCACAGTGATTTATGGGGGCCCTCACGCTCTCTTAATTGCACTCACACAAGATGGTTTGTTACTTTTATTGATGATCATACTCGTATTTGTTTGGTTACTTGTTGAAAGATAAAACTGAAGTTCGTTCTATTTTTGCCAGTTTTTACTCCATGATTCAAACACAATTCCAAACTCACATTCAAATTTTACTTACTGATAATGGTACGGAATATTTCAATGATATCTTGGGACATTATCTTCAAGAAAATGGAATTGTTCATCAAAGTTCTTGTGTGGATACCCCTCAACAAAATATGGTTGCTGAACGTAAAAATAGGCATATTCTTGAAGTAGCTCGGGCATTGATGTTCACTACAAATATGAAAAAATATTTTTGGGGCGATGCCATTTTAACAGCTACACATCTCATTAATTGAATGCTAGTTGAGTTCTTTCTTTTGCGACTCCTCTCTAGAAACTCCAGGAATGGTTTCCCAACACTCGGCTCCACTCCAATCTCTCTCTGAAAATCTTTGGATGTACTGCTTTTGTTTATGTTCATGCTCACATTCAGGATCAATTGGAACCTCATGCTATTAAGTGCATTTTCATTGGTTACTCTCCTACTCAGAAAGGCTACAAATGTTATGATCCTGTCACAAAAAAATTGTTTGTTAGCGTTGATGTCACGTTCTTTGAAACCACTCCTTACTTCCCAAAGCCCTCTCTTCAGGGAGAGAAATGGAGTGAAGATTGGTTCTTTGATTTCTCTGTTGATGAATCCGTGTCATACACTAAGTCTACCATTGCATCATTTCCTGAGTCTACCATTGCATCATTTCCTGACCTGCCATGTACAAAAGATCACTTAACCTCAGGGGGAGACGCAGAAAAGAAAAACAAGACAGAAATACTTGTTTACTCAAGAAAGCCAAACACAAAGAACAGGGAGAATCTCATACCTGAGGCCCCAAAAGAGTTGGAACCAGTGATAGCTCCAAGCAACCATGATTCTACGCCCAATCCCGATCAGGTAATAGATGGTCATGAGCTCCCTTCTAATAAGCCTGTACTTGATGTCATCAATTTACCCATTGCAGTCAGAAAACAAACCAGATCATGTACTCAATATCCCAAGTCAAAATACATGTCTTACAAAAGCCTGTCTACAGAATATCGTGCTTTTACTTCTAACCTTGATAGTATAAAAATTCCAAAGAATATCCAGGAAGCCTTGGAGATTCCTAAATGGAGGGAAGCTTCAGGGAGGAAATGTGGGCTCTGTAAAAGAATGGAACTTGGGGACGTTATGAATTTTCCGAGAGGGAAGAAGCTAGTTGGTTGTAAATGGGTCTTCACAGTGAAATATAGAGCTGATGGGACAGTTGAACGTTATAAATCCAGACTCGTTGCAAAAGGGTTTACACAGACTTATGGCATTGACTACACGAAGACATTTGCACCAATGGAAAAATTGAACACAGTTTAGGTATTCCTCTCCTTGGCAGCTAACTTAGATTGACCACTACAGCAACTCGACATTAAGAATGCATTTCTAAATGGCGAGCTAGAAGAAGAAGTCTACATGACTATACCACCAGGTTTCAGTAAGAAAGGTGATGAAAACAGAGTATGCAAACTCAAGAAGTCCTTGTATGGACTCAAAACAATCTCCTAGAGCATGGTTCGACAGGTTTGCAAAAGTGATTAAAAATCAGGGATATCGACAAGGGCAATCAGATCACACTATGTTCTTCCAATAGTCTGAAAGTGGTAAGAAAACAATTCTGATAGTATATGTTGATGATATAATCCCAACTGGAGATGATACAGTGGAGATGGAAAAATTAAAGAAAGTCCTAGTTGTTGAGTTTGAAGTTAAAGATTTGGGACAAATGCAGTACTTCTTGGGAATGGAAGTTGCTAGATCAAAAAAGGGTATCGGTGTCTCTCAATGAAAGTATATCCTTGATCTCCTAACCGAAACTAGCATGCTTGGATGCAAAGCTAGTGAAACTCCGATTGAAGCTGTAAAGAGGGTAGAAGAATGTGGAATACCAGTTGAAAAAGAAAGGTATTAGAGATTGGTTGGTAAACTAATTTACCTATCGCATACCAGACCCGACATTGCATTTGCAGTAAGTGTGATAAGCCAACACATGCATTCACTGAAAAAAACTCACCTAGATGCTGTGTATAAGATCCTCAAGTACCACAAGGGTTCTCTGGGTAAAGGACTTTTCTTCAAAAAAAGTGAAACCAAGGAAGTAGAAATCTTCACAGATGCAGATTGGGCAAGATCAGCGTAAGACAGAAGGTCTACCATTGGATATTGCACCTTTGTATGGGGAAATTTGGTAACTTGGAGGAGCAAAAAACAGAATGTAGTGGCCCGAAGCAGCACTGAAGCCATATTCAGAGCAGTTGCACAAGGAATATGTGAAGGAATGCGATTACGAAAACTCTTGGAAGAGTAACAAATTCCGGTGAAATTCCCTATAAAACTCTATTGTGACAACAATGCAGCCATCAGTATCTCTCTCAAACCAGTTCAACATGACAGGACTAAACATATGGAAGTGGACCGACATTTTATCGAAGAGAAGGTTGAAGAAGGAACCATCTGTATGACTTATGTACCTACCAAGGAACGAATTGCAGACATCTTTACTAAAGGGTTAACACGACAGGACTTTGATGATTTCATTGGCAAGTTGGATATGATTAATATCTATGATCCAACTTGAGGGGGAGTGTTGAAATCCCGAGTATCCTTGGGTATATTGAGTAAATTAGGAAAGTAGTAAATGTAGAAGATTGTATATTATTATGTAGGGAGATTATTTACTTATTTAGAATCCTTGATTGTATTATATATTGTAAGATTGGGATGTACAAAATATTCAATCGAAGAAATACAGAGATTCCATTCTGTTTTCAATTTCATTTTCTTTCATCCAATCTTCATAATCCTTGGAACCTGGTGACAAATGAGAATGCAGTAGATATTTGGACTTCCCTTTTTCCATAAGTATACTCACACACTGCCTGAGACCACAACAAGTAGTTGGAGGATCCACGCAATTTTGGTGGCTTTAATCTGTACATGTATGAGCCAAAGCTCTCACTGCAGAAGAGATCAAAACCAACCACTCAATACATTACTGTTAAATCAGCACATATGAAATGAACAACACAGGTCAAAAAAGCAAAATTAGACAGCACACAAAAGCATAGATCCCCCATCCAATATTCAAATGTCCAGAATTTCAATGGGAAACTACAACCACAGACATAAAGTTACAGTTTCCTTGGAGGAATCTCCAACATCAGTAGTCTCTCAATCATTCGGTCAAATTTGGCTTTGACCACACAAAATACAATAGATCACACATTAACCACACAGAGCAGGGCAGACCATGACGAAGCACTGCTGACACTTAAACAGCATGCTGCAGGCACTCAATTACCAACCTAGCAGTAACCATGGTCTTAAATTTCCACTAAATGATTGAAATTTCCATCAAAATTTACGCTTTCCGTTGCCCTCGAAATTGAAATGGCTGTTGATTTCCGTCTTGCATAATTTCCGACTAAATAAAAAAATTACAGGGCATATAAAAATTATAATTTCTAAATTTCTTAAATTTGAGTTGCGAGCTTTTTCTTTTCTCACATCCCTTTGATTCGTTGAAGGGAAAAATAATATAAATTAATGAAAAATTCCTTCAATGAAGTTTATCAAAATCTTGAAATTTTAGCAAAACATGTCAAAATTTTAACCATAGAATGAAATTTATTTAGAATTAAAATGTGAGATTTAGACACAAAGTGAAATTTCTCTTTTACATCTTTTTTTTTTTTTTTTTAATTATTGAAACGAAAGATTATCACAAAGGCTTTTAAATTACATTACAAATTAAACTTTCAACAGCATTTTATTTAGCCATTAATGTCTAAATTATCTTTATTTGTATAATAAATAATATTTAATTTATTTATGAATTTCATTTATGTTAACCTAATATATTACAGCTATAGCACCTCATACACAACATATATGTATTTAAGTTATCATATATTATTCCTAAAACTTACATAATCATGTTTATTAAGCATTTCTAAAGTTCCATAAAAGAATTCCATGCTTTACTACTAATTTCCGCCATTTTTTGTCAATTTGAAATTGAAATTGACATCAAAATTGAAATTTCAAAAGTCCAAATCAAAATTTAAGACCTTGGCTTCAGCTATAAGCATATGCAGCATGAAAACAGTGACACGACATCATAAGTCTCACCACTCAACCAGCAATGAAGAGGAAACTTCTAAACAGCGACAGCAGTCCACCAGAAACAGTAGAGTGCTGTCCTTGCATGGACAAACTACCAGAAGTCACACAATACCCACAATAGTGGCTCACTGCTGAGAGGGGAAGGACAAGAAACCATAATCGACTCCCAAACCAGGTTAAAAAACTCTGCTTTTAAGGTGGACAAGGGAGAGAAAAGAGAAGGGCTGAAACTACTTCAGATTAATCAGGTTCAGAGAAACTGCTCTGGTACCATGTTGTAAATCTGAAAGAAATTTAAGATTCAATGAAGAAAATACAAATGTTCAAGGTTAGTGATCTAGAAAAGAAGAAGAAAAAAAATAAAAGAAGAAAAAGAAAGCTCAATCATTATTTCTTCTGGAGCTTACGATTGGCTCCAGGTCTGCCCTCTTATATATTAATAATAAAAAGCACAAAGACAAATACCCCAACTTACACCACCTAATCACCAAAATAACATATTCTGTTCTAACATGATTATTTCTATAATTTTAGCATAATTGTCATGTTCCACTACTTCCTTGTCTTTCAGCTATAACTCGTTTCTGATTCTTGTGTTCGTACAGGTGATATCTGGAGTTGAGTTGCCATCGGGATGGCAATGGACCGGTGATTGGACATTGGATAGGAGATCTGTTAATACTGCTGATGGTTGGGTTTATGCTCCGGACATTGATAGTCTAAAATGGCCTGAATCATATAATCCATTAAAGTTTGTGAATTATGCAAGGCAACGGAGATGGGTCAGGACTAGGAAAAGGAGTTTGGATGATGTAACACAGCAGATACCTATTGGACAATTGAATCCTGGAGAAACTATTCCGCTTCCACTTTCTGGCTTGACACAATCTGGATTATTTATTTTGCAACTAAGACCTTCAAATCTTGATAATGAGTATTCTTGGAGTTCAATGGTAGATACACTTCGTCATTCAGAAGATTCTCATGAACCTGATTATTATCCTGAAATTTGTGTTTCAACCCTCACCGAGTCTGACAGACTCTTGCATTGCACTCGGATAAGTGGAACCTCTTCAGATCACTCCCGTGGATTGTGGTTTGGTTTGAGTATACAGGCAACAGAGATTGCAAAAGATATTCATTCCAATCCTGTTCAAGATTGGAATCTTCTGGTCAAACCCCCACTATCAGTCACCAATTTTCTACCTATGGCAGCTGAAATTTCTGTTCTTGAGATGCAAGCTGGGGGTAATTCTGCTGCCTGCTCTAGAGCCGTACTTTTTCCTGGAAAAACTCTGAAGGTTCATGATGCTGACATCAGAAATCCTATGTTTCTTTCACTGCTTCCACAAGGAGGATGGCTGCCGATACCTGTAAGTTTGATGCATATGCCTCTGCTGCTTCCTCCTTCTGCAGCTGAGTTTTCTTGCCATAACAAGTTTGTCACAGCTGAGCTTAATTTTTTTTGGGTCTTCAACAGGAAGCTGTTCTCATATCACATCCAAAAAGAGTTCCATCAAAAACAATAAGTCTAAGAAGTTCAATTTCTGGAAGGTTCAATAATTTTATGCATGTGTCTTTTAAAATCTCTCTTCCAAATCCATGGTACATGAAAGTGCATTTCTTTGTAGTTCATAAAGCTTCAATTTATTTGGCATGTGCAGGATTGTTCAAATCATGCTTGAGCAGAACTATGACAAAGAGCAACCGCTGTTGGCTAAGATCATTAGAGCCTATGCTCCTTGTTGGTTTTCTATTGCTAGATGCCCATCACTTACTTATAGGCTTCTAGACATGACATCCAGAAAAAACACACACATCCCATTTCTTTCAAAAAAGAACAATGAGTTAATTCTTGAAGAAGTAACTGAGGAGGAAATATATCATGGTTACACAATTTCTTCTGCATTGAACTTTAAATTGATGGGGCTCTCGGTGTCTATTAATCAATCTGGCAAGGGGCAATTCGGACCTGTTAAAGACCTTTCTCCACTTGGTGACATGGTAGCTGTTGTCTTAATTGGATATCATCTCATTATATCTCATAATTAACTGAAACTTGTGCTGAGAACCTTTTTTTTCCCTTAGGATGGGTCCTTAGATCTTAATGCCTATGATGCTGATGGCAATTGCATGAGGCTCTTTATATCTTCAAAACCAAGCCCTTATCAGTCTGTGCCTACAAAGGTAGTTTCCAAAACTGAAGCATTGAAAAAATCCTACTGATTGAAGTTGCATTTCAGCTCATAATACACTTTTCCAGGTAATTTCTGTCCGACCATTCATGACTTTTACTAATAGACTTGGGAAAGACCTTTTTATTAAGTTAAGCAGTGAAGATGAACCAAAGGTTCTGCGTGCATATGATTCAAGAGTCTCCTTTGTATATCGTGAAACAGCTGGACCTGATAAACTCCAGGTTAGTGGACAGCATACTGTTTCATTTATTGTTAATCATTCAACCTTGTTACATCAATTGTCTCTCTAGTAATTGACCTATTAACCTGTATGTAATTGCTATCTGTGCATATATATCAAATTCTAAGATTATTGATAGGGCTGCAAATGGTTCAAGTTGGGGGTTAGGGCAGAACCAGAGCTATTTCTATTGCTTTAAAAAATGAGGTACCATAATTGAACCAAACCTGCTGGCTGCTTTGGTTCAGTTTTGTTTGCCATTCTTTTCTTATAGAAGAAAGAGAAGAAATTTTACTGAAGAGGAGAGAAACATCAAAACAGTACTGCCAGCCAATCACGCTGATGATTTATATTAAAAAATTAAAAAAAAAATTAAAAATTTTTTTTAAAAAAAATCCCCTTTAAAAAAACCCGCTGCAAAATGCACAAGAATGCCGCATAGTGAATCCTATCTTAGAGCATAGAGCAAGACATCTTCTTCCCTGAGAAAATGCAAGCATTTCCTTCAAGCCAAACACCCCACAAGACAGTGAAAACCCCACACCTCCACAATGCAGAACCATTGGTTCACCATTCTTAATAATGGAAAACAGAAAATATGCAATTCATTCTCAATTCATGCGCTTTTCTATAGTTCTCAGCTACGAAAAGCTCATTTGACAGTAGAAGGAAGAATCTGAGCACGAAGAAAAATGTAAATATGGAGGCTTTATTATGTACATGATTCCACCAAAAGAGAATAAAAAAAAGGGGGGGGGGGGGACAGAGAGAGAATGGCATGACCTTCACGCAACAATCAAACAAGAAAATAAGGTAAATTACCAAGTGAAAAAATAACACAAAAATACATGGCTACACCATGAATAAAGTAGATAGAAAAGAGGAAAATACAAAACAAGTGTTGAGATTTTGATTAAAATGAATGACCTCACTTGAAGATAGGTCGCTTCCCTCTATTTATAATTCAAAAAAATACATTCTAATGACAATAATACCCTTACTAACATTCATTAATTAACATACTAACACACTTAATAATAATACTAAAAGACATAAATAACCTCTTAACACTTCCCCTCAAGCTAGAGCACAAATTTCATATGCCTCTAGCTTGTTACAAATAAATTTAACACGGAACACCCCCCAAAGTTTCAATATGTTTTGTCTACTCATGAAAGACCATGTTGGAGGCAATATGAAGAGCGGCTTGATTATCACACATCAACTTCATACGCTAAGAATGTGAAAAACCCAATTCTTCCAACATATTCTTTAACTAGACAAGTTCATAAGTAGTGTGATACATAGTTCTATATTCTGATTTAGCACTTGACCTAGCCACCACAGTTTGTTTCTTACTCTTCCAAGAAACCAAATTACCACCAACCAAGATACTGTACCCGGTTGTGGATCTCCGGTTGAAAGGTGGCCCAACCCAACCTGCATCTGTATATCCATGAATATAAGTGTGACCCCGATCACAATATAAACGACCTCTCTTTGTGCATCTTTGAGATATCTCAAGATGTAAATTACTGTGTGCCAATTACTTGTCCTCCGAAAATATAGAAATTGACTCACAACACTTGTTGAAAAAGATATATCCGGCCAAGTGACTATAAGATAATTCAAGTTTCCAATAAGTCTCAAGTATTGTCTATGTTTAGGCAAAAAATCACCTATATACGACACTAACTTGCTGTTAGGATCCATGGGTGTATCAACCAGTTTGGATCTTAACAATCCATTTTCATCCAATAGATCAAGAACGTACTTCCTCTATGAAAAAATTGTCCCATACGAGATCTAGATACTTCTATACTCGAGAAGTATTTCAACGGTCCCAAATCTTTGGTTTGAAACTTAGTCTTTAGAAAAAGTTTGAGACTCTGAATACCTTTATCATCACAACCTGTGATAATAATATCATCCACGTAAATAGAAAGAAGAATCCTACAATGAAGTATGACGATAAAGTACATAATGATCCACTGCACACCATCAAAGGACCAAAATCAAGTACTACAACACTGAAATGACCAAACCATGCTTTAGGAGACTATTTAAGTCATATAGTGTCCTCTTTAGCCGACACACTAAGCCTATCTCCCCTTGAGCAACAAACCCAAGTGGCTGCTCTATATAAACCACCTTCTCAAGATCACCATACAAGATGGCATTCTTCAATACTTTAATATTGAATAATGTACTATTTTAATATTCTGCAATACTTTCTAGAATATATAATAATATATGTAATTAATTAATTATACTCCACAATCATCTGTTTTTAGTTGTTGCTACATTAGGATAGCCATTTATCCATTGTGAAGTATAATTAATTAATTACATATATTAATATATATTCTAGAAAGTATTGCAGAATATTAAAATAGTTCATTATTCAATAGAACCAATACTTACTTGATTAATAGCCCAAATTTGAGTATATATATCGGGTACCAACTTGGTTATCACTTTTTCAACCCCATCCATGACTTCTCTAACAACTTAAAGAGAGGGTGGAGCACCATAAAGAAAGAACGGGGCCTTATTCAGGGGGGATGACAGACAAATAAAGGGATCAGGGGGCTTTATGATCGGAGAAAGGGAAGCAGCGTGAACTCTGATTCGATCCGGGTATTCAATCCCACCGCTGAGATGCTCAGTTGACTCCTTAACCTTGATAGGAAGATGGCTTATTCCATAATTCGTGCATAAGGGTAAGGAACTTTGGATGAACTAATGCGAATGGGTGTAAGCCTCGCTGCTCGGAAACACCCAGTGCTGACCACACTGAGAGACACGAAAGCGCAAGTAACGCCAGTTTTAATATTCTGCAATACTTTCTAGAATATATAATAATAAATGTAATTAATTAATTATACTTCACAATCATCTGTTTTTAGTTGTTGCTACATCAGGATAGGCATTTATCCATTGTGAAGTATAATTAATTAATTACATATATTAATATATATTCTAGAAAGTATTGCAGAATATTAAAATAGTTCATTATTCAATAGAACCAATGCTTACTTGATTAACAGCCCAAATTTGAGTATATATATCGGGTACCAACTAGTGGAGCTGCTGCAGGGATCGTGGCGACTCGCAGAGTTGCTGGGCTAGCCTGCGATTGCCGAACAAGCTTCTAGCATTCAACTGCTTGAGGGGGGGAGATCTTAGCCTCCAAACTCAAAGAAATTGGAGAAATGGAGGAGGGAGAGTGTTGGCTGACTGCAAACAAAGGTTCCTTCTTATTCTTTAGCTTCAAACAACAAATCAAAGGTAAGATTTCTTGATTTCAGTATTTGGAATGGTAGATCTGCCTAGGACAAGTGGTTGAGAGAGGGAGAAATCTGGGAATCGTGAGAAATTTGAAGGAGAAAATCCGAATGGAAGTGTCTGCTATCGTAATGGCCACTACGGCCGTGAATTCCCCCCCCCCCCCCCCTTTCGGCAATATCGATTTGTAACTATTTTGGTGTCCCAATTTTCCGTTACGTAACAGCCTTTACTCTATGTAACAGCTGTTACTTAAAACCATGCAACCAACCACAGACTTCTCAGGAGGAAGAGATATTAAGTCCCAAGTGTCATTGTCCTGTTAAGCATTCATCTCTTCAACCATAGCATTCCTCCACTTAGAGTAAGCTAAGGCTTCCAAAACAAGTTTAGGAAGGGTAATAAATGATTGAGCAGTAAAAAAACAATAATAGGAGGGTGATAAGAAGTCATAACAAACATAGTTAAAAATGGAATGTTGGGTACATTTGCGCTTACCTTTTCGAACAGCAATGGGAGGATCAACGTCATGGGAAATAAGATCTTCAAATTAGGAAACAAAAGGCGTGGTAGTAGAAACTAGAGGGGACTATCATCCTTGGAGCCACCATCTTGAATACACCTACAAATTAAGATGAGATGAGAAGGACTTAAACTACATGGAGACTCAGATGGTTGGTTGGGCAAGGACAGCAAAGTAGAATTTGGAAGATTAGGCAGAGGAAGAGACTCATTGAGCTCAGAAGCACTTAGGGACTGGGCGTAGTAAGGTGTAAACTCAAATAAGGTAACATCTGTAGAAACAAAGAAGCGATGTAGCACATAACTATAACAACGATACCCTTTCTGAGTATATGAGTAACCTAGAAAGAGACATTTTATAGCACAAGGATCCAACTTATCCACCCGAGGAGTTAGTTGATGAACAAAGGGCACAAACCCGAATATACGAAGAGGGAGAGAGAATAAAGGTGAATTGGGAAAGAGAATGAAGTAGGGAATTTTACCACTAAGAACAAAAGATGGCATCCTGTTGATACCATAGCAAGCAGTAAGTAAAGCATCACTCCATAACACTTCAGGTACATGTAGTTGATAAAGTAAGGTGCAAGTGATTTCAAGGATATGTCTATTTTACCTCTTTGCAAACCCGTTTGTTGAGGAGTGTGGGCACAGGATGGTTGATGGACAATACCAAACTGAGTCATATAAAAAGTGAATTGTGAACTGAAATACTCTTTACCATTACCACTTTGAAGTGTTTGAACTGGCAAACCAAATTGAGTCTTTATTTTGGGAAAAAGAGGCACAAAATATATGAAATAACTCGAAACAATATTTTATTAAACATAGTCGAGTCATTCTTGAATAATCATCCACAAAGGTTGCAAAGTACTAGAAACCCTACTTGAACGCAACTCTACTAGGACCCCAAACATCAAGATGGACTAACATGAAAGGGCTTGCAGCCTGTTTATTGACTTAGGAAGCGAAAGGGACATGATGGTGCTTTCCCTACTAACAAGACTCACAATCAAGACTAGACTTAGAACTCAATTAAGGAACAAGACGTTTCAACTTCTTTAGTGAAGAATGACCAAGACAACAATGAATTTGGAGAGGCATGGTAGTAGCAATGCAAGCTGTAGAAGGAGAGATAGCGGCTCAAAGCAGCTTCACACCCTCCACCAATCGTCTTTCTCCTCTTCAAATCCTAAATAACTACAGAATCAGGGAAGAATGTTACTGTACAATTCATGGATTTAGTAATCTTGCTAACGGGCATAAGAGTGAAAGGAAAATTTGGTATATACTAAACCGAAGGAATAGAAATAGAAGAAGTGGGATTTACAGTTCCAACTCCCTTGACTGTAGTGGTGGATCCATCAACAAGAGTAACACGAGGTAAATTTGATGTGTAAGGAAGAAATTAGGTATACCTATGATATAATCAGTGGCAGAAGAGTCTACGACCCAAGGACTAGGACGAGAAGTACTGGATGACAGGCATGCTGTGGGATTACTTGTTTGGGCAATAGATGCAATTGGAAGAGAAGCTTGTCGTTATGCTTGACACTACTGGAACTTGGAATACTCTTCCTTTGGCATGGATAAAGTACGTTGCCCCCTATTCGGCCCCAAAGGTGTGGAGTCAATGGTGGTTGCATTGGCTGCCCCCAAAGTTGTGAAATCGGTGGTGGCTGCAGTGGCAACACTTGAAGGTCTACTGTGGAGATCCCAACATTGCTCAATAGTATGATTTCTTCATCCACAATGAGTGCACATTCGAGGAGTTCCTCTACCTCCTCCATCTCTACTACCACAACCACTCGAACCACCTCAATAACTTCTGCAGTTGTTTAGTAGAGAGCTAGAATCATCCGGTGTAGCAAAGGTTGTCCTATCGGAGCTAGATGCAAGAGCAGCAGAATTTTTGCTTAAGGAATCATGAAGGACACGAAAATAAACATGGGCAAATGCTGGAACTACTAAGCATTTGGGACTGAACTACCTCAAACTTGGGTCTCAAGCCTGTGAGAACCCAAAGAACTGTCCTCTGCTCCCTTTGCTTCGGTCTCAAGCCTGCTAGAACCCAAAGAACTGTCCTCTGCTCCCTTTGCTTCTGCATCTCACAAATGTCAGTGGTTATAAACTTATAGGTTGCACTATGTTAAGCTTCTTATGAATACACTTCACCTCTCCAAAATAATCTACAATGCTCCTATCTCCTTGTAGTAACTAAAAGTACTCCTACGATAAATCATA
Organism: Malania oleifera; assembly: GCF_029873635.1. Lineage (NCBI taxonomy): Eukaryota > Viridiplantae > Streptophyta > Magnoliopsida > Santalales > Ximeniaceae > Malania > Malania oleifera. The sequence continues at coordinate 4,622,488 of NC_080425.1, read as the reverse complement.
CATGCGTATAATTTTACTAAGGTATAGAAGTTTGGCATAATCCCAAATCTCCACAATCACGCAGTCTGTGGCTCCATCGAATTCCATAGCAAGGAAACAATCAAGGCATCTTCTTGAATCCACAGTTACTTTCTCTACTCACCAAAAGGATCAAATTGGGGCAAGTGGTCAGAATTTCCTAAATCCTGCTAAACAAACCCCAACAGCTTTAGACCATTGAACAAAATTCCTTCCATCCAACTTTTGAGTCGTTGTCTGCGGCAGCGATGAAGGAAACATATTTTTGGGATTCATAGACTCCATCCCAACACTCACAAACTTGCAGCCACGCCAATGTCAAACAAGAAGAAAAATCAAAACTAAGCGGGACAATCACAAGCTATGTGAAGCACCAACACAACCATAGACGAGGTGAACTTCTTACCAACTGATATTGCGCTGCCACAGCCTCACAATTTAACTTACAAAGACTGTCACCGAACAAAAAATAACGAATTACCATGAGTGCATGGTTGAAAAAGGTTGGATCTTTGAGCAAAAAACATGCTGAACAACTTGATAATATTGTCTAGAGAAGGAAGAAAAACATGGTTGAGGAAAGAAAAAAAAAAAATAGGTGGCCAAAAATTCTCTCACGCTCCGGCGTGTGGGACCAACTTTCTATCAATGGGGTTTTGTGGGGGTAGGCTTTGGAGGGTTTTATTTTTTGCTATATGGTTGGTTTTGTGAAATAATGAAGGGTGGAGGTGGATCTGAGAAGGTTAGCGATGGGAATACGTTTTCCGACGATATCTGAGTATGATGGTATTTTGGTTGCATCATGCTCTGATACCATGTTGAGATTTTGATTAAAATGAATTACCTCACTTTAAGATACGTCTCTCCCTCTATTTATAATACAAATGAAATACACTCGAGATGTATAATACAAATGTAAAGTGGTGCATTTTGTCTATGTGTATTATTATTATTATTTTATTTTAGATGGTATAGTTCAAGTTCATTGATTTGAATCTGAACTGAATTGGACCATCCTTGAACCAAACTAAAAAGCATTGAAAGACTCAACCAATAAAGAATATTTTTGTTCAGCTCCCAAGTTAAAATGGAACAGCATGCACCCCTTTGTATTGGTGTCTATTTTCTATGTGCTATAATAACTTTTGGAATAGGTGCTAACTAGATTCACAAATATATAGAACATGATCTTATCTCATGTCAACAAAAATTTCCACTGTTGAACTCTCATTGTGTCATTATTATTTTACAGCTACCATGATCTTTTTCTCCAATAGTGTTTACATCATAACTTTGTTTTTCTCAAAATTTTGGTTTCAGACTGCATGGCCTCTAGCAGTCAACTATGGTCTGTGTTTGCCCCTTTGCAGGTGATATGGTTGCATCGTGAGGAGACTCTTAATATATATGCATTGCTAGCCAATTTGGTTATAGCTTAGGCTTTTATGGTCAAGTGGTTACTCAATATTGATTTTAGAGAGGAAAACAATTCTCTTATTTTTTAATGATAAATGTACAGCCTATATATAATGGAAGGAAGAAAAGTTCCTTTCACTATATTCGGTAACACAATACTAGTTGCCACAAAATCAGAAAATTAGCCAAATATAGGAAACTACAAAATAGGAAACAAACTAATAGAAAATATCAGGAATTTTACAAAATCTATTTATTCCTAAATTAACATAGTCAACTAATAATAAAATCAGAATTGCTGCAGCGGTATCCCTGAAAATTAGGGATTGAGTATTTCCACACTCCCCCTCAAGCTAGGTGTAGATGTTAATCAAGCCAAGCTTGGTACTCAAATCTTCAAAATTCTTCCTTCGTAGAGCTTTAGTGAGGATATGTGCTATTTGGTGACTTTTCAGCGTGTATAGCAGACTAACTATCCCATTTTCTATCTTCTCCTTTATGAAGTGGCGATCTATCTCTACATGTTTTGTCCTGTCGTGATGCACCGAATTCTTTGCAATGTTAATAGTTGACTAATTGTCACAAAATACCTTCATTGGTTCAGAAGTGATGATTCCTAGTTCCCTCGTTAGTCTTTCCAACCATATTCCCTCACAAATTCCGAGTGCCATAGCTTTGAACTCCACTTCTGCACTGCTCCGAGAAACTAATGGTTGTTTCTTACTTCTCCATGTTACTAGGTTTCCCCACACATATGTACAATAACCAGATGTTGACCTTCGGTTAGTTATTGATCCGGCCCAGTCAGCATCAACGAACACTTCAATATCTTTCCTTGTGTTTTTTCCTAAAGTACAAGCCTTTACCTGTTGTTATTTTAAGGTACCTCAGTATCCGGTTGACAGCTTCCATATGTTCTTCAGTTGGATCATTTATGAATTGACTGACTACACTAACCGAGAACCCAATATTAGGTCTGGTGTGCAAGAGATAAATCAGCTTCCCAACAAGTCTTTGATATGTGCCTTTGTCCATTGGAACATTGTCCTTATTAGCTCCAAGCTTAGTACTTGAGTCCATGGGTGATTCAGCCAGTTTGCACCCAAGCATTCCCGTCTCTTTGAGAAGATGTAGTACATACTTCCCTTGTGACACTGAAATTCCCTTTCTTGACCGGGCTACTTCCATTCCAAGGAAGTATTTTAGGCTCCCAAGATCCTTGGTTTCAAATTCTTTGGAAAATAAAGTTTTGAGCTTGATCAGTTCGTCTTTATAATCACTTGTTAAGATGATGTCATCTACATACACAATGAGAATTGCCAATTTTCCTTCGGTTGAGTGTTTTATAAACAAAGTGTGATCTTCTTGACACTGAGAATACCCATACTACTTAACTGTTTTGTTGAACTTGTCAAACCAAGCTCTTGGGATTGCTTTAGTCCATAAAGGGATTTCTTGATCTTGCATACCTTATTCGTAGTTGCTTGTGTTTCAAAGCGAGGAGGAATGTCCATGTAGACTTCTTTTGTAAGGTCTCCATTGAGAAAGGCGTTCTTAAACTCAAGTTGGTGAAGAGGCCAGTCAAGATTTGCATCCAATTGCGCTTTAAATCCGTCCACGCTTCCATCAGCCTTGTATTTGACGGTGAATATCCATTTACATCCTACTGATGTTTCCCACTCGATAGGTCTAAAATTTCCCAAGTTCCATTTTTCTTTAGTGCTTGCATTTCTTCCCATACTGCAGTCTTCCATTCCGGAATTGAAATGGCTTCTTGAATGGAGTTAGGAACCTGCATTTTGTTCATATTTGCCACAAATGTTTGGAAGCTAGGTGACAACCCTTTATAAGAGATAAAGTTGTAGATTGGATGACTGGTACATGACCTCCTACCTTTCCTTGAAGCAATGGGACAATCAAGGTCATTAACTGTAGACTCATTAGTGATGAATTCTCAGCTAGTGTTACCTAGTGAAGTTTCATGTGTTCTTGCATTCGGTCAGATTCTTGGCTTTGCTCGGGAGGTGCTTGTTGTTCTAAATCTTCTTGAATCTTCTCCTTCCGAGAATATACAATGAACTCACCATTGGTTGTAGGTTTCGGACGTTGGATAGGAGTTGAAGGAGGTGGAAGATTTTCAGATTCTGTTTCTATTTGGCGACTGTGGTTTGGAGTAGTAGTAGGAGTAGTTGAGATAGGAGGGGTGGTGACTTGTGGAATTGGGTGGTTGTTGGTTGTTGTGGCATCAA